>NC_083233.1:62077297-62404328 GCF_032191835.1 Heteronotia binoei
CAAAGGACACTCGTTAAAGCGTAAATGACATTCTCATCCCAAAACTCAATAGTAGGTCTCACTGAATGCAGTAGACTCTGTTTCCAGTTAAATGTGCTTAAGATTGCAGGAAGCGTCTGTATGTATGCAGGCACAGTGATTGCGCTTTCAAATTGTGTTGCTCGCCTGTACCAACAGACAGCTGCACCATTAGCTGTGAAGAGAGACTCATTGGCAGTCTTGTATCTGCGTGATAAATAAATGGCTCTAGTTGACTCGCCCCGAAGATTTGCTACCTAATATGTTTAACTTGGGCCATTGATTCTTCTCCGGCGCAGGTTTTTGTGGCTTAGCTGATTGTTTGAGCAAGCAAAAGAGCCTGATAAGGTTGCTCTTTATCTTAATCCCCCACTAAATAGACTCTTGGCCAAGAATAACCTTTCATTGATCATGCAGCCGGAAGTCTCCTGCAGTTCATCTTCAGAGTTTACTCTCTGAGTACAAAATAACTAATTAAAAGCGGCATTCTGAACCGCTAGCTGTTTACCGTTGACATTGGGCGTGAACCCTAGCCCCTAATGCACAGTGTATGGAGTCTCCCAAGGGCCATTTCACCCATGTGGTTGGATCCAGCAATCCCCCAGTAAAAGGCTGTGAGGGTTGCAAATCTTCCTCATTTTCCCCTCCTCCCAGCAGCCAGTTCTAGCCTGGGGAAAATTGATCCTGAGAGTCAAGGAATCCACAGGGATAGATGGGTGGGGGAGGGGGGAGCGGAGGACTCTGCTGATGTACAAGGGAGTGATTTTTGCCTTCTAACCCCTCTTCCCTGCAGCCCACTAACCCCCTGTTTTACTCCACGTGAGCCCAAGAATCAGCTCTCCCAGGGTCAGAGGTAGGAACAGAAAACATTGAATAGTGAAGTGATTAAACAATAAGGATTTTTTTAAAAAAAATCATTTTATGTATCTCTGAGAATGTTTAAACATTTCTCAAGTCTTGGAAAACTGGCAAGGGGTTACTTGTCCATTCCAGGATCCTCTTTGCCTGTGGAATACACGTTTTCTAGCTCTAGCCTTACAATTAATGCACATGAGACTGACACTGGAATGTGTTAATTTTTCTCAACAAGAATCAATAGCAGAGCTGATGTTTGAAGAATAAGACGGTCTGCTAGATTGGGAGCTTGTTAATATTTGAACAGTAGCATTTTTGATAGTTGAGATGGTTGCTTTATTATGTGAAGTTTAGATCTCTAGCAGTCAGAAGGAACCTCTGGGAGGAGGGGGAAGAAGGAGGAGGAGGAGAAGATCGGATTTATACCCATCATCTCTCAGGTCTATTGGAACATCCTTGGTTCCAGCTCTGTTTGCACTATGGCCTGATTAGTTGTCTTCCACCTGAAATTGAGTAATTTTATTGTTGTAATTGTTTTATTGTTTATTTACTTCTAATTTTATTGCCTATTGTTATTAAGTCAGTTGTGAACCACCCTGAGCTCGCTCGCAGGATAGAGCAGACTAGAAATTAACAAATAAATAGATAAATAAAAATACCCCGCCCTCCACTCCGAATCTCAGAGCGGCTCACAATCTCCTTTACCTTCCTTCCCCACAACAGACACCCTGTGAGGTAGGTGGGGCTGAGAGAGCTCTCACAGAAGCTGCCCTTTCAAGGATAACTCTGCAAGAGCTGTGGCTGACCTAAGGCCATTTCAGCAGCAGCAAATGAAGGAGTGGGGAATCAAACCTGGTTCTCTCAGATAAAAGTCTGCACACCTAACCACTACACCAAACTGAAGTGGGGATGATCCACAGTCACTGCGCAAACAGATCACTAGATCCAGCCCATCAGTTCCCCTGCTGGATCAGACCTGTGGCCCATCTCATCCAGTATCCTGTCTCAGTCACTTTTTAGAAGAAAAACAACAACTGTAGATTTATACCCCCGCCCTTCTATCTGAATCAGAGACTCAGAGCAGCTTACAATCTCCTATATCTTCTCCCCCCACAACAGACACCCTGTGAGCTGAGTGGGGCTGAGAGGGCTCTCACAGCAGCTGCCCTTTCAAGGATAACTCCTACGGGAGCTATGGCTAGCCCAAGGCCATTCCAGCAGCTGCAAGTGGAGGAGTGGGGAATCAAACCCCGTTCTCTCAGATAAGAGTTCGCGCACTTAACCACTACACCAAACTGGGTACTATTAGGTATCTATTTAAAAAAAAAAAGTTTTAAAGTGTACATCCCCAAAAGGAAAGTATTTATGAGAGTAAAGTGTTCAGAAACACAAGTTTAGTTTATTGATATTACTGTCCATAGATGTACAGATGTACATATAAAATGCTTTCATAGAAACACAAGTTATAACTACACTGAAGGCACTAGTGGGGGCAGGGGGGAAAGAGGAATACTAGGGTTCAGGAAGGGGGAAGCTTACCTCAGTTTACAAGTGCATTAACTCTGATAGGATCTACTTGTCATTTCAGAAACATAATAGAAAAATATTACATTTTATGTGATTTATGAAACCATAACCTGATATATTGGAGGAAAGGGGGCTTTTTATACCCATCCCAAAGAAATGATGCTTGGACGAGGGGAATGTTCCTAATAAGAAATTTGTTTTGCTCAGAATTTCTGCAGAATGTGTAGTGGTTTTGTGAAAAGGGTATGAATAAGCCTAAGAAGGGCCCCTGTAAAAACAGCAGTATTATCGACAGCTGGTCAAAGCCCCAAACACATCCAGATATCTCAGGTGTGGTATCGTATTAATGCTTTGCTGTTCCCCTGCTGTGAAAGGTCGTATCAAATGCACGGCTGATGTGGCAGATTTAATTATTTGGTTTTTAAAAAACAAAAGTCTCTTCTTCTTCCTAGGCCTTACCCTAAAGGTGAAGAGAGAAAGAAGGCCTGTTTGAGCGCCTTGTCTGAGGTGAAAGTGCAGCCTGGTAAGAAGCCTGAATTGTTAACACTTGAACACTGCGGGTAGCGTTGCCCCCAAAGTAGTAGGCCGTCTTTTCAGCTCTGCTGAATGCATCTTCTGGCTGGATGTTAGGCAAAATATATTTAAGAGATGGAAATGGAGAAAAAGAGGGGAAAATATGTTAGTGGCCATGGTGGAAAATCCGTTAGGCTGTAGTTTGTGTCAGGTGGGTAGCCATGTTGAAAACTGTACCAAAGCAGTATTGAAAGCAGCGAAGATGCTGACATGATTCCTCAGGGTTTGTTCCACTTTCTTTCCCTTCTTTTTGGCATATATTAAACCACTTTAGTTTGTTGAGGGGGGTTTTTCATTAGCCAAATTATGGTGACCCTGTAGGGTTTTCAAGGCAAGAAATGTTCAGAGGTGGTTTGCCATCGCCTGCCTCTACCTAACAATCCTGGACTTCCTTGGTGGTCTCCCATCCAAGTACTAAAACCAGGGCTGACCCTGCTTAGCTTCTGAGATCTGACGAAATCAGGTGGGCCTGAGCTATCCAGATTGCGGGAGGGGGTACGGTTTAGTAGCTGTATTTTATCAATCTTAATTCTTGTACATTCACAGAAACTTGGTTTTGATTGAATTGAAAAGAGTGTAGCTCATGGGGTGTCAAACATGCAGTTCGGGGACTGAATCAGGCCCCTAGAGGGCTCCTAGCAAGCCCTCAAGCAACTGGTTGTCATCTGCTTCCTTCTCCCTCTCTCTTGCTTCCTTCTGCATAACAGCTTGCTTTGCAAGGCTTGCTCAGTTGCACAGGAGCTACAGAGCAAAGCCTCTGTTTTCTGAATTGGCTAAGGCTCCTCCCTTGGGGAGGAAGGGGGGAGAAATAGCTTGCTTGGCCAGGCTATCTCAGTTGCACAGTGGAACTACTGAGCCAAGCCTCTCTTCCTTCTGTTGACTGAGGCTCCTCCCCCCCCCTCATCCCCTGGGGAAGGAAGGAAAGAGCCAGAGCTTCCTTTGCCCAGTTCCCTGGATCCCATGGGAGAAATACAAAGAAAGCATCTTAAAGACCAATGAGTGCTAACGTTTTAACTTTTTAAAAATATATATTTGTGTTTGTGTTCTTTATAAAATTTGTATCTCTGCTACCTAATCTTAAATAGGTACACACATGGTCAGGCCCAACATGACTCGGCCCAATCCGACCTGACATGGCCCGGCCCTATAAGGTCTTATTTATGTCACATCTGGCCCTTGTAACAAATGAGTCCGACATCCCTGGTGTAGCTTGTATTGTACATTCCCTTAACGAGAGCCTGTTTGGCGTGGTGGTCAGAGTATCAGAGTCATCTGAGAGACTCAGGTTTTGATCCCCGCTCTGCCACAGAAGCTCACCTTAGGCCAAGTGCACACTCTCAGCCTAGCCTATCTCACAAGGTTGTTGTGAGGCTAAAATGAAGAGAAGAATGAAGTCAGCCGTTTTGAGTCCCCACTGAGGAGAAAGGCAGGATAAGTAACGATAATAAAGGCAGGATAAGTAATGATAATAAATGAAGTAAATAAATGAATACTTACTTGCCACATGCCTGACATCCAGTGTATCTGTCAAGCATCTAACCAGATTCTTCCAAAAATTTGCAAGCAAGAAACTGCGAGCGGTAGTAATATTGCATCAGGATCTAATTTCCTGGGGCTGATTTTTGTAAAGTTGTCATGTGCAATGATTTGTTTTGCATTTTGTCCCTGTGCTAGCTTGGCAACTTCATACGCTTCACCAAACAACTCTCTCCCTCTCAAATAGGTTGTTATTTGCCAAGCAATCCTGAAGCCATTGTTTTGGATATTGACTACAAGTCAGGAACGCCTATGCAGAGGTAGGATGCTCTTGTTTTGTATCTCAGCTCAGTTCACTTCCAGTAAAAATGTGAGTGTTTTAATGAAGTACAAGGAGGATTATATGAGTTCACTGAGAACAGCTCCATCAGTGAGGGGCTAAATGGGATCTCTGTGTTCACAGGCAGCATATATCTGAATGCCAGTTGTGGGGAGCAGAGGGTGGCTTTTGCATCTGTGTTTCCTCAGTGAGCCTTCTCGGATATCTGGTTTGCTGTGAAAACAGGTTGGACTAAATGGTCCCTTTTGGTCTGATTCAGCAGGACTCTTTTAAGATTCATGTAGATAGATTCAGGTGGGTAGCCATGTTGGTCTGAGGCAGTAGAACAAAGTTTGAGTCCAGGGGCGCCTTTAAGACTTAACAACGTTTTATTGCGGGGGGGGGGGGGTAGGCTTTCATGTCCATGCACACTTCTTCAAAGGGTTCTTGAACATTGATTGATATTGGATTTATATCCCGCCCTCCACTCCGAAGAGTCTCAGAGCGGCTCACAATCTCCTTTACCTTCCTCCCCCACAACAGACACCCTGTGAGGTGGGTGGGGCTGAGAGGGCGCTCACAGCAGCTGCCCTTTCAAGGACAACCTCTGCCAGAGCTATGGCTGACCCAAGGCCATTCCAGCAGCTGCAAGTGGAGGAGTGGGGAATCAAACCTGGTTCTCCCAGATAAGAGTCTGCACGCTTAACCACTACACCAAACTGGCTCTCTGAACATGAATGTATAAAGTGTGCTTTATTATTTCAAATGCTTTTTTTGTTCTTTCAGTGCTGCAAAAGCACCATACTTGGCCAAATTCAAGGTAAAGAGGTGTGGAGTCAGTGAACTTGAAAAAGAAGGTTAGTCCAGTATCTCTTTGATGGTATTCTTTAAAACTTCCAATTTTCATCAGAATTTTTTGGGATCCCCCACCTAATTGTTGGATACCATTGCTAGGAATTCAAACTGCCATGCAAGGAGTAATATGAATTTTATTTCTTTTTGTAAATATATTTACTGAACTCTTGAGGAACAAAGAAGCAAACAAAAACCCAAGGGCAATATAAAAAGGTGAAAGTAGTTGTTACCAACCACCAGGGTGATGTCACATCAGGTTTTCTTGGTAGACTTGTTACGAGGTTGTTTGTCATTGCTTTCTACACTTTCCCGCCAGCAAGCTGGGTACTCATTTTACTGACCTTGGAAGGATGGAAGGCTAAGTCAACCTTGAGCAGCTATCTGAACCCAGCTTCCACCAGGATTGAACTCATGTGGTCAGCAGAGCTTGCACTGCAGTACTGCAGCTTACCACTCTGTTCACTCAGGGCTCCTATCAAGGGCAATATCAATAATGCCAAAGAGGAAAAAGACAGAACAAATAACGGGAAGAATCTTTTTAGGGGCAAAAATATTTTAAATAAAAATAATGGACGGTGTGTGTTACAACGGTTCACACAGTGTTTGTTACACAGTTCACAAATTTTAAAAACATGAGATTATTATAAAGTAGAATAGAGTCAAAAAAAGACAAAAAGGAGATTTGGAGGGATTACCATCATCATTCCCATGATGCTTTGGGTCCCCATTGGGGAGGAAAGTGGAGTAAAATGAAAGAGAGAGAAAGAACTTGTGCTTCAGTGGTAGAACAACTCTTTGGTATGCAGAAGGTTAATTTCCATGGCATCTCCTGCTAAATGGAACACATGGTAGGTGATTTGTGAAAGACCTCTGCCAGTCTTGAGTATGCAGTACTCACCTTGATTGGACAATGGTCTGATTCAGTATAAAGCAACTTCCTGTTTGGGTTCAGTGCCACTTGTTCAAAAGGAGTCTGGCTTCCCAATGTATTTCTGGGCCCTGTGGGCTGCAATAAACACAGTCTGAAGGGGAGGCATGTTCCTTTTCCATGCAATAGGCACAACCCAAAGAGCTATGACCCATCACAGCTCCCTGGTACATGTGAACCCACACAAGGGTTTTAGGAAAGCATGTAATGTGTCCAGACTTCATCACAGTGAATAGCATTGTGCCCAAGCGGCTGCATATGTGAGAAGCAGTTTAAAGAAGCAGTCGCATTTCAGTGGGTGTCCTAAGGGTGCCCCAGAGGTTTTCCCAGCACATTGCAACCGACTGCTAAATTCTACACTGTTCAAAAAATTGATGCTTCTTCTGCCAGGGGGATGGGAGCACTCACCTTGAGTGTGTTGCTCACCTTGAAATGAAGGCAAGTATTATTTGCCACCGAAGTTCTCAAACCAAGGCTGGTAGTTACACACCTCAGCACAACTAGTTAAATGCCATTATTTACAGTAGTGACTGTGGGGGTAGTAATCAGAATCAGCTTTAGCGGCCTCCCGTTTTTCACAGGACAAAAACATTAACTGAGGTTTGGCGCTTTTCCCTTTTTCTAGGACTTCGTTGTCGTTCTGACTCCATAGATGAAAGCGGAGAAGATGGGGTGGAAAGCAAGAAGATTTGCTGGCAGGCTGCTATTTTTAAAGTGGGCGACGACTGTAGACAGGTATGATGATAGGATTTTCCCTTAGCAATCGATCTCTGGTAATAATTTTAATGCATCCTCATAACAGACTTGGGGAGGAAGCTTGCTGTGCTTTCGCTTTTGCAGTTCTTGCATTGATGCTGGGATGAAAAAAATGCACTTATTTCCAAATTTGGCAAGCCTACGAGCAGTTTATCGCTCTTATAATATTGGTCTTGGATGAACTCCTTAACTGCTACCTTTGTTGTTCTTTTTAGCATTTGTAAACTACATAAAACCTTATCCAGTTTATTTCTTCGTTTTTTCTGATTCTGATTGGTTGATCAGTCTGAGGGTTAACTACATGTTGAATGTGGAGAGAAAGGAATCATGTGTAATTAGGGACCTTCTATCTAGCCCCTGTTTAGCCTCCAATTTGTATCATTGCAAATCATTTGCATCGTTAATCTAATTTGCATCATTGATTTTAATCCAACTAATTACCTCGGGTGTTCTGCCTACACCCTGTTAGAGCCATCATTACATTAAAAAGATTGAGTCAGAGTAGACTGAATAAACAAAACGATTACGTTGACAATACTGCATGGCTGTTGAAGTATTTTAAGTCGGGGGTGGGTATGTATACATGTGCATACGTATGTGCCTCCATTCAGCTGCAAATGTGTGTGATTCTTCTGACGTGTCATTTATTGCTGGACAGGACATGCTGGCCTTGCAAATCATCGATCTTTTCAAGAATATTTTTCAGCTGGTAGGACTGGACCTCTATGTATTTCCCTACAGGGTAGTGGCCACAGCTCCAGGGGTGAGTATTTGCTGAGCAACTGGCTCAGGTAGTTGGTTAGAATTTCAAGCAGTCAAGGAAGAGGGTTTTTTTTTAAGTCCCAGAGGCATGTAATATGAACACTTTTCTTTAGGGCAGGAGTCCCCCAGTGTAGTGCCAGTGGGCCATGATGATGCCCACTGACACCTTTCCTGGCACCCACTAAGTGTTTTCAGAAAGTGAGTCCTAGCGAGGCTTCTGATTGGCCACTGGAGATCTGATTTGCTGTGCAGATTAAAATAACATGGTTTTAGGAGTAGCCGCCACCACAGTGTTGGTTTTTCTCTTTTCCACTCCTCTTCCCCAGATTACTGTGAACTTGGGCTTCCTGCAGCAGCCGTTCTGTCATTGGCTCCGCCTCCCATGGTGGCCATTTTGTGGTTACAGCCACCATCTCGTGTCAGAATTATGTTGCTCCTTTTGCAGTGAGGCCCCTCACTTCCTTCGCGCATTCATGTCTCCCCTCAGTAAGCAGTTAAACTGAAAAGTGGGAAGTGTTCTGCATGGAGTTTCAGAACATGAAAACACTTGGCTGAGATCCATATAACAGCTGATCTACATAGTTCCGTGAATCGAGAACCTTTCCCCACCCCCCTCAAGCTGTTGCCCATCTCTTGCCACAAGGCCAGTAGCTTTTGAAACTGATACAACTGAAGAGTTGGCTGCAAAAGGACAAAAAGTGGAAAATTCCACTAGATGAGTCTGAGACCTTCAGGTGTGCCTAAAGCTGTGGTGATGTGCACTGTTCAATTTGCAATGAGCACACATAGGACCATACCGTAAATAGTTCTCTGTATCCCAGAAACCATGCACAGCTGCTGTAGGTAATTGATGTGGGACTGCTATTAGCAGTTAACTCATTTGTCTCTTTTCCTCTCCAAGTGTGGTGTTATTGAATGCATTCCTGATTGTACTTCCCGTGACCAGCTGGGTAGGCAGACTGACTTTGGGATGTATGACTACTTTACAAGACAGTATGGAGATGAATCAAGCCTGGCATTCCAAAAGGTGTGTTGTAGCCAGGCTTTGGCTAAAGAGTCTGGTTTTGGTAATTCCCCTCTCCCCCCCCCCCCCCCCCCGCAATTACATGTCTGCAATCCACTGATAATGTCAAGAAGTGATACGTTTGCTCAGATTGTGCTGTCTTGGAGAGGTGCTGAGGCTCAGTGAAAGAGCCTTTCTTGGACATGCAGAAGGTCCCTAGTTTAATCCTTGGCATCTCCAGTGAAAAGGACCCAGCTGTTGGTCCCAGTGTCAAATGCTTATTACCATTAGGAAGTTCTGTTAATGTTAAATAATATATATACACACACGCACACATACACACAAGATGATAAGAGAATCAGGATATGTATATATGTGTATATATATATTATAATTTAACATTAACAGATACTTCCTGATGGTAATAGCCAAATGGCTATTACCATTAGGAAGTCTCTGTTAATGTTAA
Organism: Heteronotia binoei; assembly: GCF_032191835.1. Taxonomy (NCBI): domain Eukaryota; kingdom Metazoa; phylum Chordata; class Lepidosauria; order Squamata; family Gekkonidae; genus Heteronotia; species Heteronotia binoei. The sequence goes on from NC_083233.1 coordinate 62,086,839, forward strand.
ATTAACACACACACACATATACACGCTAGATGATAGAGTATCAGGCAGGCCTCCCAAGGCTAAGGGTTCCAACTCTGGGCTTCACTGCTAGAGAAGGCTTTATTTTGTGTTCCCACCTGCTGCTCCACATTTGCTACAGAGACACAGTCTCTACAGTGATGTCCGTTCCTTAAGAGAGGTGCCAGTTGATGCTCCCCTTGGTATCCAAAGGAAAGGGCAGATTATTAGCAATGTTGATTAGAGTTTTCTCCCACACTTCCTCCAGAGTTGGGCAATACCCAAGACTGACCAATTCCGCACTTAGCTCTCACCTCCCTTCTGTGCCGGGCTCCTCGCAGTGGCTCTTTTTTCCAGATCCTGCATTGGCATCTCTGGAGCGGGGCTGCATGTTCCCTGCTTGCTCCCTGCCCCGTGCAAACTCAAGAGCCAAGAACAAGACCAGGACAAAGGCTAGTGTGGAATCAGTAACAATGGTGATGGGCTAGGCTGAGAACTAAGTGAGTTCCATAGAGGAGGGACTTGATCCTGAGTCTTCTTGGCCCTAATCCAACACTCTAGCCACTTACAAAAACCATTTCTTACCAAGGTAACCCACTGTCTCGGTTCGTCCTGGGAGCAAGTGCTTGTCAGCTCTGATTGCTTACAGTTTGGGGTGCTTGATTTTCTCCCCGCCTCCTTTGCTTACTCCCTCCCTGCCCTGGTTTCTCAGCAGTTTCCTTAACTACTGCTCTTTCTCTCCATCTAAAACTCTCAACGATGTCTCATCTCTACAGGCTCGCTACAACTTCATCCGGAGCATGGCAGCCTATAGCCTTCTGTTGTTCCTGCTGCAGATTAAAGACAGGCACAACGGCAACATCATGCTGGACAAACACGGGCATCTCATTCATATTGGTTAGTTCTGTCGTGGCGGAGGGTCGTCTTCTTGAATGTCATGTTTCTGATGATGGCAGCCAGGAAGTGGTGCTCCCCAGACATTTAGCCACTGTTTTCCCCTTGTCACCTTTGGAGGATGTGGACTTCCTGAGAAAGAGATATTTGTGCTGTGTTCAGGACCATAGCCAGGATTTCATGTTTGGTGGGGCCCGCAGTAGCATTTTTTGTTTGTGGGGGCCACTCGGTTTGGCCCTAAACATTTTCTCTTCTTCTCAAGTAAAGCTTACAGCCCTTGCCCCCCTGCCCCATTTGTCTAACTCAGTAAACCTTCCAGGGGAATCCAGCTGCAAGTAGGCCTCTCCCTCCCCCCTGTGCCAATCTGAAGCCCCTACAGTAGCAATGCTGCACTTGTTCAGAGCAGTGGCAAGTGGTGGTAAGCAAAGGGGGCAGATTGGAGGCCCTCCAATGGAGAGGCCATATGAATGGAAGAGGGGGAATGGATGGAATGGAGTGGCCTGGGCCCCACTGGAGCTATGGGCTTGGCTGTGTCTATAGCCCCGTTATCTTGCAACACAGAGTGACTACTTTTGTTTGCTACCTCAAGACTGGTAGGCAAAAGTTCTGCCTGCCTTATTGCTAGCAAGAAGTGAGGTTTCCCCCTCACTCCTTGCTAGCAAAGAAAGAGTTAAATGTGGACACACATATATTACACTCTGCTCCTGCACTCAAGTTTGCAGCCTCTTGAAACTGCTTTTCATTAAAAAAAATAAATTCAGGACATCAACAAAAATGTTTTTAAAAATATTTTTAATTAACAGTTTCATAAAGTACAATAAAGAAAAATCAATAAACCAGCACATCAAAGAATACCATCAAAGTGAGGACCGTTGAAGCAGTTTAGAGAATCAACACACATTGTGTGTGTAACATAATTTGCTCCACAGAAATTTAGAACTTAGAGAAGATAGCTCAAAAACATTGGTTGGGGGTGGAGCACCTTCCCTATGGAGAAAGGCTGAAGAGGCTGGGACTTTTCCAGTTTAGAAAAGAGACAACTAAGGGAGGACAGCTATGGCAAACATAGGTAGTATAATAAAATTAGAGACATCACCCTGCCAACAAAAGTCCATATAGTCAAAGTGATGGTATTCCCAATAGTAATGTATGGCTGTGAGAGTTGGATCATAAGAAAGGCTGAGTGCAGAAGAATAGATGCATTTGAGCTGTGGTGCTGGAGAAGAATCTTGAGTCTCTTGGACTGCAAGAAGATCAAATCAGTCAGTCCTAAGGGAAATAAGCCCTGACTATTCCCTGGGAGGACAGATGCTGAAGCTGAAGCACAAATACTTTGGCCACCAAATGAGAAGGGATCACTCACTGGAGAAGACCCTAATGCCGGGAATTACAGAAGACAAAAGAAGAAGGGGACGGCAAAAGATGAGATGGCTGGACAGGGTTACTGATGTAACTAACATGAATTTGAGTGGACTTTGGAGGATGGTGGAAAACAGGAGGGCCTGGCATGACTTGGTCCATGGAGTCCCAAAGAGTCGGACTCGACTGTGTGACTGAACAACAAAAAATAGAGACTTATAAAATTATGTGTGGGGTGGAGAGAGTTGATAAAGAGAACTTTTTCTTCCTCTCCCAAAATACTAGAATTCAAGGGCATCCAGAGAAGATGATGGGCAGTAGGTTCAGGACAGACAAAAAAGAAATATTACTTACCCAGAGATTTAAAATGTGGAATTTGCTGCCAGAGGACAGAAATAAACACCTCTAAAAGGGGATTAGATAGATTCATGAAGGATAAGTCTATCCATGGCTACTAGTCAGGGTGACTGCAGGGAACCTCCACATTTGGAGGCACTAAACCTCTGAATCCCAGTGCCAGGAGGCAACATCAGGGGAAGGCCTCAGCCTCTGTTCTCCTTTTTTGGAGTTCCAGAGGAACCGGTTGGCCACTGTGTGAGACACCATGCTGCACTAGATGGACCACTTTTCTGATCCAGCAGAGCTCTTTTTGTGTTCTTGTGTAACCTCCTTTCATTTATTTGAGCACCGTTCTTCTATGCTTTTTACCCACTTCTGAAGTTCATACAGAATAATACTAAATCTCAGTCTTGATATGTTACTGCAGCAGCTGTTTCTTAGTGACCAGAAACAAACCACCATCAGTCAGCAGTCTCACTCTTTTTTCTCTGTCTTTCTGGTGCAGATTTTGGTTTCATGTTTGAGAGTTCACCCGGTGGAAATCTGGGTTGGGAGCCAGACATCAAACTGACTGATGAGATGGTGATGATCATGGGAGGGAAAATGGAGGCGACGCCATTCAAGTGGTTCATGGAGATGTGTGTCAGGGGGTACCTGGCAGTCAGGTGAGGGCACAACTACTTGAGAAGTCTACACTGGGAACCAATAACTGTATTTTTGCCCTTCTGCAAATGTGTCTCTCTTTGAAGCCTGGCCACTGAAATCACTCATCTGGCTATTCCGAAGTTACAGATATGATTGCGTACTGCCAATAACCGTCTTAAAAGCTATATGGGTTAAAAAGCAAATCATGAATCGGCTCAGGCAGCAGGGCATATGGAACACTGGAATTCTCTACTTACTTGGAGTTGAAAAACAGGTGTATCTAAATGGGAGCAGGATTGTTAATGTGTATGCTAGCTCTGCTTCATGCATTATTTGGCAGTAAACCTTGGTTTGTCACCAAATATACATTCCACAGGGAACTTCAGCTAGTTATCCTCACTCATACTTTGCATTGTTAGGTACACTTTTAAATATATATATATATATGTGGGAGCAGCCTTTGGTTTCCAGAATACAGTTTCCTAGCATCCTTCCCTGGCAGGCGGGAAACCAATTTCCAATATTCCATTTCTGCAACTACTCTGTGTGTGTGTGTGTGTAAAACAGCGTGGGAGCTGCCAAGCTCAGAGGAGTGGAATTGCCTTTTGTCGCAGTAATTTCGTTAGAGTGACAGATTGTGGACGGCAGCACAGCTTCATCAGCAAATGGAAGAGGATTACACTGTGTAGATTTAATTACGGTAATAAGGTGTGATCCATTCCCAGCTGAGTTCCTCTGTTTTTATTCTCTCTCATTGTCTCAAGTTGCTGGAGAAATCTGAAAACTCTCTTCTCCTCTCCTTCTTCAGGCCTTACATGGACGCAGTGGTCTCCCTGGTCACACTGATGCTGGACACAGGGCTGCCCTGTTTCCGAGGGCAGACAATCAAGCTGTTAAAGTAAGTCCCGTTTTTTAATGGTAGTGTGGAAACAAAAGTGCTAGATTTATTTATTTTTTAAAAATTATACAGAGGGCTTTTTTTGTAGCAGGAACTCCTTTGCATATTAGGCCACACAGCCCTGATGTAGCCAGTCCTCTAAGAGCTTACAGGGCCTACTTGGAGGATTGGCTACATCAGGGCTGTATGGCCTAATATGCAAAGGAGTTCCTGCTACAAAAAAGCCCCCTGATTGTACATATATTTGAGACTATCACTAGCAGAGGCTGGTTAGAGGCCACACGTGCTTAGCTGCAGTAATGGCATCTGATGGCACCAAAGGAATTGCTAGTTCCTGAGATTGCTAGAGGTTTTGCTGTGTTCTGTGAATGCATTCTTTCAATCTGAAAATTCCCATTTCTGCTCGGAACAAAACTGCAGTTATCTCCACTCTGCGTGCTCCCCATTATAATAAAATATGAACAAAACATGATAGAATTATTACCGCTAAATTGATGCCTCTCTTCCATCAGTTGCAGTATAATGGTATTTACAAACATAAATGGCACACAAAAAATCATGTAATGCAAAAACATAGCACAAAAAGTTGTAGCGATTCAGATGCTTCACTCAATCTTGGCTGTCTTGTTGGAATGGGGGTTTTTGTGTGGAATGACCTTTCAGTCATCTACTTTTCAGGGCTTCCACTGCCTTTCCTACAATCTTTCCTGAAAGATTACAGTCCAAATTGGTTTGCAGACCTTGTGGACAGGAAAGTTCTTGTTTCCAAATGCCCTACCTAGATCAGTGCCATTTTGCAGCCACTGACTCCTCTCCCCTGCCGTAGCACCAGATTGTTTTTAAATTGTTTAATTGTTTTAACTGTTTAACTAATATTCAATTTAATTGTCTATTGTGATTTTATTGCATATTGTGAGCTGCCTGAGCCTGCTTCGACGGGGAGGGTGGGATACAAATAGAATGAAATAAAATATAAATAAATAAATAATTTTTCCCTGCTGTGCCCCCAGGGGGCTTTTTGCTGGCCTTTTAAAAAAAAAGAGAAATATTTGGTTGAAAAGCTGGTAGCTGTTGTAAAGCTATAGCAATACAGCAATTTAACAGTGTAGAAAAAAGGTGAAACAAAAGGGCTGGCAACAACATATGAAAAAAAAAATGGCATACTAACACGTCTCTCCAGCTGTGGTGTTTGCCACAAACCAAAGTTAGCAACAGCTAACCAGACTTTCACAGAACAAGATTTCTCTAGCTTGGTTGTAAAAAATCTACTACTGCATCTTTGTCTGCTCTTCCCTCTTCTTTGAACAGGAACAGGTTCTGCGCCAACATGACTGACCGAGAGGCAGCTACCTTCATCATAAAGATAATTCAGAATTGCTTCCTCAGCAACAGGTTTGTTTCATCTCATCCATCAGCCTTTTCCTGGGTCATCCTCTACCTTATAGGTAGCTAACCTGTAGCAGGCAGGCTACAGGTGGCACAGGTAGGTGAGACTTTATGGTATGCCTAGAGAAGTGCAGAAGAGCACATGGTCCTGGATGATGTTACAGAGCCAGCCTTATCCCTTCTGCGTGTCTTTATAGGCAGACATGGTTGTACCAAGGCATGTGGGGGGCGCCTCCATGTTTGTGCAGTGTCATGCATTAAAATAGCACCATCTTATGTCATACAATAACCAAAGGCTTCTGGTTAATCAGACCATCACTGAACAAAGTCGGCTGACATCATTCTCCTCTCCATTTTATCCTCACAACAATCCTGTGAGGTAAATTGGGCTGAGAGAGTGTGACTGACCCAAGGTCATCCAGTATGCTTCCGGGGTACAAGTGGGGATTTGAACCTGGGTCTCTCAGATACTTGTCTTGGGAGTGGCCAAACTGCGGCTCAGGAGCCACATGTGGCTCTTTCACACACATTGTGTGGCTCTTGAAGCCCCCACCACGCCATTGGCCAGCTTGGAGAAGGCATTTAAAGTCTCTTTAAATCACTTCTCTAAGTCAAGCCAACTGGCGGCTTGGAAAATACATTTAAAGTTAAATTTGCTTTCTTTCTACCACACCACCTTCCTTCCTTCCTTCCTTCCTTCCTTCCTTCCTTCCTTCCTTCCTTCCTTCCTTCCTTCCTTCCTTCCTTCCTTCCTTCCTTCCTTCCTTCCTTCCTTCCTTCCTTCCTTCCTTCCTTCCTTCCTTCCTTCCTTCCTTCCTTCCTTCCTTCCTTCCTTCCTTCCTTCCTTCTCTCAAACATCTGAAGTTTATTCTATGTGGCTCTTACATTAAACGAGTTTGGCCACCCCTGTACTAGTCTGGCATCCTAAACCACTACATCACATTGGCTTTCCAGTACGCCCTGTGGATTAGTTTTTGATGACTGTTATATGGGATTTTTCAGGATGCTAATGAATGAGGACCCTTGCTGAAGTTCTAGAATGAATCTAGGCAATATTTAATAATTTTTAGGAAGTGCCAGCTGATCATAAGCCATAGCCATCCGCTTGGACCTCATGCCAGAACAATTCAGCTTCCTTCATCATTGTTCGGTGCAGTGTCTAAACTGGGTGTTTATAGACCCTGATTGGTGTGATTATGTGCCTGGTCATTGACCTCCGAAATACCTCTGTTCTGACTTTCTTCTTTTTTTTTTTTAGGAGTAAGACCTATGATATGATCCAGTACTACCAGAATGATATCCCTTACTGAAGCAAGCGGGCTTATCCTGAGGGGTGGAAGAAGGATGCCACATTCCCTTCTCTTGTGGTCCAATGTGAATTCTGGCGTCACGCTTGTACGGCCTCCGGTCTCTCCTGTGTGTGCATGTGAACGTGGCTGTCCCTCCCTTTTCTGGATCTTGCAGCTATCAACAGCCCTTTAGTTCCTTTGGATCTTTTCCTGGGATGTGTCTGTGTTCTGATTACATAGGATCAGAGTGCAATCACAGTCTGAAATCTGGCTTTGAATGTGTGTAAATCAAGAGGTGCCAGTAAGTCAGAGGAGCGCGGTTGCTGGTCGAGCAACACAAGGGGCGTTCCGTTGTTGTTCAGGCAAGAGCCATTAAAGTGCACCTTGCAGAATCCCTTGGAAATGAAGTGCTCGGGAATTCCCAGTTCAGAGCAGCTGAGAAGTCTTAAAAGTGCTCTGGTTACGCTGTAGAAATTCTTAACGATAATCGTCCGTAGGTGGTGATGTTCCTGCATCGGTGTTAATATTGTATTTTGCACTTGTAAATGTTTCCCGCTCCACGGTCAGTATTTCGTACATATATGAAGAATGTATTTTTTTCCTTTTGTGTGTTTTAAAAAGAGAGAGAACTCTACCTAAAAGATATATTTAATCTAAAAAATTGAATTAAAAAGACCTTAGGATATACCATTGTGTCTGTTGCAAATTTTTCAAGTAGAAACTGGTTTCTTGGCCTCAAGTGAAAAATGAGGGATGCTTGGTGAGATCTCAGAAGGGTATGTTGGAGTGGAAGGGGGGATTGTTTGTTGGGGTTATGGAACCCAACTTGTCTCGGTGCAGTTGACCAGGCAAGATTGTTGCAGTCGATCAAGAATGGTTCTCAAACCACTCTATAGAACTGTGGCTGCAAATGTATTACGGTTGCCTACTTCCAGGTGGTGGCTGGAGATCTCCTGCTATTACAACTGATCTCCAAGTGACAGAGGTTAGTTCACCTGGAGAAAATGGCCGCTTTGGAAGTTGGATTCTATGCCATTTTGCCCCACTGTCCACAGGCTCCACCCCCAAAATCTCCTGGTATTTCCCAGCCCTAAAGTGTGTCTACCTCTCTGCCTAGTAGCAGAGCCCATTTCTACCCTCCCTCCGATCAATATTGGTCCATTGAGTTCCACAGGCTAAAATTGCCTTTTTTGCAAATGACAAGTGAGGACCTGCAAAGAAGCTTGCGGGGAGAGTGCATCCCATCTTCCCACCTTTGCTTCCTTCCTTCTCCCCTCTTCTTTCAGTCATCTCCCCCTCTGTTTCTCCCTCTTTCCCCACTTACTTCTCTCTCTTTCCCCCTCTCCTTTATGTTTATATAAACTTCAAATATTTTTCTGCAAACCTGAGAGTTCCTCCATGTTTGGAAAAAAAAAATCTTCTTTCTCTCAGCGTGGGCCTGTTCTGCAGATTTAGATATCTGGAGATCTGCCCACACTTGAGAAACAAACAGATACAGAGATGTTGCTTGGCCTCTGCCCCCACAGTTGCTCCTGTGGTCCAGATTACAGCCCAGTTGTCCCTGTCAAGACAGAACTTGCTGCTGCTGTGCTCTGAGCTAGTCAGCCCACACTTCTGCTGTCCTATCTTAAGCGGGGTCTCTGGTGGAGAGAGTGTAGGAGACCATTCAGAATACAAGTGGGAAGTACCACTTTTTGAAACCTCCTTCCTGATTACAAAACAACTTTCTGCAGCCGGAAAAGCAGCAGTTACACCAGTTTTTTGTGTGTGTTTTGACGGGAGGGAGCATTCAATAGTGTGATTCTCTGGTTGCAGCCGGTGTTCCCTCTAAGCTTGGTTAGTGTGAGCTAGTTCACGGTTTTTTAGCCTCCAGCTCACACATTTTTGTCTTAGCTCAGGAAAAATGGCCCCAGAGCAAACTAATTTATGCAGCAGCTCACAACTTTGATGCCGTTAGCTCATGAAGTAGATTTTTTTTGCTCACAAGACTCCACAGGGAACATTGGTTGCAGCAGAAGGATTTCTGCCTTCTGCTACCTGTGTAGACCAGGCTCCTCACTGGTGCATTTGAGAGAAACCAGGAGCTGGGCCCTGATTGCTGAAGGTGAGATTAACCACCTAAAAAACAATATTGTTTCAGCACTACAATCCCATTGGCTTCTAATGTAGCCCTGTTAACTGGAGAGCCAGTTTGGGGGTGTGGTTAAGAGCGGTGGACTCTAATCTGGAGAGCCAAGTCTGATTACGAACTCTTCCACATGAAGCCAGCTGGATGACCTTGGGCCAGTCACAGTTCTCTCTGAACTCTCTCAGCTCCACCTACCTCTCACAAGGTGCCTGTTGCAGGGAAAGTAGGGCCAGCCCTACCACTAGGCAAACTAGGCAATTGCCTAGGGTTCCAGCCTTCTGGGGGCACTGAATTGGGCACCCCCGTGTGATTCAGTGATGTTACCAGTGCGGGGCGGGGGGGACGCCAGAAGTTAGCCTTGCCTAGGGGGCTAGACAGTCTAGGAAGAGAAGGAGATTGTAAGCTGCTCTGAGACTCCTTTGGCTGATGAAACCAAACCTTCAAAGTCTGGGTTTTGTCATTCAGGATGTCCAATGTTTTGATGAACTGGCATGATGCAATCTCTTCCCAAAAGTCTCCGTCCTTTCCCACTGTCTAGGATATTTGTGGTAGGTGCACACTTTGCCCAACAGCTGACGGGATGGGGGAGGGAATGTGCCAAAACAAAAGACTTGGAGAACAACAGGAACGAAATTTATAGCTACATGTTTGTATCTTCTGCAGTAACTCGTGACTTGAACGGGCCCTATTCAAGTTCTAATGTTATTGTACGCATTACAGATCCAGTGCCCAGAAAAGCTGGTGTCTGTTAGCCAGCATGATGTAGTAGTTCTGGACATCTGTCATCCAGTCCACTACATGAGTCCCAAATTTACAAGGAAATGCTGGCTTCCCATTCCCCGAGCCTATCCTTTTCCTGAGCATTGAAAATTATCATGATCGGACCTGGGATATTAGATTGAGCTTGTGAGAGCCAGTTTGGTGTAGTGGTTAAGCGTGCGGACTCTTATCTGGGAGAACTCAGTTTGATTCCCCACTCCTCCACTTGTGCCTTGGGTCAGTCATAGCTCTCGCAGAGGTTGTCTTTCAAAGGGCAGCTGCTGTGAGAGCTCTCTCAGCCCCACCCGCCTCACAGGATGTTTGTTGGGCGGGGGTGAAGGTGAAGGAGACTGTGACCGCTCTGAGACTCGGAGTATAGCGTGGGATATAAGCCCAATATCTTCTTCCAGACTTTCAGGGAATGAGTTTTGGTTCAAGCGTTGATGTCTTAACTTATTGTGGAATTTTGGCTTAGGGAACCCTCTCAGTCCCATGAGAATGGCTAATATTTTTCCCTTTCACCTGGAGGCACCTAGCTTGGCTCAGGGACCTGAGCTGTCTGGTTTTAACTTAAAGAATGCATTGGATTGTCAAGGAACATGTGGTGCAAAGCATCTGTTTTGATCCTGCATTCCACTTGTGGTGCACTAGTCTGGTGGTTTTCTGTTGTGCACATGGACTTCTGCTTGCAGGACGGCCCACTTGGCTTCCTGTGCAATGATTGTGATGATCCAAGTAATTTGTGGTGGAAAGTGCCGCCTAGTCACAGCTGACTTACGATGACCTTTTAGGGCTTTCGAGGCAAGAGATGTTCAGAAGTGGTTTGCCGCTGCCTGCCTCTGTATGGCAACCTTGGACTTCCTTGGTGGTCTCCCATTCAAGTCCTAACCAGACCCAAAAGCAAGACGAGGGAAGTCAAGAGAGAAGAGGAAAACTGCACTGGACTCAGGAGTTGGTGGATGGGCCCCTGAGGGCAGTCCTTGCTGCAAAGTCTCATTCTATGCATGATCTCTGTTTTAGGTGTGCCTTCAACTGCCTCCTCCATTTGGAAAAACATAACACTATGTTTGCCAGTTTGGTGTAGTGGTTAAGCGAGCAGACTCTTTATATGGGAGAACCAGGTTTGATTCCCCACTCCTCCACTTGCAGCTGCTGGAATGGCCTTGGATTAGCCATAGCTCTTGTAGAGCTGTCCTTGAAAGGGACAGCTTCTGTGAGATCTCTCTCAGCCCCACCTACCTCACAGGGTGTCTGTTGTGGGAGAGGAAGGTATAAGAAGAGTGTTAGCTGCTCTGAGATTCAGAGGGAAGGAAAGGTCCCCTGTGCAAGCATCAGTCGTTTCTGACTCTGGGGTGACGTTGCTTTCACAATGTTTTCACGGGGTGGTTTGCTATTGCCTTCCCCAGTCTTTTACACTCCCCCCCCCCCCAGCAAGCTGGGTACTCATTTTACCAACCTCGGAAGGATGGAAGGCTGAGTCAACCTTGGGCTAGCTACCTGAATCCAGCTTCCGCCGGCATCGAACTCGGGTCGTGAGCAGAGAGTTCAGACCACAGTACTGCAGTACTGCTGCTTTACCACTCTGCGCCATGGGGCCGCAGAGTGAAGGGCAGGGTATAAATCCAATATCATCTTCATCATCATCTCCTCCTTCCTCCTCCCCCCGCCCCCCCACAACAGGACAAATAGCATCTCCAGGGCACCAACTGGGGCTGAGACAATGGAATATAGGAAAGAGAAGAAGATGATGATATTGGATTTATATCCCACCCTCCACTCCAAAGAGTCTCAGAGCGGCTCACAATCTCCTTTACCTTCCTCCCCCACAACAGACACCCTGTGAGGTGGGTGGGGCTGGAGAGGGCTCTCCCAGCAGCTGCCCTTTCAAGGACAAGCTCTGCCAGAGCTATGGCTGACCCAAGGCCATTCCAGCAGGTGCAAGTGGAGGAGTGGGGAATCAAACCCGGTTCTCCCAGAAAAGAGTCCGCACACTTAACCACTACACCAAACTGGCTCTTCAAATCCCCCTTTATTTTTTATTTTATTAATTCAATTTCTATCCCCGCCAGAGTGGGCTCCGGGTGGGTCATGACATAAGAGGTCATACAACATATTTAAAAAATTAAAATCACATTTAAAATTACAGTACAAAAACCAGTTAGATGGTGTCATATTATCCTGGGCTCAGTTCAAGTTGTAATAAATCCTTCCCCATGGTTTTGATCTAAATTTTTTCCACCTGGCAGCTACTATTTAGCAATAAAGGCATGCTGAAGATCTGTTCATAGATCTTCCCGTATCTCATTTGCTTTGATCCTTACTCTTTCAGATATCTCAACTTTGCCAACTCAACCAATGTTTGTTTGACAGTTTATCTTCTTAAAGATGTGGTAACTCCACAGATTTTAATTCAAGCTAGACTTTGGCGTTCTGGCAGCTAACTAGGAAGCCATGCCCGATAGGGTGAGTGGGTGTGTCATGTGTATTCTGCTCCAGCAAAATGCTTTGCTCACAATCTTTCTTTTTTTTTTTAAAGCCCTGTACCTCTGTAAAGTGCAGCATGTCCTTTTGAACTGCTTATTACAATTGCAAGTGTGGGAAAACCCCTTTTCGGGGAGAAACGATACCATTGATATTTATATCTAGAAAGTTCATTGCAACATGCTGTCTGTTAATGCACCTGTATTACAGAGAATCAAACATATTCACGCCCCAAGTGGAACCGGCACATTTCTGGCTTTTTGCCAGTATCGTCTTGGGTGTGAAAGAAGGAGAAAAAATCTCTTTTCTCAGCTGAAAATTCTTTTGCCACCCAAATGAAAGGAACTTTGCAGTGATTTGGAGCTGATTTACAGGGAATGTAATTAATCTCTGGACCCTACAGGTATGAGACTAACCTGTTGAGGAACCGACTGTTCCCAACTCCTACACTAGAAATAAGACTGGCATTGCTTTGTGCAAAATGGCCCACTTTATTCCAAAATGCATGTTTGTATCCTGATAACTGTGACCTCAGATTGCCAGCTTTAAATTTTGGAAATCACTGGTTTGGATCAAAACTTAAGAGAGGAGGTTGCCAGTGTTTTCTTTAAAGCGAGGTATATCTGAGGAATGAAAAATATCCTGAGCTATTCCTACCCCACTCCCAACATGTTGCCATTTTGTTCTATCCTGAAACAGAACATGGTCTAGGAAGAGCACCAGAAACAAAGCTATCTGCTAAACAGCACCAAGGAAAATATTATAAAACACGTGGGAACCGCAAGAAACTTGCAGAAGCAACTATTCTCATTGTCACAACTTTGCTTCTTCCACTCTCCCCTTACTTCTCTCATTCTTTCTCCCTCCCACCAACCCTTTTCTTACTCTCTCCCTCCCCCACCTGTTACTTTCTCTTTCAGCCTCTCTACCTCATCGCTTTATTCTGCCCCCCTCACTCTCTCTTTCTGCCCCCCATTCTTTCACTCTCTCTTGCTTTCTTCCCCATCAATCTTTCCCTTTCTGCTCCCACCCCGCCACTCTCTGTTTCTCTTTCTGCCACCCCACCCCATCACTTTCTTTTTGCCCCCCCCATCACACCCCCAGCCTCCCACCTCCACACAAACAATGACAGAGACAGCAGCTATCCTGGCCGCCGGAATCTTAACGTTCCATCCTGATCCTACACATGTTGACTGAAGCCAGTACCTAATCTTTTCCGCAGGTAAGTGTGCCTAGTTTTGCCAATCTGATATCCCTTCTGATACTATGCTGAGCTGGCCTAATCTTTTAAAATTAGATTTATTATAAATGGAAGTTCCATAAATGTTTTATCTGATGGTTTCAAGATCATTAGCTAGTCTTTAAAAATCATTATATACATATCTACATTATGATACCTTAAACGTAACTATAGCATAATTTTCCACCCAGTCACTTCTGAATGAAACTACTTTAAAAGTCATTCAGAATTCATTCACTCTATATATCAAGATCAGATACTATGACTGGGGACCAGATCGTATTTAGTGTCTATCGGTTCTTTTTACATTTAGCTGTTAGCTTTAACAGGGTTTTTTTTAATGCAGTTATTAAATGAGTACCCAGCTTGCTGGGGGTAAAGTGTAGATGACTGGGGAAGGCAATGGCAAACCACCCTGTAAAAAGTCTGCTGTGAAAATGTCATGATGCGACATCACTCCAGAGTCGGAAACGACTGGTGCTTGCACAGGGGTTGCCTTTATTTATTTATTTATTTTAAATAACCAATACCGCTTTGTGGGGGAAGCCTGCAGTTTCCCATATCACAAAAAAACACAAACCCTAATATCTGTTCTGTCCACATTTTCAGTACTAATTCCTGATACCTTATAAGCCAGAGGTCTGTTGCAGCCATAAAATTTTTGAGCAAGAGATCAACAAACAGCCTGCATAAGAAAGTCTATTTGCATAACAGAAAGTATCCAAGTCAGTGAACAAAGTTTGAGTCCAGTGGCACCTTTTAAGACTAACAAAGTTTTATTCCTGGTATAACACATAGCCGAGTTAAGCTTATACCAGGAATAAAACAACAGTGATCTTAAAGATGCCACTGGACTCAAATTTTGTTCTGCTGCTTCAGACCAACGTGAATCTATGCAAGTTAATGTTACTGATAATTGACATAATTAATAATCTGTAAATTTTCAGTATACCAAACACTGGCTGTTGCAAGGCCTTTAACACATGAGGTCTCTCAGTAAGTAATCGGGATTTGCATATTAGGCCATACAACCCTGATGTAGCCAATCCCCCTGGAGTTTACACTAAGCCCTGTACTAAGAGTCCTGTAAACTCTTGGAGGATTGGCTACATCAGGGGCGTGTGGCCTAATATGCAAAAGAGCTCCTGCCACCAAAAAACCCCTGGTTTTAATGCAATGGCATAAATCTGTGCATGGTTTCCACTTGGATTATGGGCAACTGTTCCTCTCTATCATTTTCCTTTCTGCAGATCGTCTCAGATAATCCCTCTAGTCTCATAAAAATCTTTGGCTGCCATTCCCATTACATACATTCTAACTTCCCATCTATCTCTCCACTATACCCTTGCTTAAGGAGTTTTCCTTTTTTTTCAAATGGCCACATTTGAGTCTAGAGCCATAGGTTTCAAACCCCTGGACTTGATACTCCATAGTGTTGTTTCCTAAAAAGCGTAATGTTCTTTGGAAGGTATGCCAGGAGAGGTATGTTGGTCCTAGAGAAGAATCTACAGCATAGTAAATGTAAAGGTAGCCCTCTCTGCAAGCACCGACTAGTTACAGACCCATGGGGTGATGTCAAATCACAATGTTTTCCTGGCAGACTTTTACGGGGTGGCTTGCCATTGCCTTCCCCAGTCAGTTTGGTGTAATGGTCAAGTGTGGTTAAGTGTGCAGACTCTCATCTGCAAGAACCGGGTTTGATTCCCCACTCCTCCACTTGCAACTGCGGGAATTGCCTTGGGTTAGCCATTGCTCTCACAGAGTTGTCCTTGAAAGGGCAGCTTTTGGGAGAGCTCTCTCAGCCTCACCCACCTCACAGGGTGTTTGTTGTGGGGGAGGAAGGTAAAGGAGATTGTGAACCGCTCTGAGACTCTGAATTTGGAGTGGAGGGTGGGATATAAATCCAATATCTTATTTAATATCTTCTATCTAGCTGGGTACTCATTTTACCGACTTCAGAAGGATGGATCAAACTCAGGTTGTGAATGTGAGCAGAGCTTGGACTGAAGTACTGCAGCTTACCACTTTGTGCCACCGGGCTCCTTTACAGCATAGTAGGTAGGCAGATATAAAATATAATTTAGGTTTTAAAAAAAGATTCCATGGAGCACATTTGCAATAACTAGATTCCAACAAAACAGTACCAACAGCTATCATAACTGCAAGACTCTTTAAATTACCTGTCATAGAAACTGTCAAAAAAAAAAGAGCTAGATTCAAGTCCAGTCGTACCTTAGAGACTCTTGACGCTTGGAAGCTTGTACCCCAGAAATAGCTTTTAATCTCTGTGGTACTACTGGAGTTGAATTGAGCCTTTCTACTTCAGATCAAAGTGGCTGTCCTCCCCAAATTATCTTTTTTTTTTTTTAAGTACTTTTTGCTGAATGGGTACCATGTCAATGTCTCCAAGAAGACTGCTCTGCAGCCTGGTTATCATCCATTAGTGAACAAGCCTCATGCTTTGCGCAGAATGGCCCTGATAACACCACGGGAAGCCTTTATATCATGCTCATTTGGGCGTTGTGGCTTTGCCACATGCTGCTGTGAAATTTCATCAGACAGCTACTTTCATATATTCATATTTAGTTAGTGATTTAGTCACGGCTTTTTTGGTAGAAAAAAAACCCCAGCAGGAACTCATTTGCATATTAGGCCACACACCCCTGACATCACCATTGTTACACATAGGGCTTTTGCAGAAAAAGCCCAGCAGGGAGTCATTTGCATATAAGGCCACACCCCCTGACACCAAGCCAGCCGGAACTGCGTTCTTGTGCATTCCTGCTAAAAAAAAGCCCTGGATTTAGTTATTTACTACGTTTCAATCTTGTTTCCCCTCAAGTTCAGAGCAACATCCTTCTCTCTGCCTCCATTTATCATCACAACAACTCTGTGAGGTAAATGTGAGGGGGACAATGGGTATTAATGTTGAAGTCCTTGTTACCCCAAGGCACACAGAGCTGGGCCTGGGCATGTCATGTGATTTGGGTTTGTATCTTCTTTGGGTTGGGTCTGGGTGTTTTGGGAGGCATAAGGAATCTTTTTGGGGGTCATGATGCTTGGCAGCCCTGCAACTGTATGAGTAACTGGCCCAAACTCATCTGATATGCTTCAATCATTAAGGGTTTTGAACTCAGGGCTCCTTGGTCCTCATCCAACACTCTGACCACCACAGCAGGTTGGGACTTCCTCTAGAATCCACTACTGTGGTTGTGCCCTTGCCATTAAAATATATTCCGCCCCCTTTGAGGTCTGGCTGTCTTTTCGGAGGGAGCCAAATAATTGATCCATAAAACAGGAGTCCCACAGCACCCTAAAGACACACAAAATTTGTTCCAGTGTAAACAGTAAGTGGTGGTAGTTTTTAAGGTGCCACGGGACTCCTGTTTTATTTTGTTGTGCCTGACTTACACGGCTACCCATCTTGAATAACCTTTTGTCAGCAGGGCTTCCAGCTTCCAGCGACTATGAAATTTAAACCCAATTTGCATTTCGCCTCAGCTGTGAAGCAACAGACCAGTGGCTTGGCCCCAGAAACATAGCCCTCTGTGTTCTGTGAGTGAACATGAGGGGGGAAGGTAGCGTCAAGTGAGCGCTAGAAGGCTGAAAATGCTTTTTTCTTCCCTTTTATAGAAAAATAAAAAGTTTACAGACTGCTTTCATGAGGCTGTTATAGGGTTCTTCGGTGGGGTCCTTTAACTGAATTATGAGAACAAAAGAAATTTGTGAGGAAGAAGCAGAAAGGCCTCCGGCACAAAATGTGTAGGCCCTCATTTGATTTAATTGCATGTCGACAAGTTTTCAGTTTTTCTCCCCGAAACCCTCAATTTGGGGCAGAGTCTGTGGAAACCATTACAAGAGGCTGCTTCCGTTCAGTGCGTTGCTGAGTTAAGCCATAATTTTATTACCCTCTCGTGTTAAAGAAATGAAAAGAACCCTGTTTGCTTTGCTGAACTTTAACATCCATCTTAACCCTTTCATCACAGAAGCATGGAGGAAGAGAAGATTGGATTTATACCCCGCCCTTCACCCAGAGTGGCTTTCAACCTCTTCCACTCCCTGCAGGAGACAGACACCCTGTGAGGTAGGTGGGGCTAAGAGAGGTCTTTTGAGAACTGCTCTTTCAAGCTCTTAGAGAACTCTGACTGACCCAAGGTCACCCAGCATCTGCATGTGGAGGAGTTGGGAATCAAAACTGGCTCTCCAGATTAGAGTCCACCATCCTGATTCTAGAAAAATGCCCGCTGATGGGACATAACAGAAAGTCAGCATCCTGGCTGTACCCACTGAAGTTTCTGAACACTTCTCAAGAGCAGCCCCATGTAGAGCACATTTCAGTAATCCTGTATACAAAGGTACACTGCTGTCGAACATGGAGGTGCCATTCAGTCATCAGAGTAAGCACTAGTTATATGCATTTGACTAATCACATTTGAAAGGCATCTGATATGGCCTTCCATCAGCTGTTGTGCTGAAAAATCACCCTGTTTCGTAGAGGGCTTTAACCAGTCCAGCAGTCCCGTGGTGCAGAGTGGTAAAGCTGCAGTACTGCAGTCCGAACTCTGCTCATGACCTGAGTTTGATCCTGGAGGAAGCTAGGTTCAGGTAGCTGGCTCAAGGTTGACTCAGCCTTCCATCCTTCTGAGGGGGGCAAGTGTAGATGACTGGGGAAGGCAATGGCAAACCACCCCGTAAAAATGTCATGATGCGACATCACTCCAGAGTCGAAAACAACTGGTGCTTGCACAGTCCACTGGGCAGGCAATGAGGCTGTGATGCTTCAGAAACCTGCAAAATCTATTTGATGAGACCTGTGGATTGTTCAGATTTTTTTTTGTAGGCAACTCAAGAGAAGTAGTAGACACAGAAAGCTCATATAGCAATAACTGATCAAATGGCAAGGGAGGAAGTGGAGAAGATTCTGCTAGCTTGGCGGCAGCAGCTGGACACCTTCTGGGATGAGACTGTTCCTCCACTGCTTGTAAGTACTTAGCTTATGTGTGGCCAGAGGCATTTCTGGCATGGGAGGAACTGGGGAAGATCTTGATAGCTTACTAGCAGCAACAGAATACCATCTGGACTGGGTTTCTTTTTCTTCTGCTTGCAGCTACTTAGTCTGTGTGTGGCCAGAGGCACAAACCAAAAGTCTCTTGGCCCAGGGCTTGCAACCCAATGTCTGTTTTAGGCAGCTCAGTGGACCAGGGCCAGTCTAAGATATGCATGTGTTTCCTTCATTTATTCATCTGACATTGTTTAAATTAGAACAAAGTTAAGGCCAACAATGTTTTATTCTGGATATAAGCTTTCGTGTGCATGCACACTTCTTCGGATGCATTGAAACAGAAGTCATCGACCAGTACATATAGGTCAGGGGTGGCCAAACTGTGGCTCGAGAGCCACATGTGGCTCTTTCACACATATTGTGGGCTCTTAAAGTCCCCACCCCATTGGCCAGCTTAGAGAAAGCATTTGTCTCTTTAAATCACTCTGCCAAGCCAGCGGGTGGATTGGAAAATGCATTTAAAGTTAAAGTTGCTTTCTTTCCATCTCTGCCTCCCCCATCTATTTTCCTTCCTTTCTTATTTGCAGCTCTCAAACAACTGACATTCATGTCTTGAGGCTCTCAAACATCTGACATTTATTCTCTTACATTAAGCAAGTTTGGCCACCCCTGATATAGGTAAAGGGTGGGGAAAGTGTTGCCAGGAAGGCTAATAAGAGTCAAGATAAGTAACTGAGCAATACATTTAAGGTTGGAGTAAGGCAGCAGGTAAGACCTATGAATAGCAGCAAATTAGCATACAGCATAAGAAAACAGTTTACAAATGTATGCAAGAACTGAATGACATTGGCATGTGTATTGAGATAAAACTCCAATATCTTTGTTAAGCCCTGAGGTTCAATTGTTCTGAGTGTTGTAATAAGTTGTAACTCAGCTGTCTCCTGTTCTAGTCTGTTTCTGAAATTTCTTTGCAATAATACCACTACTTTGAGGTCCCCCATTGAATGTCCTGGAAGTTTGAATTGTTCTCCGAAAGGCTTCTCAGTCTTAAGATTCTTCATGCCAGATTTGTGTCCATTTATCCTTTGGCATAGGGTTTGCCCTGTGTAGAGAATTGAAGGGCATTGTTGGCATTTAATTGCATATACAATATTAAAAGGCGTTTCAATGTATCTGAAGAAGCTTGAACGCACATGGAAGCTTATACCCAGAACAAAAATTTGTTAGTCTTAAAGGTGCCACTGGTCTCCAATTTTGCTGTTTCAGACCAACATGCAGGGGCGGCCCTAGGGTGTGTGGCACCCTAGACAGACTTGCCTGGTGCTGCTCCCTCCCCTCTTTTTTATCTTTGACACTACAACATGGCGCCGAGCTCCAGCCCCTGCCCCCCACGCCGCCACTGACTGTAGCACTCTCTGAGCATCCTCCAGGTGGAGGACACTCAGAGAGCATTACAGAAACTGTGTGCCAGCCAGAAGCCCTCCCCCGAGGGCGGGGAAAGGCTCCTGGTGGCGTGCAGTCTCTGTATCACTCCCTGAGCATCCTCTGGTTGGAGGACACTCAGGGAGCGATACAGAGACTGCACGCTGGCAAAACGTGGGCATTTGCCTATGGTGCTGGGCCAGAAGGACCCGATTTGGCGCTCTCCACAGCCCGGTGCCCTAGGCAAATGCCTAGTTTGCCTAATGGGAGGGCCGGCCCTGCCAACATGGCTACTCACATGAATCTATTGTTTCAATTAGTAGCTGTAATTATATGTTATCCTTTTCTGTAAGCTGCTTTTGGGGGGAAACCATCCTAGAAATGCTCACATAAAATAAAAAAGGGAGTCAAATGTGACTTTCTAACCAGAATAAGGTTGTGCGAAGAGTAATGCAAGGCAACTCTCTCCTACCCTCCATGACTGGCCAGCAGCTAATTTTCCAGTAATAAAAATTCCATCTCTGTGGCCCGTGCGGAATATTGTGCTTCGCTGCTCTAATGATGACACTTTGAATTAGACGGCTATAACCTACCAAGCCCCCAGGGGCTCATCATCCTGGAGGTTTTACTTAATTATTGGCAAACTCTGTCATTTAGCAACTTGAGTGGGCCATGCTATGTATAACCAACACATCTAATTTGATTTTGTTTTAGATTGCTCTTAGGAGTGGTCTTAAATGGGAACCACATCTGGTATCTTGGCAACGCTCCTTGGTCCCTCACGGTGGGGTGGGGGGGGAGAAAGAGCCGTCCTTGAATCTATAAATCAAGTCTCTTCAAGAGGTTGAAGGTGGAGGAAGGAAGCCTTTTCCAAGTTAACAAAAAGGGAACATTTGCACACGTGTACGTTTGATCTGTTTCGGTTTTAATCATGTGCACTCCAAAGCGAAAGAGGGAAAAAAATCTTATTATGTAATAATAGGGTAGACAGCGCCTTTGTCTTTAACTGAAGCTTTCAAAGGAGGATTTAGTAGCTGCTATTGATGGCAGAAACCGCTTCTAAATTGGCTGCATACATTTGGCCATGTTTGGCCTTTGGCAACTTACATTTGCAGAGGGACTCAAGAGTTATAATCTAAAAGTGCCCCACTTCTTAAAGTAGGGATGTCTTCAAATTTCTCATCTCAGCTGCATAGATCATTTCATTTCCTTCTGCCTTGTGTAAACTGGGCCTGAGATTCATTAGTTTGGGGCCACTTTCTGTATGGTGACAGTTTCCCCCATAAAGTATATGCATTATTCAACGTTGCTTGTGTTTCAATAAATACATCACATGTACACACTGCATATAAAAGCCATGTATGTGTATATAATAAATATAAATCTATGCAACCAAAAGTGAAAATCAGACATCTGCAACAGTTGACAACAATATACCATATTAAAGTTAAAAAAAATGGGGGATATCTATTTGTCTCCCAACAAAAACCATATGTGGGTAACCTTTTGTTGTTTTCTGGATGCCTGATAATATGGAATGGGTTGATTAATGCCTTGGTTTTCATATCTAGAACATGCAATCAAAAACTTTTTTTATTTTTTATTTAGACCCTTCTTTCTCCATAAATCAACTTCTCCTATCAATCTTTCCACCTCCCCTTTATCTTCACAACAATTGCCCTGTGAGGTAGGTTAGGGTGAGACAGTAAGATGCTCATAGGAAACCTGGCAAGCTTTCATGGCAGGGGGGGATTCGAACCTGGTTTTCCCTGCTCCTAGTCTGACATGCTAACCACTGGGCCACACCCACTCTCTCTCATGTATAGTTGTGACAAAATTAATAGTTGCACCATTTTCAAATATCAGACCATGCATCTTTCCTTGCTACCAGGAGATAATCCCCATGCACGAGAAATACGAGGGGATAAAATCAGGGCTGGCATGTGGGAATAGGCCAAGTAGGCAACCGCCTAGGGCGCCACCTGGCCTAGGTGCACCACGAGGCGCCCCCTCTCTTCACGCACCTCGTCCGCTAAGTTCCTGACCTCGCTGAGGTTTCCCAAGGCTTGGGAAGCCTCAAGCTCTTACAGATTTACATTTAATCCAATAAGATCATCAAACATACACAAATGTACCCTAGCCATAATATAAGAAACTCATAAGACTAAACAGCTTTAGATGAAGAAGAAAAGGAGGAGGAAGAAGAAAAATTATAACAACAGCAGCAACAGCACAACCCATAATTCATAATGCAATCATATACCATTCTAAACTTCCTCTTTAGCTTTCTCCTCTGGCTTGATTGCATTCCAATATGTAATAAAGAACTGCCATATCTTAATAAAATTTTCCTGACACATTCCTCCTCCTGTCCCACATCTGCTTAATTGCCGTTATCTTGTTCATCATCAAAATACACCAAGATTTACGCACCCAGACGATAGGCCTGGGGGGACATACTCCCCCCCCCCGCCCCCGATACTGTGCCAAGATCATTTGGGTGACTGCTAATAAGTTCTTAACTAAGTTTTTAATTATTAGTTTCAAATGCCTAAAAAAAAAAATGCCTAAGGCGAAGCCCTAAAAGGGCAATTTTGGGATCACACCGTCATTTTTCTTTTCTAGTGCCCTCTGGTGTTTTAACATTCTGCCAATATCCTTTTGCTATAGAACTTTGCTGCCATAACATGAAAACCACTCTTACATCTCAAACATCTTTCAGAGGTGTTATTTCCTATTTTTGCCATTATATAGGGTAAATACCATTTATACATTATTCTTAGTTATGAACATATGAAGCTGCCTTATACTGAATCAGACCCTCAGTCCATCAACGTCAGTATTGTCTACTCAGACTGGCAGCAGCTCTCCAAGGTCTCAAGTTGAGGTTTTTCACACCAATTTGCTTGGACCCTTTTTAGTTGGAGATGCCGGGAATTGAACCTGGGACCTTCTGCTTACCAAGCAGATGCTCTACCACTGAATCACTGTCCCTCCCCAAATTTCTCTTACTATCATTTCTCTTACTATTTTATTTGAGGAACAGTTAAGGGTGCCAGCCTCCAAGTGGAGCCTGGGAATCTCCTGGAATTACAGCTCATCTCTAGACCATAGAGATCAGTTCCCCAGGGGAAAGAATGGATGCTTTGGAGGGTGGACTCTGTGGCATTGTACCCCACCGAGGTCCCTGTTCTCTCCAGGCTCCACTCCCAAATCTCCAGGAGGCTGACAACCCTATCCTCCATCCCGCACTCGTGGCCTTGTGGGACCTGGCAACCCTAGAACAATTTATTGTATCCTTATGGTATTGGTGAAAAGAGTCCCATGGCGCAGAGTGTAAAAGCAGTACTGCAGTCCTAAGCTCTGCTCTCAACCTGAGTTCGATCCCCGGCGGAAGCTGGGTTTTCAGGTAGTCGGCTCGAGGTTGACTCGGCCTTCCATCCTTCCGAGGTCGGTAAAATGAGTACCCAGCTTGCTGGGGGGGAAAGTGTAGATGACTGGGGAAGGCAATACAAACCACCCTGTAAAAAGTCTGCCATGAAAACGTTGTGAAAGCAACATCACCCCAGAGTCGGAAGCGACTGGTGCTTGCCCAGGGGGCCTTTCCTTTCCTATGGAATTGGTACCATTCCTCCCTTGAAATATTAACTCATAAATCTTTTCCTCATATGCCCTTATAGAACAGAGAACTCTCATCAGCTTTGATGGATTAAGGTTGTCAATCTCCACGTGGAGCCTGGAGATCTAGAATTACAACCATGCCTTTTTTTGTAGCAGGAACTCCTTTGCATATTAGGCCACACACTATCCATGTAGCCAGTCCTTCAACGGTTTACAGGGCTCTTAGCACAGGGCCTACTGTAAGCTGCAGGAAGATTGGCTACATCAGAGGTGTGTGGCCTAATATGTAAAGGAGTTCCTGCTACAAAAAAGCCCTGATTACAACTGATCTCCCAGCGACAGAGATCAGTTCCTCTGGAGAAAATGGCTGCTTTGGAGGGTGGACTCTATGGCATTCTATGCTGCTGGTCCCTGTATGGTGTTATACCCTGCTGAAAGGTAGGGTTTCAGACTGCACAGCTTTTAAATGTCTTCCCTCTATTGGAAATAAGGAAGGATAGGGGCACCTACTTTGGGGGCTCATAGAATTGGACCCCCTGGTCCAGTCTTTTTGAAACTTGGAGGGTGTCTTGAAGAGAGGCACTGGATGCTATGCTGAAAATCTGGTGCATCTACCTTGGGACTGCTACCCAAGGAAGAAGTAGCACATTTATTGCCACTGTCTGGGTCTATCAACAAGAGGAGCACTAAGACAATAGACTTTGGTACCTTTTCTTTATATTATCCAGAATTGGATCTCTACTTTGAACTGTTCTTCATTCATGGACACTAGAAATAATTTTGTTTTGTGAAATTCAAGTAAATATTATATGAGCTTTGCATGAAAGAAATTTGTTAGGAAAAATTATTTGCAGCTTACAGTTACACAGTGTTTATTTCAGTTTTCACCCAACTGGGGATTGGCAGCCCTAGTTTGGGCACAAAATGCAAAGAAAAACCCTTCTGCATGTCAGGATCTCCTTCTCGTGCCTCTATGGAGATGAGAGAGATTAAAGCTGCCACCCTATGAACCCTTTGCTCAGAGCCAGTCCCATGGAGTAAAACGGGACTTCTGAGTGAGCCTGCAAGGATTGCTTTTCTTATAGTGAGCAAAGTTCCCTCTATGCTGCAGAGTCTTGTGAGCAAAAATTCTGCTTTGTGAGCTACTGGTATTGAAGTTTGAGCTCCTGGCATTAAAGCTGTGAGCTACTGCATAAATTATTGTGCTCTGGGGTCATCCTTCCTGAGCGAAGACAAAGATGTGTGAACTGAAGGCTTAAAAATCTGTGAGCTAGCTTACACTAACTCAGATTAGAGGGAACACCGATAGTGAGTTCTCTTTTTTCTCTCTCGACACTTCACAATAAGAACATTATGGAACGTGTCACTAAGTGCTGATTTGGCAACCACTGCATTCCTCAAAATATGTTCACTATTTTAATTGCATACTGCTGTGGCAAGTTAATTATTGTAGGCTTGTTGGCTCCTCCAGCGCGGGATCTTGAAAACAGCTTAACCGACTGTCTCTGAATTCTCCTATCTGGCTGAATGCACAGTTCCATCTGGAGCACTGAGTTTCGTGTGCACGGACACTTCATAAAGTGTGCATGGACAAAAAAGCTTATACTCAGGATTAAATGTTGTTGGTCTTAAAGGTGCTACTGGGCCCAAAGGTTTTTAAAATGTGTGGCGCAGCAGCTTCCATTTGTGCAGGGGTCATTTTGTGGAAAAAAGAGGTGCCAGTGCTCATTTGCATATGTCACACCCCCTCAAATGCCAGCTTGATTCCGCTACATCTCTTCTTTGAAAAGTGCTGGCAGCTGATCTTTCTCTGCCTGGGAATGTGGAGAACTGCTGCCACTCAGAGTAGGCAATACAGAGCTAGACAGGAAAGATAAAAATGTGAGTGTGGTGTGGACGGCTTTGGGGGGAGGACCAGTAATTGCCATATTAGGGCTGCGAATCCCCAGTTGCGGGCAGGGGATCCCCTGGTTTGGAGGACCTTCCCCCACTTCAGGGTTATCAGAAAGTGGGGAGAGTGGCTTTAATGTTCCACTATGCCAGGGGCGTCGAACTCATTTGTTATGAGGGCCAGACCTGACATAAATGAGACCTTGTTGGGCTGGGCAGTGTAGGGTTGGGCTGAGCCATGCTAGGCCGGGCCATGTGTGTACCTATTTAAGATTAGGTAGCAGAGCTATAAACTTTATAAAGGACACAGACAAACACAAATATATATTTTTTAAAAACTTAAAACCTGCTTAAAAAGTTAGTACTCATTGGTTTTAAGGATGCTTTCTTGGTATTTCTCCTATGGGATCCGGGGAAGTGGGCAAAGGAAGCTCTGGCTCTTTCCTTCCTTCCCCAGGGGACTGGGGGGGGGAGCCTCAGCCAATAGAAAGAAGAGAGGCTTGGCTCAGTAGCTCTGCTGTGCAATTGAGAGAACCTGACAAAGCAAGCTATTCCTTCCCCTTCCTCCACAAGGGAGGAGCCTCAGCCAATGGAGAAAATAGAAGTTTTGCTCTGCAGTTCCTGTGCAATTGAGCAAGCCTTGCAATGCAAGCTGTTACGCAGAAGGAAGCAAGATACAAGGAAAAGGAAGTAGATGACAGCCAGTTACTCAGGGGCCTGATAGGAGCCTTCAGGGGGCCTGATTTGGCCCCCAAACTGCATGTTTGACACCCCTGCACTATGCACTCCATTATACCCCATGGAGACTGGTCCCCATAGGGTATAATGGAGAATCGATCTATGGGTATCTGGGGCTCTGGAGAGGCTGTTTTTTTGAAGTACAGACACCAAAGTGTCAACATAGCATCTGGTGCCTCTCCTCAAAAAAACCCCCAAGTTTCAGAAAGATTGGACTAGGGGGCCTAATTCTTTGAGCCTAAAAGATGTCCCCATCCTGTTATTTCCAACGAAGGGAAGGCATTTAAAAAGAGCACGGTCCCTTTACATGTGATGGCTGGAACTCCCATTGTTCAATTGTGCTTGTCACGACCTTGCTCCTAGCTCCACCCCACCTGGCAACCTAGCTATAGTACTATAACTTTATAGTTCTATAGCAATTGCCAGTTGAAAAAAAAACAAAACTTGAAAAAGCCCTCCAGAGGTACAGCAGAGGAAAAAGCGGCCTTGGGGCTGATGGAAGGGCAACGGAATGTGGGTGGGACCTTTGAAAATGCACAGCTTACCTGTCCAGAAGGCATGTTAGTTTTCTTGAGCTGGGTTCTTCCTGAAAAGGTCATAGCAAAGCAGGCTTGAGGAAGCGCCTGCCACAGAGAGGGAAAATCGAGACAGCGGGACAATTAGAAGATAGTATCATATAGATCAGGGTGGCCAGCGATAGCTCTCCAGATTTTTTGCCAGCAATAGTTCTCCAGATGCTGGCTGGGGCTGATGGGAGTTGTAGGCAAAAAACATCTGGAGAGCTACCGTTGGCCACCCCTGATGTAGATGGTCTTTTTAAAAACACACAGTGCTGTGATTTGAAAGCAGAGACAGAGAAAAGCATTTGTGTGGAAGCAGCCCAAGAAAATGTCTGAAGTGAAAAATATAAATTGACAGTTCATAGATGCTATGTCTTGGAAGAAGTACAATGTTATACGACAGGGGTGGCCAAACTGTGGCTCAGGAGCCACATGTGGCTCTTTCACACATACTGTGTGGCTCTCGAAGTCCCCAACACCCCATTGGCTGGCTTGGAGAACGCATTTCTCTCTTTAAAGAGAGAAATTTTCTTCCCCAAGCCAAGCCAAGTTAAAGTTGCTTTCTTTCCATTCCACCTCTCCCTCCCTCCCAAATTTATTTTCCTTCCTTCCTTCCTGCTCTCTAACATCTGATGTTCATGTCTTGTGGCTCTCAAACATCTGACATTTATTCTATGTGGCTCTTACGTTAAGCAAGTTTGGCCACCCCTGTTATAGGACAACCACCGATTTCTCTGTAATGCTCCTCCTGGAAATTAAGAAGGCAGGCTATGGCCCAGCACTTCTAAGCACTCTAAGAATGGGGACAGGCTTGTTGCCAGAGCAGACCGCAAACTTGGTCCACTTTGATTTGCAGTGGCTGAACATCCCAAAGGCTGGCTAACCACACAGGGAGGGGATGTGAAATATATGAGGGCTATTTCAACAGCCTAATTCCAAGGAGCAGCCAAGGCAGCCTGCCACATTGTCACCCCGGTGGACCATTAATTACGATCACAGGATGGTCGCTTTGATGACTATTTATGTAATAATGATCCCTCTGAGGACATCTTGGGGAATGGTGGCCTGCCTGCTATGTCATTACATCGGCAGCTTTCCCCAGGTGTTGGCTGCTAATTGCTGTTTACCCAAGCCATCCCTGATTCATCCTAGGAAGTGATGAAGGTAAAGATGGAGACCAGGGACGGACTTCGGGGAAGGCAGCCCAGGTGCAGGGTGGAGGAACTGGAGGAGGGCTCCCAGGCCAAGGGTGGGTAGAGTGGCCAGATGGTTTCAACAACAACAAAAAACTGAACCCACTTGGATAAAAATGGATTGACTCCCCAGTGTGTTCTTACTTCTGAGTAGGCCTGCATAGTGAAGTAGGTTAGGCTGCAAGTATGTGACTGGCTCCAGGGCACCTAATGAGCTTCCATTGGGGTTGCCAACCTCCAGGTGAGATAGAAGGAGGAAACATCTGGAGGACTTACTTTGATTATTGGCATTGTGAAAATAGAAGATGCAGTTTGGGCTTTTCCCTATGAAATGGGTTTTTGACTCAACACTTATACTCCTGGTTTATTTGGAATATTTATTCCAAACTTTTGTGTAAACTGATTTAAATGTCCTTAATGAGAATCATTTATTATAATTTATTGTATCTGCATTGCTTTGAGGCTGGTTTATCACAGAACTTTTGCCATTTCATCCATGCATTCTTTTCTTGGTTGCTTAACCTCCAGGTGAGGCCTGGAGATCCCTGGGTATTATAGTTGATCTCCAGACGACAGAGTTCAGTTCCCCTGGAAAAAAATGGCAGCTTTGGAGGGTGGACTCAATGGCATTGTACTCCACTGATGTCTCTCCCATCCCCAAACTCTGCCCTTGCAAGGCTCCAGCCCCCAAATCTCCAGGCATTTCCCAACCCAGAGGTGGCAACCTTAGCTTCCACGGCAGAGTCTGGATCCTACTCTGACACTCTGATCACTGTAGCACTCAGGCTCTTAGTTAACTGCTCTTGGGAACTGTCGTCTGCATCCACTTGCCTGCTCTACATCTGCAGCTGGCCTCGGCCCTGGCAGACGGACTTTGCCGCCTTTTGCCACCACTGCCTGCCAGCTGTGCCTCCTGAGCCCAGTTTCTTTCAACACTAAAAATACTAGGCATCTAGATGTCCAGTATTTTCTGTCTCCCCCCCCCCCCCGCCCATAAAAAAAACCCAGCCCATAGAAATTCTAAAGTGTTTGGGGCAATACCAGACACCTGGCAACCCTAGGCATGAGCCACAGCCAGGCTGAGGAAGGCTGCAGGAAGAAGAAGAAGAGGCCTCAGATTCAGTGGGAGCTCCTGAATCTTTTTGAGAGTTCCACCTCCTTGTCCATTGAATAGTACTGCAGCTGCAACACAATCCCTGGATGAGCTCCACCACCTATTTTCTACAAAATGACCGATGATGATGATATTGAATTTATATTCCTCCCTCCACCCTGAATCAGAGAGCGACTCACAATCTCCTTTATCTTCCTCCCCTACAACAAACGCCCTGTGAGGTGGGTGGGCCTGAGAGGGCTTTCACAGCAGCTGCCCTTTCAAGGACAACCTCTGCCAGAGCTATGGCTGACCCAAGGCCGTTCCAGCAGCTGCAGGTGGAGGAGTGGGGAATCAAACCCAGTTCTCCCAGATAAGAGTCCACGCACTTAACCACTACACCAAACTGAGCCCCTGGGCCATCTGGGCAGGCAAGGAGGACACCATGCCCAGGAACCAGGCTGAGGGAAGCTGTAGCGACTACTTTGGCCAGTCAAGACAGTGGGGCCAAGTAGACTGGGGTGGAGTGGAGCCAGCTGGGCAGGCAAGGAGAATGTTGCTGCCAGGGCAGAGGGAGGCTGTGGCTCTCAGCTTCTCCCTGAGGTCAGCATGGAGGGTCACTGTTGTGTCCGGAGGGGGGGTGTTTTGTGCTTAAGTGCTCCTGTGGTGGCTCATTGGAGCCAACGGACTGAACTTGGAACTCTCATAACAATGGAAGCAGGATCGTGGTCTCTGCTCTTCTCTGACCAATTGCGGGTCCCCCTGCTGGTTCAAACAGGCCTATGGCACACCAGTGTGGGAACCCGATGTGTTGACCCCGTTGGAGCGTGCTAGTTGGTTAAGTTCTTCTCGTTATGCTGTAATCACAATAAAGTGAACTGATCCCTAACATGCTACGTGCCTCCTCGTGTATCGAATCCAGTATTGAACAGTCACACAGCAGTCAGTCTTGCTGATAAGGAGCATGGCAGTTCCTCACTCCAGCGGGCTCTTCTTCCTCCCTCCATCAGGGGGGGTTTGGTGAGGGAGGGGCCCTTTTCCCAGGACCCTTTGACCTCCCAGGCGACTACTTGGGACAACAAGTTGGGTGGACTGTTGGTTTGGATAATGCTCATCTCAAGCTGTTCGCATCATGTCTGCAACAAACAGCAAAAGTGTTTGCTTTTGCTCAGAAAGCTGGTGACACATTGACATTCATTGTTTTTAATATGTCGGAAAATTTACAGCCCGGATGCTCATTCAACAAATGGGAAGCACGTGAGCGACAGCTCTCTCTGACATATGAACAACTGAACACCATGCAGATCAAATCTGTATTAATTCGCCGCAATATGGAACAAATAAATACTGGTTTAAGAAAATAAATACTGGTTTCAGATTCTATCTATCTATCATCTATCTATTTATAATATAGTGGGTTCAATGCATGAAGGAGATGCGGTTGCAGTGATCATAGCTCTTTTTATTCGGGTACAGCATGGTAAGGCTGAACTATAACACTGCTTAACTGGGGCAACGGGGCCAACTATATACAGTTAAAGGTTCCCACGCTAGGATGCCATTGGATCATTCAAACAAGCAGGGGGCCCATGATTGGAGCAGGACAGCAGGGATTTGGATCCTACAGCCCATTGTTCCCGAGTCCCCAAGCTCAGTCCTAAAGACTCCAATGAGCCAGGCAGGAACACTAGTAATAGTATCATTAGTCCGCATACACAATCGTCTTGTCTTTGACATACCTAGATTCAACTTGCATTCTCAAGGCAAGAGATGTTCAGAGGTGGTTTGCCATTGCCTGCCTCTGCATCACAACCCTAGACTTCCTTGGTGGTCTCCCACCCAATTACTGACTGGAGCCAACCCTTCTAAGCTTCTGAGACCTGACAAGATGAGGCTAACCTGAGCTATCCAGGTCAGGGCTACATTTTTTGTTGTTCAGTCGCACAGTCGAGTCTGACTCTTTGCAACTCCATGGACAAAGTCACACCACGCCCTCCTGTCTTCCACCATCCTCCGAAGCCCGCTCAAATTCATGTTTGTTACATCAGTAATGCTGTCCAGTCATCTCATCTTTTGCCGTCTCCTTCTTCTTTTGCCTTCTGTCTTTCCCAGCATCAGGATATTCTCCAGTGAGTGCTCCCTTCTCATTTGGTGGCCAAAGTATTTGAGCTTCAGCATCTGAGCTTCCAGGGAACAATCTGGGTTGATTTCCCTTAGGACTGACTGATTGGATCTTCTTGCAGTCCAGGAGACTCTCAAGATTCTTCTCCAGCACCACATCTCAAAAGCATCTATTCTTCTGCATTTGGTCTTCCTTATGGTCCAGCTCTCACAGCCATACATTACTACAGGGAATACCATCGCTTTGACTATACGGACTTTTGTTGGCAGGGTGATGTCTCTGCTTTTTATTATGCTACCCAGGTTCGCCTCCCAAGGAGCAAACGTCTTTTAATTTCATGGCTACAGTCACCATCTGCAGTGATCTTGGACCCCAGAAATGTGAAGTCTGTCACTACTTCCATGTCTCCCCCTTCTATTTGCCAAGGTGTGATGGGGCCAGATGCCATGATCTTAGTTTTTTTGATGTTGAGTTTCAAGCCTACTTTTGTGCTCTTCTCTTTCACCCTCAACAAGAGGTTCTTTAGGTCCTCTTCACTTTCTGCCATTAGAGTGATGTCATCTGCATATCTGAGGTTGTTGATGTTTTTCCCGGCAATCTTAATTCCGACTTGTGCTTCATCCAGGCCAGCATTCCGCATGATGTACGCTGCATATAAATTAAATAAGCAGGGTGACAATATACATCCTTGTCCAACTCCTTTTCCTATTCTAAACCAATCAGTTGTTCCATATCCCGTTCTGACAGTTGCTTCTTGACCTTATACAGGTTTCTCAGGAGACATGTGAGGTGGTCTCGTAATCCCATCTCTTTAAGGACTTGCCACAGTTTATTGTGATCCACACAATCAAAGGCTTTAGTGTAGTCAATGAAACAGAAATAGACGTTTTTCTGATACTCCTGTGCTTTCTCCATAATCCAGAGAATGTTGGCAATCTGATCTCTAGTTCCTCTACCTCTCCGAAACCCAACTTGAACTTCTGGTAGTTCCCGATCGACATACTGCTGAAGCCTAGCTTGTAGGATCCTTAACATGACCTTGCTGGCATGTGAAATGAGTACGATGGTGCGATAGTTTGAGCATTCCTTGGCATTACCCTTCTTTGGGATTGGAATATAGACTGATCCTTTCCAATCCCGTGGCCACGGTTGTGTTTTCCAGATTTGTTGACATAATGTGTCCATCGCTTTAACAGCATCATCTTTTAGGACTTTGAAAAGCTCAGTTGGGATACCGTCATCTCTGCTTGGTTTGTTGTTAGTAATGCTTTCTATTACCCATTTGACTTCACACTCCAGAATGTCTGGCTCAAGGTCAGCAATTTCACTGTCATGGTTGTCAAGGACATTGAGATCCTTCTTGTATAATTCTTCTGTGTATTCTTGCCACCTCTTCCTGATCTCTTCTTCTGTTAGGTCCCTACCGTTTTTGTCCTTTATCATGGCCATCTTTGCACGATACGTTCTCTTGATTTCTCCAATTTTCTTGAAGAGATCTCTTGTCCTTCCCATTCTATTATTTTCCTCTATTGCTTTGCATTGTTCCTTCAGGAAGTTCTCCTTATCTTTCCTTGCTGTTCTCTGGAAATCTGCATTCAGCTGGGTGAATCTTTCCTTTTCACCTTTGCTTTTCTGTACTCAAATTGCACCAACATTGCAAAATAGGCTACAGATGCAATCAAAATACAGTTTTGAAGAAACTGAACAACTGGGGGTAGAGAGGTGCTGAAAATGTTCCCCATCTGGAGTGTCATTTGGTCAACAACTGACCCTGAATGAGAGCTGCTGGGGTTAAATCAAAGGAAGAACCCATGGAACTGACCTTGCAGTATGAATTGATTTAGTTCTTTATTCCTCACCTTTCTCCCCAACAGAGGACCAAGGTAGCTTACAACATCCCCCCTTTCTCCATTTGTCCTCACAACACCCCTGTGAGTATGTGACTGGCCCCAGGTCACCCAGCAAGCTTCCGTGACAGAGTGGGAATCCAAATGTGGTTCTCCCAGACCCTATTCTGGCACTCTAGCCCCTACCCCATGCTGGATGTAAGCAGTGTTCCCGACTAAGCTGTAAGGTAGCTCACAGTATTTTATCATCTGGTTTGTACATTTTTGTCTCAGCTCAGAAAAAATGGCCCCAGAACAAACTAATTTATGCAGTAGCTTGCACCTTTAATGCCAGTAAAGTAGAATTTTTGCTCACAAGGCTCCATAGCTTGGAGCAGGGGTCCCCAACACCCGGGCTGGGGACTGGTACCGGGCCGCAGCCTGTTTAAAAAGGGCCGCACAGCCTCACCGTCCCACCCCCCATGCAGCCTCGCCACCCCCCCCCCCCACGGCGCCTCCTCTTCCCCCCGTTTTCACCATTTTAAGGCCGGGGAAGGGAAGGAGGCAAGGGCAGCATCGCTTGCTGCTGCGGCAGCGGTTTTCCCGCCCATCAGCTGATCGGCTGGAGGGGAGTCGGTCTGGGAGGCACTTCATGGCCCCTTCCCCAGCCTTAAAATGGTGAAAACGGGGGGAGGAGGAGGAGATGAGGCTGCGCATGGGGTGGCGGCAAAGGAGGGAGGAGGAAATGAGGAAGGAAAACAGGAGGAGGAGGTGGCAAGGCTGCACGGGGGGCAGCAAATTTGTGTGGGGTCAAAGGAGGGGTGGGAGGGAGGCCAAATTGGGTGTCCCCACCCTGCCAGCTCTGGGGCTGTGGCCAGCAGGCTGGCCCTGGGGCCGGTCCCTGGTGCCAAAAAGGTTGGGGGACCACTGGCTTAGAGAGACCACTGGATGTAAGTGATCTTTGAGCAGTGAAGTGTTTCTTAGTTCTGGAGAGATTCTGGCAAAGCCATATCCTTGTTTCTGTTGCTTTTAGCAACATTTTAAAATGATTCTTCATGGATTCCTGTTTTAAATTGTGCATGAACTGCCTGGGGTTTATAAGAACTGAGAAAAACAACAAAATACTCTCTCCATTAACAAAACTGTTCCTCAGTATAATATATAATCATAACAATTCATAATAATTTTACAAAACGGAAGTGCAGTTAGATAACCATCCTGTGCATGATGTAGCTGTTGCCCGTAAATCTTAATCCTTTCTGAATCCAGTCCAATGATAAAAAGAACCGGTCCAATTTCATCTCAGGTGTGGACCACCCTTCTTCTAGGGATCATCTTCTATATCCACAGGTTCAGTAGACTTGTGGTGCTACAACAATTCTTGCCTTCCTCTGGTTTTTTATATTTAATTAATGTGGAACGCCACTGCCAATTTCTATCTATCAATGCAGTAGTTGGGTTTATAAGAAGGCAGGGACTGATTTCTGCAAATGAACAAATACGTTAATATATAGATCCAGATGGGCAGCTATGTTGGTCTGAAGGAGCAGAACCAAGTTAGATTCCAGTAGCACCTTTAAGACCAACGAAGTTTTATTCATGGTATAAGCTTTTGTGTGTACACACACACTATCTGAAGAAGCATGTGTGTGTACTCACAAAAGCTTATACCTTGAATAAAACATTGTTGGTCTTATACAGGGGTGGAATTCTAGCAGGAGCTCCTTTGCATATTAGGCCACACACTCCTGATGTAGCCAATCCTCCTGGAGCTTACAGTGGGCCCTGTAAGAAGAGCCTTGTAAACTCTTGGATTGGTTACATCAGGGGTATGTGGCCTAATATACAAAGGAGCTCCTGCTAGAATTCCACCCCTGATCTTACAGATATGTTGATAGTTTATTTAAAAGATCATTGGACATTTTATTGATGCTGTAAGCCTCCTTGAACATTTTTAAGGCAAGGTGGCTGATAAATATTTTCAATAAATCACACTGGTCCGTGCTGTATCTGG
The DNA here is from genome assembly GCF_032191835.1 of Heteronotia binoei. Lineage (NCBI taxonomy): Eukaryota > Metazoa > Chordata > Lepidosauria > Squamata > Gekkonidae > Heteronotia > Heteronotia binoei. The sequence continues at coordinate 62,121,735 of NC_083233.1, forward strand.
CCAGCAACATTGCCCACCTTCAGACTTATCAGGGAATCTGTACTGGCCTGAGATCAACCTGCTCTGACTCTGCAGGTGAGACTGCACCGGCTGCTCGAGAAAAGAGGGGCTGATGGAGCACTGGGAAGTCCTCCTGCTTTTGATTCAACATCACACACAGGGTGAGACAGCCAAGGAATTCATCCCCCTTACAGACACGGCTTGATTGGCAGGCCACCTGCACAGGGGGGTGCCAAAGTCTACAAGAGGGGAGCCAAAATTAACATCTGTGCAAGCCTCAAGTGTTATCTCCTAGGGGGAGATTTCTAAACACCTCTTTAATTTTGGCCGAGTTCTTGAGCTTCTCAGGTGCCTGTTTTCTTGGGAAGCAAGTCTGAAACCATGTAGCTTCACAGCTCGGGGACAGCTGGATTTTATTCCTCCTGAAAAAACCTGATGGTGCATGTTAGCGTTTTATTAAGAACATGAGAACCCCTCTGGATCAGATCAAAAGTTCATCTAGCCCAGCATCCTGTTTCTCACAGTGCCCAGCCGGAAGCCTGGAAGCACGAAGGCAACAGACCTTCCTAGTTTCTCCCCCAGCAACTGGTATTCACAGATATGCTGCCTCTGAATGTGGAAGCTCTATTTAACTGTCATTGGCCACCGCCACATCTTGAAACAGTGAATTCAGACCTGCTTTTGTTAGCTGTTCAGCTGACTGCTTCTGAAGAGATTTCAGCTCAGTGTGAGTTCAGATCGGACACAGAGCAGTCTCTCCTGTGCTTTAATACTTTTGGTATCCTTGGGGATTTCTCTTAAGAAGGCCACAGTCAGTGCATCATTGGTGGCCGCAGTAGAGAGAGCAGCCTGATTGTTCAGTTCAGCTGCGCCAGCCATTTTGGATTTGGCCTGTGCAGTCTTCTTGCTCTTCTTCTTCTGCCCTCCTGCCAGCTTGAAACAGTTTAAGCAGTTCAAGGATTGTCTCCAAATGTGCACAAGAGCAAAATATACACAACAGTGCTGTGTTGAGCCAAATTAGGGGTGCCAGTCCCCCCCAAAGGGGGCAGTGATCTCCCCCTGCCAGGCCTCACCTCTATGCCACTGATAAACTAGCCAGAGGGGGGGATAGGGTTGCCAAGTCCAATTCAAGAAATATCTGGGGACTTTGGGGGTGGAGTCAGGAGACATTAGGGGTGGAGCCAAGATCAAGGCTGTGGCAAGCATAATTGAACTCCAAAGGGAGTTCTGGCCATCACATTTAAAGGGACGGCACACTTTTTCAATGCCTTCCTTCCATAGGAAATAATGAAGGATAGGGGCACCTTCTTTTGGGGCTCATAGAATTGGACCCCCTGGTACAATCGTTTTGAAACTTGGGGGGTATTTTGGGGAGAGGCACTAGATGCTATACAAAAAATTTGGTGCCTCTACCCCTCAAAATAGCGCCCCCCCCCGAGCCCCAGATACCCGCAGATCAATTCTCCATGATTTTCTATGGGAATAAATCTCCATAGGGAATAACAGAGTTTCCAGCAGACATTTCCCTCCCCTCCCCCTGCTTTCTGATGACCCTGAAGCGGGGGGAGGGCCTCCAAACTGGGGGATCCCCTGCCCCCACCTGGGGATTGGCAACCCTAGGGGGGGGGGACTTGCCCCTCCAAAAGGGTGAAACACCTGATCTTTTAGTGATATGCCTAAGTGACTTCAGTGTAACCCAGAAGTTACATAGGCATAGGGTTGCCAGCCCCCAGAGCCCAGCGAGGGATCCTCTGGTTTGGGGGGCTTCTCCTCTTGTGGACCAGCTGGCCAGCATGGGAAACGTCTCCCCTAAACATGATGTCATGCAATGTCCCTGCCCCCCCCGGAAAGCTCCTCAGTTCCCCCTGCCATACCAGCAAGAGGAAGAGGAGGAGGAGAAATTGGATTTATATCCCACCCTACACTCCGAATCTCAGAGCAGCTTACAGTCTCATTTACCTTTCTCCCCACCCCATAACAGACACCCTGTGAGGTAGGTGGGGTGGAGAGAGCTCTTCCAGAAGCTGCCCTTTCAAGGACAGCTCTGCAATAGCTCTGGCTAACCCAAGGCCATTCCAGCAGCTGCAAGTGGAGGAATGGGGAATCAAACCTGGTTCTCCCAGATAAGAGTCTGTGTACTTAATCACTACACCAAACTGCCTCTCAGGGGACCTGGCAATCCCACATAGGTGAGTCGGGAGCATCAGGAAGGAAACTACGGTAGAAGCTAATTCTACCACAGAGTTTTTGCCCCAAAACCAGTGTGTTGCCCTGACATACCTACATTACTTCTGGGTCATGTTGGAAGACATATGGGCACATCACTGAATTGTCAGATATAACTCCCTGCTCCTGGTAAGCTTACATATACATACCATCCCCAACCCAGGTGCTGGGAGGGAACTGACAACCAAATCCAGTAGAGACGAAGGCTGGATGTACTGATGCAAAAACAGTGCACAAGGCAGCAGGAAATGAAACTGAAGCATTGCAGCTGATGTGCAGCTGCAACACTGTTTGGCAACTGCTCAAAGCGGATGGTGGCAAGGCCGAACAGATCTGAGGTTTGGCTTATGAATGATCAAGGCTGTATAACATCATACATTCACCTGCTGAACCTGCGGCACAGGTGCACGTGGCATTGATGATGGAGGCTGAAGGGGGAAATGATGCAAAGGAAACAATGGTATGGAAAATTGTGACAGGCAGACATGCTCCGGTACTGGCATTAACTTTATAAATTCTCCATGCTAAATAATGGAATTCAGCAGGAGAACTCAGAATAGAGAGAAAATCTAGAACACAAAAGGAGTGGATCTTGCGATATCTGCCAGCACCCATTTTACTGGTACTGTTGAGGCCCGTGAGTCCCCAGGAAAAGACTTGACCCCAGGAAACAGCTGCTGATGGTCAGCAATGAGAACTTATTTGCTGTGCATTTACTTCTGTGATCTGGGAGGAGGAGGAGAAGGAGAAACTGGATTTATATCCCACCCTATACTCTGAATCTCAGAGTCTCAGAGCGGTCACAATCTCCTTTACCTTCCCCCCCACAACAGACACCCTGTGAGGTAGGTGGGGCTGAGAGGGCTCTCACAGCAGTTGCCCTTTCAAGGACAGCTCTGGGAGAGCTATGGCTGACCCAAGGCCATTCCAGCAGGTGCAAGTGGAGGAGTGGGGAATCAAACCTGGTTCTCCCAGATAAGAGTCCATGCACTTAACCACTGCACCAAATTGACAAGTAAATGTATTCATTTTTATTGCTTTGTAAAAAGTGCTGGCTGCCTTTTAATTTGCAACCTCCAAGCAGCTTGACTAGGATTGAAATAGACATGAATTAGTTTAAAAATAATTGGCGGTGGTGGAAAGTGTCATCAGTCTCAGCTGATGAGGGAGGGACTTACCCCTCCAAAAGGGTGGAACACCTGATGTTTTAGTGACATGCCTAAGTGACTCCTATTTTACCCAGAAGTGACATAGGCATAGGGTTGAGAGCCCCCAGAGCCCAGCAGGGGATCCCCTGGTTTGGGGGGCTTCTCCCTTTCTGAACCAGCTGGCCAGCATGGGAAAATCCTCCCCTAAACATGATGTCATGCGATGTCCCTGCCCACCCCCCGAAAGCCCCCCAAATCCCCCTGCCGGACAAGGAGGAGGAGGAGGAGAAGAAATTAGATTTATATCCCCCCTATAGTCTGGACCTGTCACAGGGTAGAGTTGCCAGCTCTGGGAAGGGAAATAGCTGGAGATGTTGGGGATGTAGCTTAGGGAGGGTGGGGTTTGGGGAGGAGAGGGGCCTCAGCAGGATATAAAGCCACAGAGTGCCCTCTCCAAAGCAGCTATTTTCTCCAGGGTCACCTAGAAATCAATTAGTGGGAGATCTCTCCAGGTGCCACCTGGAGCTTGGCAGCCCTAAAAAGGGAGCTTCAGACGTGGTGTTTGGGTTAAAGAAGTGCTGTGTTTATAGGCTTCGTGCAGATGTTGCAAGCAAGGAAGAGTGCTGATTGGCACAGCTTTTGTTTCTTAGCTCAGACTTGTGGCAGTAGGGAGCGCTGTTTGCACACACACACTGGAGAACTTGCATTCAGCGCCCTGAAAGAGAATGCCATTTGCTCCACGGAACAGCGGGGACGCATGCTGTCTTCTGCTTCCACTTATTTCCTGTGAGCATCAGCCCCTCAGAGAGACAGCAGAAACGTTGTAGGACAATTAGCTTTTTGGAATAGAGGCACAGAAACATGGCCTATCCCTTGATCTTTGTTTTACAGTTTTGGATTGGAAAAGTGATGCACATAAATAGTTCCTTAATGCACCTCGATTCGTCAGAAGGAGTTTGCCAGGAATAAATTTTTGCTCTCTGCCTGAAATGTTTACTTCCTGCCTCAGCAACCACTCTCAAGAGAGTTTCCAATAATCCAATAAAACATTTAAAATATGAAGGCGAAATACAATGATAGATATGACAGAAGACCAATTAAAACTGTATAAAACAACAAAAACCAATCCATTAAAAGTAGCATAAAAATCCAGAGGCTGAATCTTACTAGAGCCTTTCTGCTGGTCCATAAGGGAGGGAGTGTTGATCTTTCCCAGTTCCCTTCCCCCTTAGCAACCCATCCACTGCGGAGCTACAATCCCTGGCACAGTCTGTTTGGGGGTGCAAAGGAATCCTTCCTAACTTTTATCATCCTTGGAAAATGTGGTAGGATCCAATCCTCAATCACAGGGAATCTAATAAAATGAAAGTGATGTGGAAGCCTGGGGAGGACAGGGGTCTCACTGGGGTACGATGCCCCAGAGTCCACCTTCCAATGCATCCATTTTCTCCATGGGAACGGATCTCTGTAGTCTGGGGATGAGCCGAAATGCTGGGGATCTCCAGTTCCCACTTGGAGGCTGGCATCGCTACGATACCTGGGGAAAGTATAACCAGTCTGGCTAGTAAAGGCTAGCCAGAATTTCAGCCAAAGAAACATCTTTCTTTGTTTGATTATCTGAGATCCTCTTGAGGTTCCCGAGCCACTAAGCTATGACCCTTCAAAGGCAGGCTCACCTTGGAGTATTTTGAGATATCTTTCTAAAATGTCTTTCCTCTCCCACTCCACTCCTTTCTTCACAAGGACAGATTGCCAGCACCAGGTTGGGGTCCTTCTCTTGCTGAACATAATGGGATTATACACCAGTTTTCATTCCACAGGTGGGTTGGGACAGAATAATTTGTGAGAACACAAGTATAGGCATGCTGGGAGACCCTAGAGATCATTTCTGGGGGGAGGGGGAACCCTGTAATTTTTTAAAAAGAAAGAAATGACAAGTTTGCAGGAATGGCTGCGCCTTTTCTAATGAAAATGAACAAATTCCAGAGAGTGTCTTTCTCCTCTTCAGGTTTGCTTCGGCCTCCTCTGACAAGCTGCCTCACACAACACCCTCAGGGGATTCTGTGGGGGAAAAAATGTGTCGTCTCACCTTCCTTACCAAACTGTAGTCTTTCTCTACCAGACGCTAGCTTACTACCTTCCTTTTAAGCCAGCTTTTTCGTTTTTCGCCCTAGTTACGGCTGTGTCAACGCTTCCATTATCAACTGTTCTTGTCAGGAATTTACAAGTTGTCTGTACAAAGTCTCTGGAGACCGGCTCTTGGCATAGGGCAGGAATGACAATTAAAAAGAAAATCCAAGTATATAAGAGGTGCCTGTGTTATACAGAAATGGTGGTAGCTTGGAGGGGAAAAAAGGGCGCTGGTCCTAAAACAAAAATTAGAGCATTGCGCACAAATGAATGATCCCAGGCATAATCCCTCATTCAAATAAATAATTTCCAACATTATAACGTTGAAAATTGTTTTATTTTAAGCATTGGGCCATTTGACTCAGTATCACCTTGTAAGACTCCCTCATCACCAAGATGGCCTACCTGCCTTCTTCTATCCCCCCACCAAAGAGGGCATCTGGCCCACCAGCCTAGGATTTCCAGCCCCACCCCCCACAGTGGAGACAGGGGTTCCCTGATACCAGGCCCCATTTCCTGCCACCAATCAGGTGGCCAGAAGGGGGACTTCCCAGGAGAGAGAGGGAGGCCTAGACTACATCGCTAGCGATGTGGCGATGTCACTTCTGGTGTGGACCAGAACTGATATCACATCAGCAACGTCCAAGTGAGGCTCTAGTCTTTGGGCAAAAACTCTATGCAAGAAGCCATTTCTACCATAGAGCTTTTGCCCAGATACAAGAGTTTTGCCACAATACCACAGTATGATGACATCACTTCTGGTACACACTGGAAGTGACTCAGCCATGTCGCCAGCAATGCCACCTGGGCCTCTCTTCCACTCCTGGTAAATTCCCCTGATCCCCTGCCAGTTGCCAGGAGGGACTGACAACCCTACACCAACCTCAAAATTGAGAAGGAGGGAAGGTCTGGAACCTAGGACCTCTTCCTTCCCAGACTGGCTCTCCACAGTTTGTCAAATGAATTGTCTGTTGCTTCCTCCCTGGCTAGTTATGGTGCCTTCACTTTATGAGATTCTCTGACTCCATCTCCACCTGGCCTGTATCTAATCCCCTTCCACCCAGGAGACTCTAGTAAGAAAAGAGGAGGAGGAAGAAGATATTGGATTTATATCCCACCCTATACTCTGAATCTCAGAGTCTCAGAGCGGTCACAATCGCCTTTACCTTCCCCCCCTCACACACACACACAACAGGCACCCTGTGAGGTGGGTGGACCTGAGAGAGCTCTTGCAGCAGCTGCTCTTTCAAAGACAACTCCCACAAGAGCTATGGTTGACCCAAGGCCATTCCAGCAGCTGCAAGTGGAGGAGTGGGTAATCAAACCCGGTTCTTTCAGATAAAAGTCCGCACACTTAACCACTGCACCAAAAAGAGGCCTTTGCTACTCTTCCTCCTGCCTGTCTCCCTGCCCTTCTCCTTCTCCTTATTTCTTAGGGCTGCTTCTTAGCTTCTCTCATTCTGGCCTTCCCCAAGTCTGAGCTCAGCCTTCTGACCACACCTTTCCCTGATGCTGCCTTGCCCGCACTGGAGCAATCTGCCTGGGTGTTAGGCTCTGCTCAATCCCAGACTTCCTCTCATGGGCGAGTCTGGCCCTTGGCCATCTTGGGTAGCTGGGGTGGGGTCAAGTCGAGACTGGGCATTGGCTCCTGACACACCTCTTCTAACTGGCAATAGCTGAAAGGAACAGAAAGGTCTTGTCCAATACCAGTTACCAGAGACTCCCAAGTATGTTTCTGCTTGTGACGCACATGTTCTTTTCTCTGATAGCTGCCACATAGTCAGACTTCTGATCCTTTTTGTTCATGAGCACATATGAAGCTCCCTTATCAGATTATCAGTCCAGCAAGGTCAGCATTATCTAATCAACAGATCTCCAGGGTCTCAGGTAGAGGTCTTTCACATCACCTACTACCAGATTTTTTTAAACTGGAGATGTCAGGGATTGAAATTGAGGCCTTCTGCATGCCAATTCCATCACTGAGCCACAGCTCCTTCTGAAGAAGTGTCTACTCCATGGGTAGGTAGGCAAACTCTGGCAAGCAGGGCTTTTTTTGTAGCAGGAACTGCTTTGCATATTAGGCCGCACCCCTCTGATGTGGCCAATCCTCCTGGAGCTTACAGTAGGCCCTATATTAAGAGCCCTGTAAGCTCTTGGAAGATTGGCTACAGGGGTGTGTGGCCTAATATGCAAAGCAGTTTCTGCTGCAAAAAAAAAAAAGCCCTGCAGGCAAGTATATCAACCATAGCACATCAAACCATTTCACTTAGCACTCTGGGGTAGGTCAACCAACTGAGCTATGGCCAGTGGTGCAAAAGAAAGCAACAGGCATAGTGTACGCCCATCACTGCCTTCTAGGGCTGCCAACAGTAGCCTGAATGTTTTATGCCATTTTTAGACTCTGGATAGGTTTCTAATGGTTTTTGAATATTAATTATTTTGATGGTTTTACTTTGTGAATTGCCTCAAGCTGGTTCTCTGGTAAGGCAGCATAGAGATAAATAAATAGAGGGGGGGATTATAATACTGATGTTTTTAACCACATTCTGCTGCTCACTGGACCATTGATCCCCTGGCTTTGGGGTTTCAACTGAGCAGACGTTTCTGTTTGATTTGTTTTGCTGCTGTGTTGTTTTGCTGCTTTGTTTTTCCCATTGACTGGTTTTGGTTCTAGGAATTTTTAAAAATACACACAGAATACATACAACATATAATGCTGGTTTGTTGACATACACTGAATATGTATGAAATGGAATGTACAAAATGAAAATTCCCCATTTTACAGGGGAAACTCAGTATGGAAATAGAACAGGGCCCAAAAATAAAGACTCAGAGATCAGATCCAGACAATGTGTGGGGTGGTAGTGAAATGGACATGGGGATTTTTCAGTTAGAACAGGAGGGAGGAGACATTTGAAACCATTTCTTATTAATCTCATATCTCTCAAATGAATGTAATGTCTATGTTGTTCAGAATACCTGTTCTGCCTCAAATGTAAATGAGCCACAGTGACTGATTCCTCACTAGCAATTGCTCCACCCCCAGGCTTCTGCTTACTCCAGCTCAAGCGATCAATTTCCCACCAGTTGCTGTGTGGATGTATTTTGATCCACGGCTCCCTCCAATTTCTCTTGCGGCTTCTTGTTCTTGTTTTTTGGAGAGCAGGAAGCCACAAGGAAAATTGCAGGGAGCCGTGGATCAAAATGCACCTGTGCAGCAACTGTTGAGGAATTGATCACTTGAGCTGGGGAAGCAGAAGCCCCAGGGGTAGAGCAACTGCTAGTGAGGAAACGGTCTATGCACTTGCTTACTTGCTTTCCAGAGAGTACCGTAGATTGTCTCTCATCTGGTCTGAAGGGTTCTGAAGAAAGCATTCCAAAGCAGAATCTGGTGTATTCAATGGGGCCTACTCCCAGGAAAGTATTCTTAGGATTCTACCATAAGACACAAAATCAAATGGATCCGGACCAGAAAAACTTTCCATTCCTTTACTAGGATATCTGAGAAAGTGTGCATGAACATGAAAGCTTATACTCAGAATAAAACTTTGTTGGTCTTAAGAAAAAGAAGACTGCAGATTTATACCCCGCCCTTCTCTCTGAATCAGAAACTCAGAGTGGCTTACAATTGCCTATATCTTCTTTTCCCACAACAGACACCCTGTGAGGTGGGTGGGGCTGAGAGGGCTCTCACAGCAGCTGCCCTTTCAAGGACAACTCCTGCAATAGCTATGGCTGACCCAAGGTCATTCCAGCAGCTGCAAGTGGAGGAGTGGGGAATCAAACCCAGTTCTCCCAGATAAGAGTCCACACACTTAACCACTACACCAAACTGATGCCACTGGACTCATACTGTGTCCTGCTGCTTCAGACCAACACAGCTACCCCACCTGGATTTGAGTTTCCCTTTTAAAAGAAAATCTGAGAATGAATGGATAGAGCAGAGCAGCTCTATGCTTACTCTCCAGAAGGGAAAAAGATTAACAGAGATTCCAATTTTCATTTTAAATAGAGTAATATAACCAATAGGTCTCCATAATTCAAACTCAGACTTCATATTCATTACTCCCTTTTGATATATTATCAGTAATACTAATTTCATTAATTGCTATGGGGATGTGCATTTGGACATTAACTGATCAAAAAATGAACCCCAAGTGCCCTGTTGCTATAACTAATACGAATTGGAAAAAAAAAATATAATGGCTGGTAATATTTGGAAACATGCAGATTTGGCCAGTAACTGCCTGGCTTAGAACTCAAGAGGGTCAGGGAAGGGGTACAAAGAGAGAGCGACTCAGCAGATATGCAGCTGAGAGGGTTGTCAGTAAAAGTCAGTAAACTGCTCCAAAGTTCTCACCACTGATGAGTATTTCATTCCTAGGTGTGTCTTTCCGAAAGGCTGGTTATGCTGATCACATTGCTGGCCCACTCGTTTGGAAGGAAAATTTTGATTTGTCTTCTGTGGAAGAAATGGTGTTTCCCGTCTGCCTAATAACACCAGAAGAGCCCTGCTGGATCTGACCAGTGCCCCATTTAGTCCAGCGTCCTCTTTCACACAGTGGTCAACCAGTTGCCCTGGAGAACTAAACAAGCTGGACACAGAAGCCAAGGCCTTCCTTTGATGCTGCCTCCTAGCACTGGTATTGAGAGCTTTAGGCTGCAATCACACACAGTGAATAATGCACTTTCAATCCACTTTCAATGTACTTTCCTGCAGGATTTGCCAGTTCACACAGTAAAATCCATTTGGAAAGTACATTGCAAGTGGACTGAAAGTGCATTATTTTGTGTGTGTGATCGCAGCCTTATGGAGGTTTATTTGCCATCCAGGGTAGTAGCCACTGATGGATCTGTCCTCCATTGATGAATCCTGTCTGAGATTGAGAGTGGAGGGCAGAATATAAATCCAATTTCTTCTTCTTCTTCTCCTCCTCCTCCATAAATCTGTCCAATCCCCTATTAAAACCATCTATAATTGTGGCTACTGGGCAGCAAATGTACATTGTATTCATTCATTCATTCATTCATTAAGTACAGAGGACTTTTCTTTTGTCTGACCTGAAATCATTGCCCATCAATGTCAATGAGTGCCCCCAAGTTTTAGTATTATGTGGAAAAGTTCACCTTGCTCACTTGATTCCTATTCTGTACCGTTTTCACTTAAGTGAGCTCAGCTTGGCTTGCTTTGTTTTCACTTCCTTGTCCACTTCTGACCCCCTTCCACATATGACATCATGCATAGGGATGAATAGCCAGGTCTCCAGAATCCTAAAATGGATTTACGCACAAGCTAACTAAGCTACAGGTTAGGGTCTCAGATTGTGCCAAGTTTTACTTTTTTTCAGGGATAATACTGTGGGACTGTTCAACCTGATGTAGTTTAGGGCTTCAGCATGTCTTAAGGTGGCCCTGAAAGTACAGGGCTACTATGTCCCAGTGCTAAGGTTGCCAACCAGAATTACAACTGATCTGCAGATCTGTTCCGCTAGATAAAATGGATGCTTTGGAGGGTGGACTCCATGGTATTATACTCCCTGCCAGTTTGGTGTCGGGGTTAAGAGTGGCAGACCCTAATCTGGAGAACTGGGTTTGATTCCCCACATGAAACCAGCTGTGTGACCTATGGCCAGTCACTGTTCTCTCAGCCCCACCTGCCTAGTCACAGAGTATCTGTTATTGTGGGGAGAGAAAGGGAACACAATTCGAAGCCACTGAGTGAAGGGGCAGGGTATAAATCCTCCTCCTCATCCTGGCACATCCCATTTCTGTTTGTAAGTAGAACAATACAGATGTGCAGGGCCTTTTTTTTTTTAGCAGGAACACACAGGAACGCCGTTCCAACTGGCTTGGTGTAAGGGGGTGTGGCCTAATAGGCAAATGAGTTCCTGCTGGGCTTTTTATACAAAAAAAAAAAGCCCTGCAGATGTGAATGAGAAAGTGTGAATGTTTTTCTGTGAGTCTGGGGGAGGTTAAAGTTGCATTTGCTGAAACTCGGTTTTCATTTCTTCCTTACTGAAAATCAGGCTTGCATCCTCTGTGCACTTTGCTCAGTGTTTGATTTTTGTCTTGACCACAACAGTCACAAATTGATGCCTTCGCACTCACTGACTTCTTGACACAGGTCACCTGTAAGCTTCAGCCTGGGGAGGACTACAGCTGCCTGTTGGGCTGGTGACTGATGACCCCTTTCAGAGCCAGGGATAAAGGCGGCTGCATATTTCAGTATGACAAAGATGTATATCTGGCGGTGCCTAGCATTTATTTGAGGGCTGGGTGGTTTGTTTAGCACGGAGAGTCATACAGACATGAGCACAAAGTAGCAGCTCATTTTCATGCCTGAGTTACAGGTAACTGACATGATTTCCATGTGGTTGGCAGAAAGGTGACAGCTGCCAAGGTAAAGCTGATACAAGTGGCTTTGTTCTGTGATTCTCTTAGTTGATGTTTGTTCAAGTGTGTGTGTGAGAGAGGGAGAAATCTTTGGGTCAGCAACTCCACAGTATCTTCCAATGAATTCAGAGAATGAGTCACCGACTGGCCACAATGGGCCAGAGAGCCAGTTTGGCACAGTGGTCAAGAGCAGTGGATTCTAATCTGGAGAACTGGGTTTGATTCTCCAATCTTCCACATGAAAGCTGGGTGACCCTGGGTCAGTCACAGCTTTCAGAGCTCTGTCAGCAGCCCCAAAATAAGTCTAATTTGCCACAAAAGAACTAGAACTTAAGTCTGGCAGACAGTCTTCAGATCTTCTACTCAAAATGCCATACAATAAGTATTAATTATTATTAACAATCCCTTCCCGATGCCACTGTGGGCAGCTGAGCCAAGGTAGACCACCTAATACAGGGCCTTTTCTGTGAGGATGCCTTGCTTTGGGAATACTCATCCCCCACCTTGAGGCTCACCTGGCACCTACCTTACTATCTTTTAGGTGCCAGGCCAGGCCCAAACACAGGCTCCCCCACATACACTTTCAGTTATCTTCTGTTCACCTTCTAGGGCTAGGCTATAGACTGTTTATCAGCATTCTAGACTGCTCTGTTTTATGTGGTTTTGTTATTGTAGCTTGTTTTAACTCTTTGTTTTTATTTGCACTGCTATAATCGATATTGTTTTTGTGGATTTGTGTAACACTGGCAAAAATTCTGGTCTGTGGCATGAAGTGGTTTATAGAGTTGCCAGCAATGTTCCTTCTAAGCCATGCAGTCCTGTGAGCAAAAATTCTACTTTGTGAGCTACTGGCATAAAAGGTGTGAGCTACTGCATAAATTAGTTTGCTCTGGGGCCATGTTTCCTGAGCTAAGACACAAATGTGTGAGCTGGAGGCTAAAAATCTGTGAGCTAGCTCACGCTAACTCAGCTTAGAGGGAACACTGGTTGCCAGGTCTGTGTTGGAAAACACCTGGAGACTTTGGGGTGGATCTGAGAGAGGGCAGGGTTTGGGGAGGGGCCTCAGCATGATCCAATGCCACAGAGTCCACTCTTCAAAGCAGCCATTTTCTCCAAGGGAGCTGATCTTTGCCAGCTGGAGTTCAGTTGTAAAAGCAGGAGATCTCCAGGCCCTGCCTGGAGGCTGGCAAGGCTAAGAGGTTAGAATGACAGGGTAGGACCCCTAGTCAGCTATGAATGAAGTTCAATGAGGGATGCTGGGCCAATCACACTCTCTGAGAGTCAAAGGAGACAAAACAGCATGGTTGGCTCAGGGACGCCGTCATGTCTAGTTTGGCTCTCAGTTGTCTCTAGGTTGCCAGCTTCAGGCTGTGAAATACCTACAGATTTTGGGGGTGGAGTCTAAGGAGGGTGGGGTATGGGGAGGGGAGGGACTTTAGTGGAGTAGAATGCCCTACAGCCCCCCTTCAAAGCAGCCATTTTCTCCAGATGAACTTATCTCTGTCACCTGGAGATTAGTTGTAATCCTGGGAGATCTTCAGATGCCACCTGGAAGCTGGCAACCCAACCTGTAAAAATACAATGAGAGAGGAGAGAACCAGTCCTCCTCCCATAAGCTCCTTGAACAACAGATGGAATAAACATGTGATTGAAAGCTAGATAGGCAGGATTCAGAAGTCCAGTTCCCCGCATTATTTGCCTCCCCCTCCCCAGCAGTGAAAAGACAGCATACTGGGGAAGGTCTCCAATCCAGGCATTTAGACACAAAGATGCTTCATCTTGGGGAGGGTCTGTCACTTTCCAGAGCATTTATTTTGCATGCAGGAGGTCCCAAGTTCAATTCTCAGTGTCTCCAGTTAAAAGGAAGGAAGCAGATAATGTGAAAAATCTCACCCTGAGAGTCCAGAGAGCCATTGCCAGTCAGTGCAGACAATACTGACTTTGTTAGACCAATGTTTTGACTCAGTAACATGTGTTCCAAGACTTTTCTGAACCTGAAACCCTGGAGAGCCCCTGTTGGTGAGAGGAGACACCACTGAGCCCAGGGCATAGGCAAACTATCTGACTTAGACTAAGGAAGTTCCAAAGGGTGCCTTGGCTTGATCGTATAGCATTTCCTTGGCATGCAAAAAGTCCCAGGTTCAACAGTGGGAGCACTTCTGGGGTTCTGGCTCCACTGGTGGACCTAGGCTTGCCAATCCCCAGGTCCCAGCAGGGGGTTCTTCCGCTTTCCCAGATTCCTTCCCGCCCCCAGTCAGCTGGCCGGTGGGGGGAAGCCCCTCCCCCAGAGGACCATGTGCCTTTCAATCTCTGGAGGCTTCAGTCTCCAATTGAAAGGCTTCCCCTTGGGATGGTGTGTCTGTGCGTGGACCTCCTGATGGCAATTGGGTTTTGGTCACTGGGTGACACAGAGTGTTGGATTAGATTGGCCATTGGCCTGATCCAACATGGCTTTTTTTATGTTCTTATGGGGAAGACCTCTCTCTGCCTGAGGCCTTGGAGAGTAGATTGCAGTCAGATTGGCAATGGCTCTTTTGGATGTGAATTCTGGGGTTAGAGTACTCACTAGGCACCAGTTCTCAGGTCCATTCAGCAGAGACAAGCTGGCTCAAAGCATAAACCCTTTATTTGCAAGGAGACAACTCCACCAAGCAGCAGCTTCAACTGGCCATACAAATGTTTTAAAATTAAACTACTTGAGCTCCACTCCATTGAAATACACTGCAGCACACAGTTGCAAGGAAAACATGGAACAGATTTTCCATTAAGGTCTTTGGGCCCAGGTAGACTACTCTGTATCTGGGCACAGAGACCTTAATGGAAAATCCATTCTTCATTTTCTTTGCAGTTTTGCAAGCTCAGAAGAACTTCCTGTTGAAACAAGCAAAGACAAGGCAGAGGGAACTGGGAACCTCAGCAGCCTCAAAGCTTGAAAGGGTAAAGACAGGAGGGGGAAGAGGGGGGAGAAAAGAGCCACATGCCTGATTAAAGCTCTGGGTGGGCCGGTTGTGGCTTGCAGGCCATAGGTTTGACACCCCTGCCCTATGAGGTCGCCATAAGTCAGTTGCAACTTGAGGAACCCCTCTCTCACACACATACATGCACGTGTGCACACACATATACAAGATCAGGCCTTGAATTCATTAGGAGCTCACAGGAGCACAGCTCCTGAACCTTTCTGAGGGTTCCCCCTCTTCCTCTCCACCTACCTTGTCCATTGAATAGTAGGTGCAGCTGCATAGCAATCCCTGGATTAGGAGTGCGGCCAGCCAGCCAGCCACCAGGAGCTTTGCCACACCCCCAGCAGTCCTCATTATCCCCTGGAGAAGCCCACGCCACCCTTTCTCCACTTCTTATGTGATTTTGGGCAGCCAATGGCTTGCTGGCCTTTTGACTGTGGAGCCCCAACCAAGGAGAGCCCCAGGTGAGCAGGCCTCGCTTGCCCAGGACTCTCCTTTCTTACGTCGGGTTGCTTTTGGCTGGTGGGGGCATAGCATATGCTAATGAGATATGCTAATAAGCTCCACCACCTATTTTTCCTCCTTTCCTCCAGCTTTTCCTCTTTGATCTTCACTGTATCTTGTCTGATGGAAAAGATGTAGCATACAATTACTATAATAACCACCAGTTTGAATGCCCTTCTGTTGCTTGGTGTATAAGCAGCCTCTCTGAACTTTTGCCCTTTTCTTAGTTTCCTTTCTCTGTTTCTTTCTTACGCCGTATCTTGTTTTAACTATGCTTCTTGTTTGAACTCTGCTTCTCTGACAGGGACTTTCCTTTGGCTTCTTTTTTTCAGTTGTTTCCTTTATTACGATCTTCCTTGTGAAACAGTTCATCTAAATTAGCGCTGGATAAAAAACAGCCCAATCCAATCAAAGTTAGATCTTTAAAAAAAAAATCCCTGTGAGATTGGTAGAAGAGTTCATCGCTTGCTTCCCTCTCTCCCGCTGAGGTCAATAGGCTTTTACAATACTTAATGATGGCTGGATTGTGTCCTAAATAAACAGGGGAGTCTTGGTTTCCTTTCTGTGTGTGTGTATGCTTGCCTTTGCACTGATCCAGAAAGCTTTGTAGTAGCAAGGAGGGTTGCAACAGACTTATGCCAACCTCCAGGAGCTGGCGAGATCTTCCGGAATTACAACTGATTTCCAGGCGATAAAGATCAGTTCACCTGGAGAAAATGGCCACTTTGGAAGGTAGATGCTATGGCATTACACCTCAGTAAAGTCCCTCCCTTCCAGAAACCCTGGCCTCCTCAGGCTCTAGCCCCCAAATCTCCAGGTATTTCGCAGCCCGGAACTGGCAACCTAGTAGCAAAATTCAGCTCAGGCTCTCCCCCTCATCCCTGTGGTCCTCAGTTGTTTCTGAAAAAACTCTTCTTCCGTTTCTTAAAATCCGGGCTTTTTTTGTAGCGGGAACTCCTTGGCATATTAGGCCACATGCCCCTGATGTAGCCAATCCTCCAGGCCCTGTAAGAAGAGCCCTGAAAGCTCTTGGAGGATTGGCTACATGACAGGGGTGTGGCCTAATGTGCAAAGGAGTTCTTGCTACAAAAAAGCCCTGCAAAAATAAAAAAACTCTCATTGGTTGGCAGAACCCTTGTTGTCCAGGAGTGGGCCCAGTTGCTCAGCCAGAGCCACCCCCAGACTTACCCAGGAATCACAGGATGTCTACTTGGGAATGCATAGTTAGGCTTGCCAACCTCCAGGTGGAGCCTGGAGTTCTCCTGGGATTATAACTGATCTCTAGATGGCAGAGATCAGTTCCCCTGGAGAAAATGGTAGCTTTGGCAGATGCACTCTATGGCATTAAACCTGCTGAGATTCCCTTCCTAGGCCTCCCCTCCCCCCCCAAAAAATCCTGCTATTTTCCAACCCAGATTTGGCAACTCTGCCTGCAGCACTGGCAACAACAAAGCCCACCAGGACAGTGGCAAGAAGGAAAAATGCAACACCTGCAACAATGCAGCATGGGCCTTTTAAGGCCACACTTCAGTCACTGCCAACACCTGCCAGTGGTAAGTGCCAGGGCAATCGGAGGAGGAAAGAGGCTGCCTGCCAGCCAGCCAAGATTCTCCTGAGACTTCTGGTTTGGGCAAGACTTCAGGGGACCTGACTGAGCATGTGCAGTCTTCTGTACTAGCTTCATCAGGGGCAGGCCAGTGAAGGGTGGCTGGGAGAGACCAGGTGGGAAGGAGGAACAGGGACAGTCACAGGCATCAGGTGCTGCAAACGTAAGCTTGCCTGCTGGAGATTGGAGGTTTTGGGGGTGGTGCCTGGGGAGGGTGGGATTTGGGGAGGGGAAGGACCTCAGCAGGGTATAATGCTGTGGAGTCCATCCTCCAAAGCAACCATTTTCTATAGGGGAACTCAGCTCTGTAATCTGGGGATGTGTTGTTATAGTGAGAGATCTCCAGGTGCCACCTGGCAACTGGCAACCCCTCCCCAGTTCTGAGACTGCAAACCCAAGCATGGTAGGAAAAGGGATGATGGAAGAGGGAGTTGCTGACAGGGGCAGGGAGGCCCTTGAACACCTGAGTAAGTCTGGGCGTTGAGCAAAGTACATTTGGGCTGTTCAGGGGGAAACAGCAAAGCCCAAAAGCTGCCGTATAGTCCCGTGCTTTCGTTTTTTTAAAAGGTTCCCTGCTGTTAATGGGTTCCAGGGCTTTTTCTGTAGCAGGGAATCATTTGCATATTAGGCCACACATCCCTGAAATAGCCAATCCTGCTGGAGTTCACAGGGCTCTTAGTACAGGGCCTACTCTAAGCTCCAGGAGGATTGGCTACATCAGGGGGCATGGCCTAATATGCAAAGGAGTTCCTGCTACAAAAAAGCCCTGGTCCATAGGGTTGCCAAGTCCAATTCAAGAAATACCTGGGGGCTTTGGGGGTGGAGCCAGGAGAAGGTTGTGACAAACATGATTTAACTCCAAAGGGAGTTCTAGCCATCACATTTAAAGGGACTGCCCACCTTTTAAATGCCTTCCCTCCATTGGAAATAATGGAGGATAGGGGCACCTTCTTTTGGAGCTTATAGAGTTGGACCCCCGGTCCAATCCTTTTGAAACTTGGGGGGTATTTTGGGCATTGGATGCTATATGGAAAATTTGATGCCTCTCCCTCAAAAAACAGCCCCTCCAGAGCCTCAGATACCCACGGATCAATTCTCCATTATACCCTATGGGAATCGGTCTGCATAGGGAATAATGGAGTGTCCAGCAGACATTTCCGCCTCCCCCCCCCAGCTTTCTGATGACCCTGAAGCACGGGGAGGGCCTCCAAACCGGGGGATCCCCTGCCTCCACCTGGGGATTGGCAACCCTAATGATATCAGGTACTTCTCTCCCCACTGCACCCCATAGATTTGTACCAATCCAATTTTTGCCCTGGATCTTCCAGCTAGAAATATTCTAAATGAAGAAACGCTATGCTGCCTCTTCAGAGTTCTGCTTGCAGTTGAAAACCACAGTATTTTAAAAACCGATGTAAAACAAGCCATCAGACATAAGCACCTTAAAAACTTTCCATAAAATAACAAGCAGACCATGAAAATGCTTATAAGATTAAAACAAACCCTAACCCTGGTAAAAAAGATGTGTTTTGGGTCTGGTGAAATGCTTTCTGTCACCTAGAGATCAGTTGTAATAGCTGAAGATCTCCGGCCACCAACTGGAGCTTGCATCCACAAGAGAATCACAAAAAAGGATAAGGATGAAGAAACAAGCTGTGAAAAATAACTAATGCCAATAGGGTTGCCAATCCCCAGGCAACCCGGTTTGGAGGCCTTCCCCCCGCTTCAGGGTAATCAGAAAGCGGGGGGGAGGGGAGGGAAATGTATGCTGGGTACTCATGATTCCCGATGGAGACTTATTCCCATAGAAAATAATGGAGAATTTATCCATGGGTATCTGGGGCTCTGGGGGCCCTGTTTTTTGAGGTAGAGGCACCAAATTTTCAATATAGTATCCAGTGGCTCTTCCCAAAATACTCCCTAAGTTTCAAAAAGATTGGACTAGGGGGTCCAATTCTATGAGCCCCCAAAGAAGGTGGCCCTATCCATTATTTCCTATGGAAGGAAGGAATTTAAAAGATGTGCATTCCCTTGAAATGTGGTGGCCAAAACTCCCTTTGGAGTTCAGTTATGCTTGTCACACCCTTGCTCCTGGCTCCACCCCAATGTCTCCTGGCTCCACCCCCAAAGTCCCCAGATATTTCTTGAATTGGACTTGGCAACCCTAAATGCCAATAAGTACAAATGTGCAAAAATATATAATTCCTACTACCTCTATGAATACAATTTTAGAATAACATAACCCAGTGTACATTCAAAGTTCATATAATAATATGTAACCAAGAAAAAATACTTGTAATGCTTCAAAAGCCTATAAGGCTTCGAAAATACACCACTCTTATCGTTCCCCTGGAGAAAATGGCTGCTTTGGAGGGTGGATTCTATAGCCTGCTGAGCCAACTGCCCATCCCAAACTCCGTCCCCAAATCTCCAGGTATTTGGGAAACACAATATCAATGCTAAATGACAGATACTGTGCCTTGCAAATATACCTCCACAGGGCATTTTTTTTCAAAAAAGCCCAGCAGGAACCATTTGCATATTAGGTCACACCCTCAGACACCAAGCCAGCCAGAACTGCGTTCCTGCTCAAAAAAAGCCCTGTACCCCCCAAAGATTCTTTTAATGTTTTTGTTTTCAAATGTTTACCTGGTATAACCGCCCACCCTGCGCAGTTTTCTTGTTAAAAAAAGTGTTTTTCAGCATTACAACCTTCCTCTTTTGTTTAGACAGACCTGACATGAATCTGCTGCCAAGTTCAGGGTTTCTTCTTTGCATCCGGCTCTGCTGTATCGCTCTCAACAAACGCTTCCCTCGTGCCATCTCCCAGGTCATTGTGCTATGGGGGGCCAAGGCAAGGGCCAGGAGGGTAAAGGCAATTTATAACCCACAGGGTGACATCAAACGAACCTAGCAACCCTCCTTAGCAACATGGCCAAACCATTACCATGTGGCCCTCATTGCTCAGATGTGACGATGATAGCAGCATTGTCAAAGGAAAGGGAGGTTGCTGGTTTGGCCTTGCAACAAATAACAGCCTGACCTTGGGCTCTATTGAAAGCTGAGAAGCCAAGCAGAACAGAGAGAGAGAGGCTGAATCAAAAAACCCATCAGCTCCAGCCTGTTTCTTTTATATGCATCCTGAACAATTTTTTTTTATAGGGGAGAAAAATTACAGCTATGCACCTAGATGTGCTGGTGGAGCTATTCCAACTTTCCTCAGCCTTGCTGAGGGTTATTGACGATGCATTTTGCACATAGAGCTTGTGATATTCTAAAATGCGGCTCATCCCAAATGGGGAGTATTGTTAATGAAAAGTATTCCCCAAATGCTGAAATTAAATAGCTGGCCAGAGGCCAGCCTTCCATTCCCTTGCTTGCAAAATACATCACTGCTTGCACACTGGGTGTTTAGTCCAACTCAGATGCCAATGGAAAACAGGTTTGCCCACCCCACTCCTCCATTTCTGCACAGTATCATGGTTGCTTTCATGCAGTTTTTTGGCTTTTCCTCAACTTTTCTGCTCTCATTCCTAAAGCTGCTTTTCTATGATGTTTTTTGGAAAGATTGCAGCAAACTGTGGGTGACTGCTATGTAGGGTTGCCAATCCCCAGGTGGGGGTAGGGGATCCTCCAGTTTGGAGGCCCTCCCCCCGCTTCAGGGTCATCATAAAGTTGAGGGGGAAGGAAATGTCTCCTGGGCACTTCTTTACTCCCTGTGAAGACCTATTCCCATAGGGTTTAATGAAGAATTGATCCACGAGTATCTGGGGGGGGGGGTGTTTTTTGAGGTAGAGGCACCATATTTTCAGCATAGCATCTAATATCTTTCCTCAAAACACTGTCCAAGTTTCAAAAGGATTGGACCAGGGGGTCCAATTCTATGAGCCCTAAAAGAAGGTGCCCTTATCCTTTATTATTTCCAGCGGAGAGAAGGCATTTAAAAGGTGTGCTGTCCCTTTAAATGTGATGGCCAGAACTCCCTTTTGGGATTCCGTTATGCTTGTCACACCCTTGTTCCTGGCTCCACCCCCAGTGTCTCCAGCTCCACCCTTAAAGTCCCCAGATATTTCTTGAATTGGACCTGGCAACCCTATTGTGTGGAGTGGACAGAAAACTTTGAATCTTTTCCTGCTTCTGCCCACATTAGTGCCATTTTCTCTGCCCCAGTTTCCCAAGCTGCTGCTGCTCCCTGCCCCTACATCCAGGTGGGGGTTCCATTTTTAAAGAATTGATATCTGACAAATCACTATTGCAGCGGTCCACAACGTGGTGCCCACGTATGCTATGGGTCCCACTGCTACCTTTCTAGGCACCCAACAAGTGTTTGCAAAAAGTGGGTGTGGCTTTTGTCCAACAAGGCTTCTGATTGGCATTTGGAGATTTGATTGGTGCTGCAGATTTTTAAAAATGTCGCTTTGGCAGCAGCTGCCACCACAGCACAAAGATCTTCAGTGTGTGAATGAAAGTAAGCTGTGGCAGCCATGTTGTGGCTGGCTCCGCCTTCTGCAGCAACCATTTTGTGGCTGCGCCCACCGGGGGTCATTTTGTAGAAAAAGAGGTGCCTAAACTCATTAGCAGAACTCATTTGCATATGACACACACTCCTGACATCACCAGAAAGTGTACGAAATTATATCAGCTCAGCATCTACCTTAAAATGCTTCTTGAATTATAATTGTCATAATAAAACCTTACTCCCATCATACTTTTTAAATTATTTTCTCTTATATGGTCACAGTGGCATGATGAAGATTTCCATCAGTCTGCCTTATATGTTTTGGTTATTTTCCCATATTTTGGTGGGGGGAAATATTAGAAAGTTCAGCAGAATTCTCACAGGGGGGTTGAACAACGGTGCCTAGAAGCAAGTACTGGAGCGGGGAGGAGGGGAGAAAACAAGAGCACAATAAACATTTATAGGTTCCAGAGCTCCGCTCCTGTGAGCTCCTGCCCAAAATTAGGCCTGGAGTCCACCATGCCATATCAGAATTCCAAAGAAGTCTGCAGGCTCAAAAAATTTGGGGACCCCTGCACTACACATGATAATCCTATAGAGATTTGTACTTATTCATTTTAAAAAAAAGAATCTGTGGGTGTTGTTGGGAAGGATAGCTGGCTGCAGTAGCCTGGGGCAGGGAAAATACATAGCACCAACAGTGAGGAAGCCTGTTGTCACTCTGCTGAATCGGTAGTTGCCAGCAGCATGGAGGAAACTTTCGAGAATCCTTGCCATGAGGAAGGCAACTACACCATTACTGCAGATATAAATCACTCCGTCCTCTATTGCTGATACATCCTGACCTTACAGATGTGCAAGTCTCTGAATGATCAGTTGGTCTCAGACGAAGTGTTCCATTTCCCATAATACTGTTTCCCTTCTGACCATGAAAGGCCTTAAATCCAGTCCTCTGCGACCTTGAAAGCCTACACTTCCTCCCCCTCCACTGCAAAGACCCACCAGCAAATAATCTACTAGCAAATAAATATTTAGAACTGAAGCATGGTAGCTGCCAGCACAAATGACCTGAGGCACTGTGAGCTGACGCTAGGGTTGCCAATCCCCCACTTCAGGGTCATCAGAAAGCGGGGTGGGGGGGCGGCAATTGCTGCTGAGCACTCCATTATACCCTATGGAGATCTATTCCCATAAAATATAATGGAGAATTGATCCATGAATATCTGGGGCTCTGGGGGGGGGGGCTGTTTTTTGAGGTAGATGCACTAAACTTTCAGCATAGCATCTGGTGCCTCTCCTCAGAACGCCCCCCAAGTTTTAAAGTGATTAGACCAGGGGGTCCAGTTCTATGAGCCCCCAAAGAAGGTGCCCCTATCCTTCATTAAATCCAAATGGAGGGGAAGCATTTAAGGCACAAGGTCCCTTTAAATGGGATTGCCAGAATTCCTTTCAGAGTTCAATCATGCTTGTCACACCTTTGCTCCTGGCTCCACCTCCAAAGTCCTCAGATATTTTTTGAGTCAAACCTGGCAACCCTACCGAAAAGTGTTCTCGATAACCAAGGGTCTGACTCAGTCTAAGGAAACTTCGTGTACCATCTCTTTTCAAGAATTATTACTTAGGGGAAGCATGCCTGCTTTGTATGCAGGAGGTCCCAGGCTTAGAGGCCAACAAATCCTATAAAGAAGAGTTCAGCAGCAGCTCTGCCTGGAAAGCCACTAGCACGATAGAAAATACTGAGCTAAATGGACCAGTGGTCTGCCTTGAAAGAAAGTAGGGAAAAACTGTGACTCAGCGCAAGAGCATCAGCTTTGTATGCAGCAGACCCCTGATTCAGTCCCAGGTATCTTCAGTTACAGGATCTCAGGTACCATATGTTAGGGGAAGATGCTTTCCTGCCTGAGAGGAGACAGCATGGAATGAGATTGTCCAATGGTCTGACTCAGCGTCTTCATATAATGTGGCTGTCACAATATCTAGGTCCAGAGCTCAGAGCTGTTTATGTGAATTGGAACATTGCCCCGGGAAGTTCTATAAAGTGCTCATTTGGATTTCTCATTGGATTCTTGAGTAGGGTTGCCAATCCCCAGGTGGGGGCAGGGGATCTCCCGGTTTGGAGACCCTCCCCCCGCTTCAGGGTCGTCAGAAAGTGGGGGGGGGGAGGGAAATGTCTGCTGGGAACTCTGTTATTCCCTATGGAGATTTAATCCCATAGAAAATCATGGAGAATTGATCCGCGGGTATCTGGGGCTCTGGGGGGGCTGTTTTTTGGGGTAGAGGCACCAAATATTCAGTATAGCATCTAGTGCCTCTCCCCAAAATACCCACCAAGTTTCAAAAAGTTTGGACCAGGGGGTCCAATTCTATGAGCCTCAAAAGAAGGTACCCCTATCCTTCATTATTTCCTATGGAAGGAAGGAAATGAAAAGGTGTGCTGTCCCTTTAAATGTGATGGCCAGAACTTCTTTTGGAGTTCAATGATGCTTGTCACAGCCTTGATCTTGGCTCCACCCCTAATGTCTCCTGTCTCCACCCCCAAAGTCTCCTGGCTCCACCCCCAAAGTCCCCAGATATTTCTTGAATTGGACTTGGCAACCCTATTCTTGAGTTCCAAATTAATCGGCTCTTTTTTCCAAAGTAGAACCAACATACAAAGGATCCTCCATTTTTTTGTTTCTGAATTTAGGACTGAGCACTGCACATCTTTGTTCGCTGGTTTAACTCTTCCACTAGGTTTTAATTTTTGAAACCTGAAGACTTCCTGCTTTGTTATTAGGACTTTAAAGGAGAAAAGACACCTCCTCAAAATTCCTTGAAATTGTTCAAGTTCCAAATAGTGAAATGGTGGATATTGAAGGATTACATCTCCTATTGCTTCTCTACATGGCCCAGAGAGGCAAATCAAGGGTGCATGAGCCTGCAGTTTGCATTTCAGGAACAGAATGTGAGATCTTCATTTCATCTGTTTGAGTCCTTACTTTTCAGTTACATCTTGCTTGACCCCTTACTCTCTCTGTGTGTTTTCAGTCTAGTTTTATAGCGTTTCCACTTGATTGGGACAACTGGGGTTGCAGAGCTATTAATGCCTATGAGAGAGAACATGTAGCCAAGGAGCTGAGCAGGACAAGATTTTGCAAAGTCAACATGTATTCTTCTCTGAGGAATCCTATTGAAGCAGGTGTTTGAGCTAGCCTGTCTGCAGAACCGTGACTCCTTATGCTACTTGAATACAAGAATAAGAAAGACGCAAAGCCACAAAGACCATTTTGTTGGCTATTGCACTTTAATTGCATTGGATGGCACTTGAGGTGAAGAGGAACAAGCAGTCTCCTGCAATGGAGAAGAGCATCATGTTACTGAACTATGTTTATTCAATATTGTTGAGTGATAATTATGCCCATATGAATTCACAGAAATGTATTAATACTTATCAAACACTTGAAAAATTGAATTGGCTTTTCATAAGAACATATGAGAACATATGAACATACCATATATAAGAACATATGAAGCTGCCTTATACTGAATCAGACCCTTGGTCCATCAAAGTCAGTATTGTCTAGTCAGACTGGCAGCGGCTCTCTAGGGTCTCAAGCTGAGGTTTTTCACGCCTATTGCCTGGACCCTTTTTAGTTGGAGATGCCGGGAATTGAACCTGGGACTTTCTGCTTACCAAGCAGATGCTCTACCACTGAGCCACTGTCCCTCTACCACTGTCCGCTGTCCCATAAATATATCACAGTTGTTGTTGTTTATTTTTCATGTACTAATCCCATGATCTCTATGGCTATTGTTTATATTTCACAGGCAGAATATGCCATCTTCATTTTATCTGTCCTTACTTTGCCCTTTCATATTGCTTAACCCCCTACTCTCTGTTTCCAGCCTAGTTTTATGGAGTTCTACTCAATCTGGTTAACTGGGATTGCAATATTTTATCCACTGTGCACCAAAGAAGTGCCATCAGCTTGGGTTTAGTGAAATCTGGAAAATGCATTCCAGTTTCTTGGCTCCTGATTGTTCCCCCCCCCCTTTTTTTTTTTTAATACACAGCTTGTCAAACGGATGGCTTTCAATTTCTCCCTCGCTGGAGTTTGACTCTGGCTCAGCAAGGCGTTCCGCTCCTTATTATCGCTTCTCAGTGTGAAGCAGGCAGAAAGCTGCAATGTGGATTTGGCTCGAGGTATGACTTCAAAGTTTAAACCAATATTTTATGATCATCAGTTTGCAGAATTTAATTTTTTTTTATTGCTGGGTAATTTACTGTCATTTTCTCCATAGGCACTGCAGCAGCAAGATGCCCGATTCTGCTAGAGCCAGAGTATATAGCACAAGGCTGCCAAACAGAGAAGCAGTAATTGGTTTACAGATTGTGCTGGCATCTACTCTTCCCCCCCCCCCTTGCTAGCCACAGTGCACGTGAGCTGCAGTTCTCTAACACAATGCCACCCCTCTGCAAGATACTGGAGGCTGTAGGAACACAGATCCTTCTAACATTTATTTTTAAAACCTGTTAATTAGCTCAACTCTTCACCTGAGTCACCCACATTTGGCAAATGGAAGTTTTCCCTTTCAGGGGAAATCCTTTCGTTTGTGCAGCAAGACCAAGACCGACCATCCATCAAAGCCAGCATTCTCTACTCTGACTGGCAGCAGCTCTCAAGTCTCAGGCTGAGGTCTTTCACATCACCTACCCCTTGGTACTTTCAACTGGAGATGCCAGGGATTGAACCTGAAACCTTCTCTATGCAAAGCAGAGGTTCTTCCTCTGAGCCACAGCCCCTCCTCTTTGTCAAATAATACCAAGTATGTTGGTTGCTGAAGAACTTAGACTGGCAACTGTCCCCATAAACAACAACTTAGTTTAGATGGGGAAAGTAGGGGGATGAGCACCTCAGATCTGTCCTGCTAGTTGTGACGCTTCCCTCCACCACAGGAAACCTTCTAGGACAGGGGAGGCCAAACTGTGGCTCTTTCACACATATCGTGTGGCTCTCTAAGCCCCCACCACCCCATTGGCCGGCTTGGAGAAGGTATTTCTCTCTTTAAACAACTTATCCAAGCCAAGCTAGCCGGTGGCTTGGAGAATGCATTTAGAGTTAAAGTTGCTTTCTTTCCGCCTCTCTCTCCCTCCCCCTCCCCTCTATTTGCTTGCCTGCCTTCTGGCTGTCAAACACCTGATGTTCATGTCTTGTGCTCTTGAACAACTGATGTTTATTCTATGTGGCTCTTACCTTAAGCAAGTTTGGCCACCCCTGTTCTAGGGGGTATGCATTTGGATATCCCCAAACTAAAATGGTGCCTGAAATTGGTTGAATCAGTACAGATCAGCAATACATCAAGCAGCCAAAACACTCCTGAAACTTCAGGGCTACTAAAAATTTTATCTTCTGAAATTCAGATCTACTTTTGTTTTCCTGAAGTCCAAGCAGCTACTCTGACCATGCTGGATACCCATAGCTTTCCCCTTGCAGGGCAAACAGCGACTAAGGGTGGGTGATTTTGAAGAGGGAAGTGGTTGGGGGGGGGCAACCAGATGGCTCCTTCCTCAGCACTGCTTGCCCCAGCCAATTCTCCACCCTCCCCATGTGTACGCACTGCTGCTGCTTGTATTTAAAAAAAAGGAAAATCCAATCCTAGGTTTATATCTTATCTAACTTGGCCCTCAAAGTAAGCAGGGTTGGGCTGGGAGGGATCCAGGGAACTGCCTGAAGGTGTAACACTATTGAATGTAAGTAGATATAGATATCATTGGGAAGAGGAGGGGGAGGAGGAGATTGGATTTATACCCTGCCCTTCACTCAGAGTCCCAGAGTGGTTTACAATCTCCTTCCCTTCCTCTCCTCACAACAGACAGGTAGGTGGGGCTGAGAGAGCTCTTTCAAGAACAGTTCTGAGAGAACTTGTGGCTGACCAAAGGTCACACCAGCAGCTGCATGCGGAGGAGTGGGGAATCAAACCAGTTCTCCCATATCAGTCTGCGCTCTTCACCATTACACCAAATTGGCCAGAGACTACTGTAAGAACAGGCTATGATCAATAATTATGGGAACAAACTAGATCAGTAATACTTAGTGGCTTGGAGAAGGGTTGCTAACTCCAGCTTTGGAAATTCCTGGAGATTCAGGAGTGGAATCTAAGGAGGGTGGAGTTTGGGAGAAAGGTCAGCAGGGATACGATTCCATACAATCTACCTTCTGAAGTTGCCATTTTTTCCAGGAGAACTGATCTTTGTGTTCTGGAGATTAATTGTAATTCTGGGAGAACTCCAGGCCCCGCCTGGATGATGGCAAGTGTTCTTTCATTGTTGCTGCAGAATAAATAAAGTGGAGGGGAAAGAATGGTGCGTAAGGCAGGCTCAGAATCCAAAGTCAAGATTTAAGACTAACTGCTCTGAAAATCTGCAGTAAGATGTGTGTGTGTGTTTTGCAGCAAGAGACTCACACAATAGGTATGAACTAGACCCAAAAGGCATGGTAATGTTATCTCTCTTGGCATTTGACTGCCATGGCGCAGTCTTATGTTTGCCCTGGCTCTCTTGAATAGTTCTCTTTAATAAAAAGTTCCTCACCTAGCACAGAGGTGTCTCAGACTGTGCCCGCTTCATTCATAACACAAGAAGCAACCTTCAGTGTTCCCTCTAAGTTCAGTTAGTGTGAGCTAGCTCACAGTTTTTTAGCCTCCGTCTCACACATTTTTGTCTTAGCTCAGCAAAAATGGCCCAGAGCAAGCTAATCTGTGCAGCAGCTCACAACTTCAATGCCAGTAGCTCACAAAGTAGAATTTTTTGCTCACGGTACTCCACAGCTTCCAATATGTCTAAAGGGCTGGCTACTGCAGACTCATACAGAGACTCACATTCCTCTTTCATGCTCTCAAACCTTAGTTTCTTTCCTCTCATGCCCACTGCTCACTCTGAAAATGCCCTGAACTAATTTTTTCCAACTTGATTACGACGTTTAAGTTGTGCACAGCAGCTAGATGAAATCTTCTCAGCTTCCCTCCTTGGGAAATGTGTGATTTCTTGGCATCCGCCCAGCAGGCCAATGCCAACATGTTGACACGAGGAAAACCTTGTGCTTGAGACGAAGCTGTACAATCAGAGCCCAGGAGGAAGAAATATTCCAAAAGAGAAGAGTGTAAGTAGGTGGAGTGAAGGAATCCAATTAATAGGCATATTAAAGGCCTAATAAAGCCAGCTCCTGGTGGGCAAAGCACTCCAGCAGAGCCCTAATGAGGAACTGTAGATATGCAAAGTTCCCAACAAGCGTGGCCGGCAAAGCACTGAGATCCCTCTGCTTTGGTCTAAAGAAATGAGAGATCGCCTCCAACAGCACAAAAGCAGCATGGTGGCCTCCTTGAACCCAAAGGAAGATGAAAGTCAGAGCTCACAGGAGTTGGCGTTTGAGCTGCTGCCCAGTTAACGGAACCCCTAATCAAGCAACCTTGGGTTTGGTTTTGATTAACAATTAGATTTGCATATGAATAAACCAGTGTTTCTGAAGGGAAAACAATGTTTTGGATGATGCGTGCACAGCAGGGGCAGACTGGCCATTTAACTAGTAGGGAAATATCCCGGTGGGCCACTGCACCAGACTCAAGGCCTGCTGGTGGCCAAGCCCCAGCATCTCTGCATGTGGCTCAGAACATTGGAGGAGGAGAAGATTGGATTTATGCCCTGCCCTTCACTCAGAGCAGCTTACAATCGCCTTCCCTTGCTCTCTCCCCAACAGACACCCTGTGAAGGAAGGTGGAGCTGAGAGAACTGCTCTTGAGAGAACAGCTCTGAGAGATTAGGCTGTATTTCTCAGTGGATGCCTTCATTTTCTAGTGTGCATTCGGGCATCCAATTAGGGTTGCCAGGTCTGACTCAAGAAATATCTGGGGCCTTTGGGGGGGTGGAGCCAGGACACTTTGGGGGTGGGGCCAGGAGCAAGGGTGTGACAAGCACGATTGAACTCAGAAGGGAGTTTTGGCTGTCATGTTTAAAAGGACCATGTTCCTTTTAAATGACCTCCTTCAATTGGAAATACTAGGGGATGGGGGCACCTTCTTTTGGGGTTCATAAAATTGGACCCCCTGGTCCAATCTTTTTGAAACTTGGAGGGCAGGGGTGTTTTGAGGAGAGGCACTGGATGCTATGCTACCTCGAAAAACAGCCGCCCCCCCAGAGCCCCAGATACTCATGGATCAATTCTCCATTATACTCTATGGGAATTGGTCTCCATAGGGTATAATGGAGTGCCCAGCAAACTTTTCCCTCCCCCCCCCTGTTTTCTGATAACTCTGAAGTGAGGGGGGGCCCCCTCCAAAACGGGGGATCCCCTGCCCCCAACTGGGGATTGACAACCCTCCTTTTGGGAGCTGCTCCCCAGGGTCTCAATATGTGGTCATTTGCGTATCTAACTACACAATTCTTGCAACTGGGATTTATCATGGGGCCTTCTGCATGCCAAGCAGATGCTGTGCCAATGAACCATAGCCCCTCCCTAAATGGGTCAGATGGTTTAATGAGAAGGAGCAGAATGCTGAATCCTTCACCTGCTCATGTTCCCCCACCCCCAACCTGAAAAGTGCAAGACTCCAGCTGCCTTCCATTTGGCTTGACACAGATATAAGAAGTGAGTCCCCCTGGGAGAAAATGCTGGGGTGGTGCAATCTGGGGACACAGTATGGGGGGTGTCAGCCTGCTTTCTCAGCTGCAATTTCTCCGCTTTAAATTGCTCCCTGATCTAGTTTCTTTTGTTTGACACAACTTACCTTCTAAGACAGATGCTCCTGTTACATCTAGATAGATTCTGTGATCTGATTCATATAGCAGGCTTGCATTTTCAAGGTGGAGGAACTGGCCATTTTTGCTTTTCTGCCAGGTCCAGCTCAGGAAATATTGGGGACTTTGGGGATGGAGCCAGGAGGAAGGTTGTGACCAGCACAACTGAACTCCAAAGGGAGTTCTGGTGATCACATTTAAAGGGACCACACTCCTTTTAAATGCCCCCCCCTTCTTCGGAAATAGTGGAGGATGGGGCACCTTCTTTGGGGGGTCATAGAATTGGACCCCCTGGTCCAATCTTTTTTAAAGCTGAGGGGGGGGTTGAGGAAAGGCACCAGATCCTATGCTGAAAATTTGGTGCATCTACAACCTGCCCCCCCCCCCAATCCCTACAGATTGATTCTCCCTTATACCATACTAGGACTAGTCTCCATCAACGCCCAACTCAAACCTCTGGACCTAGAAACCCAAAATTAAGGGAGTGCATTCCTTCCATGATGGAAGCACCAACTAAGAAGGGATTTTTCAAAAATTCCACCCATAAGGTGGTGAAAAGGTGTAAGATATGTTTTTGCATGGGATAGATCTGTGCTACGTGGCTGGCAGGTTTGTCTGCTTGCACACCCCTCTCTGATTGGTCAGCTGTGGAGCTCTGTGTTCTGAGGTAAAAACCAGTTAACAGAGACTGCAGACAGTTGAACAGGTGTCCTGACTGACTCATCAACGCCCAGCCCAAACCTCTGGACCTAGAAACCCACAATTCAGGGAGTGCATTCCTTCCATGATGGAAGCACCCACTAAGAAGGGATTTTTATAAATTCCACCCATAAGGTGATCAATGCCCACCCCAAAGCTCTGGCCTGTGTAATAGCATTGCTTCTGTTGCTACTGCTGCTGGGGAGGAAATATGGATGCCAACTCCAGACTGGGAAATTTCTGGAGATTTGGGGGGGAGCATGGAGAGGGTGATGTTTGAGAAGGATTGGGACCTCAGACAGATGAAATGTCATAGACTCCACCCTCCAAACCAGCCACTTTCTCCTGGGGAACCATTGTTGCCACTCTCCAGGTGAGGGCTTGAGATCCCTTAGAATTACAACTGCTCTCCAGATGGCAGAGATCAGCTCCCCTGGAGAAAATGGCTGCTTTGCAGGCTGGACTCTGTGTCATTGTACCCTGCTGAGGCTGCTTCCCTCCTGCTTTGGTCCACACTATGATTTCAGACCACTCGCAGACTTTCAGCCTAACCTACCTCATAGGGTTGTTGTGCAGACCAAAACGAGAAGTCATTTCTAAACCAGAATAGGCAGTTTTCATAACAGTCGGTATGGCGATGGAGTTTATAAATCTTCCAAAACTAAAACACCCTTCCTGCCTAAAACAAACAAAAACGTTAACGGTAATTAAATGCTGTAGCAAAGCTCAGGGTTCAGGCTAGTAGGGTATAATTGAATGCCCAGTGGATGTTCAACCCTACCCCCTGCTTTCTGCTAATCCTGAAGCAGGAGGAGGGCCTTCAAACCAGGGGATTTCCTGCCCTCAACTGGGATTGGCAACCCTATTTTCTGTCCTAGGAGCCTTGAAATCTGGCTTGCACTATCCATTTCGATTAAGTGTGCAACACCTCCTAGTGTCCAGTTCAAGAAGGCTACAAACTGCAGACCCAGAGCTTTCAGCTGATGCCTTGAAACAGGATTGGTATCAAAAGTCAGCAGGGTGAGGCATTTGCCAAGGCCTACAGACTGGAATAGGGCACACAACTGACTAGTAGTATCTATCTTCTCTCTCTAGGTTTGCCAGCGGGTAGCTAGAAACCACAGGCAGCTGGAGGAGTTGGGACTGAGGGAAATAATGCTGATCCAGTGGTGTGACGTCACTTCTGGTAAAACTATAGAGTTTTGCCCAGTTCCTACAGCAGAGGTCCCTCACCTTTTTGAGCCCACATGCATCTTTGGAATTCTGACTCAGGATGGTGGGTGCAACCACAAAATGGCTGCCACAAGGGATGGTGCAAACCACAAAAGGGTTGCTTCAGGAGATGGAGCCACAAAGAGAGAGGAAGGGGGATAATTTTTAAAAATACACTGGAAAAGAGGAGTAAGAGAGAGAGAATAAAACCAACATTGTGGGGACAGCTGCCACTAAAACAATGTTATTTTCATCTGCCTAGCCAATTGGATCTCAAGTGGCTAGTCAGAATCCCTGTTGGGTAAAATGCCTGACCACGCACCACTCACTTTCTAACAACAACTGATGGGCACTAGGAAAGATGTTGGCAGGCTCCATGGCACCCATGGGCACCCCATTCAAGACCCCTGTCCTATAACATCATGCTAGCAATGTAATGTCACTTCTGGGTATTTGCCAGAAGTGATGTCATGCTGAAAGCATGGCACTATTTAACAAGCAAATTTCCCTCCTACTGGTCCAATGCGTAATGAATGGGAAGACTAGCAGGTCTTCTATTTTAGTGGGAGCCTAGGTCTCCCTTGTTCCCACTTATAATGGAAGATTATCTTAGAGGTTCCTGGGATGTCACAGGGACCCTTGGACCATCTACTATTTGGACTGAAAGAATTTTCTAGATTGAAGGAAGCCACAACTGTTTCCCAAGATTCTTTAACCTTACTAGCCCCAGCAGGATTTAAAGGAATATGAAAGAGTCATGCTCTGCTCCTGTCTCCGGGATAGTATGCTGAATGGGGAGGGAACTGGAGGGCATCTTACTCAGGACTCTCCCACCAAAAAAACCCCCCATCTTTGAGCTAGCTGCCCTGAACCTCCTCCTCTTTTAGTACTGGTCCCCACTTTAAGAGGAATCTTTCCCCTGTTATGTGGTAACAATTTGTTCGAAGGTATTATTATCAGGGGAATTTCCCCCCACTACTAGACAGGGATGACTATCTCCACTCTTTCTCAGTGAAATGAGGTAATAATTATTAACCTCAATAATAATAAAACTGATCAACAATATTATAATAATGATAATAAGTAATGATGGGAAAATGATAAGTGAAGAGTAGGGGAAAAAGCTTGTCAACACATCGTGAGGTGAATTTAGATCTCTTTGCGGATGGTGAATCATAACAGCAGTTACTGGGTTACATACAATGCCTTACCAGAAGGTGTTCTCTTCAAACAAGAAGGAGAAGTTTG
This sequence comes from Heteronotia binoei, assembly GCF_032191835.1. NCBI lineage: Eukaryota > Metazoa > Chordata > Lepidosauria > Squamata > Gekkonidae > Heteronotia > Heteronotia binoei. Next base: position 62,155,090 of record NC_083233.1, read on the forward strand.
TTAATTCCTCATTGGGTTGTTTTCCTTCCCCCGCCCCTCTGTTCCTGAAACTGGTGACTGGATTAGGTAACGATTCATTAGACAGACCTTACAACTGATTTTTTTTTTAAATGGTCACATATACCATTTATGGGGAATTGGTTCATTCTAATTACCTGTCGCAATGGTTTCTTGACAAACCTTGCTTTGTATCGGTTTCACTTTTGATCTTTCCTTAGTGCTTATGTTTGCTTTACATTAAAATAACTTCTAACCTCCCCATTAGGGGATAATCCCTTCAGCAACCCCAGTATGACATTTTCTATATTAATCTTTTAAGTATTTTAGAAAAGCCAGGGTTTCATGTTTTAACAATCAGCATTTTCCTCCATGGAGCTGTAAAAATTTATGGCGCTTTTCTATCCTATTTGACTTTACATCTTTAGAATTTGGTGCTAATGGTTCAGTCAGCCTGCTCACTTGGCTAAGCCTTTTCTCCCTCTTTTTTAATAAAAAAACACTGTTCTTTTTCATTTTTTTTTTTACAAAATAAGAAATTGCTTCCATGCCTTCAGCTCCTGCAGATGATATCAACATAGGAAGCAATTTCAGCCAAACTAGTTGATGGAGGAGGAATGGTTTACCCCATTTCAAAATAACACTATCAGTCTTGCCCCAGGCATCTTCATACATATCTGTCACATCATCACCTCCGCCCTCCACTTTAGCCTCAGGGAGCACAACTCCAAGATTGGTGCAACTTATTCCTTACCTCAGAAAGATTCCTGGTTTAGGGTTGACTTCATGGCGACCCGTGTGGGATTAAAAGAAGGTGGGTTGCATTCTGGGTGTGGAGTGGTAGTGGGGTCCTTCCCCTTGTATTGCTTCACCTGAGAGTTCTTTTGAGGCCACCTGACTTCTTGTTTGTCAGGGAGGACCATGAGAATTACCTTCCTGAGTTGATGTCATTGCTATTGTGGCTGGTGTTGAGGTGACAGCTGTTTCATTTTGGGGCCCACTTGCAGAGCTCTGCTGAGCTTAGCTGATTGTCCTCAACCATTTGCCTTTTTGGGAAATGTTCAAAGCTCTCCCAAGTTCCACATGCCATTTATGGTCAAACCATCTCCTCAGGCCAGTTTGGAGCAATATGCTGACAGGTAACCAGCCTATGCCACATCTTCCACCGATATTGAATCCAAAAACAACGGTAGCACAAGACATTTATTAAGACCGATTTAAAAGTCACAAAGAAAAAAGTAGGTTTTAGAGAAAAAAAGTAGGTTTTTGAGAGGATCATCAATAGTTGTCAATAGTACAAGGATGGTACTGCCATAGTATGGCTTCTTTATGGCATTTTGGAAAAAACATCTGAAATACTTTTTTCTTGTATGAGATTGTTTGAGGCTTGTGAGGTGGGATTTATGAGTCACAATGAGCAAAAGTTCCCTATTTTGATTTTTAAAATATTTGTTTATATTTTTGCCATTGGTTTTATTTCATCATTTCCCTCTCTGTTGTTGAATATTCATGGTGTGTTTTTATATGCAACGTGTACATGTAAGCTGCCCTGAGCCCATTTTTGGGGTAGGGTGTATAAATTGAATAAATTAAGTGAAATGAAAATAGAAGGTACATCATATCTGTCTGTCTGTCTGTCTGACACATGGGATGTGATAACTCACACAAAATAATGCTCTTTCAATCCACTTTCAGTGCCCTTTCCAACTGGATTTTACTGTGTGAACTGGCAATCAAAATGGATGCAATCAAAATGGGGATTGTTGAAATGAAAAAGCAGGTATGAGGCATTCAAAATAATTACAAACTGCATGTGCTATAGAGTTGTTGTGGGCACTGAGAAGAGATTCAGGTGGGCAGCCGTGTTGGTCTGAAGCAGCAGAACAAAGTTTTGAGCTCAGCGGCACCTGGGGAGCCAGTTTGGTGTAGTGGTTAAGTGTGCAGACTATTATCTGGGAGAACCGGGTTTGATTCCCCACTCCTCCACTTGCACCTGCTAGCATGGCCTTGGGTCAGCCATAGGTCTGGCAGAGGTTGTCCTTGAAAGGGCAGCTGCTGTGAGAGCCCTCTCCAGCCCCACCCACCTCACAGGGTGTCTGTTGTGGGGGAGGAAGGTAAAGGAGATTGTGAGCCGCTCTGAGACTCTTTGGAGTGGAGGGTGGGATATAAATCCAATATCTTCTTCTTCTTCAAGACCAACAAAGTTTTATTCAAGGGATAAGCTTTCATGTATCTGAAGAAGTGTGCATGCACGTGAAAGCTTAATGCCTTGAATAAAAACTTTGTTGGTCTTAAAGGTGCCTCTGGACTCAAACTTTGTCCTGGGCATTGCGGAATGATGTATGGGCCTTGGGTTTATGTAGGCTTCCCAACTCCCCCGCTCTGGCGGGGGACCCCCGATATGGAAGCCTCCTCCCCCGCCCTCCCAAAATTCGGAAGCGGGGGGGGGGGGGGGAAATGGCGCCATTTTGGTGCCACTCGCTCTTGGGGCATTTGGAGGCAGAGCGGCCTTTTGCAAATCGCAATGACAAAAAAAAAAAGTGCCAGGGAGGCCTTGCGAAGAACAACCCACCCCCGCCTGGCACCCCTTTTGGAACAGCCTTGAGCCTTTCCGCTTCCTTTCCTTCCCTTCCCCGCTCTGCGATTCCTCTCCCCACCTTTAGAAAGAACTACAACTCCCAGCATGCCTAGCGCGGCAGCTTTCCAGGCTTGTAGTTCTCTGGGCCGCTCGCCTCCCATTGGCTTGTGGGGATGAGCTCCAGATGGGGAGCTATGCTTCCCGCCATGCCCCGCAGCAGGACCCGGGCTTCTGTGAGTCGTCTTCGTTCCCACACGGGGAACAGCTGAGGGAGAAGCGGAAAATGGCTGCAGGCGGCGGGGCGGCTGATGCGGGGCGGGGGCGAAGGCGAGCGAGCTGGGAGGAGACGGCAGGTAAGAGAGACCCCCCCCCGTCCAGTAGGGAAGGGGCAGTGGGGCTGGATCTCGCCCCCCAGTTGCAAAAGGGGAGAGAGAGAGGGAGGCTTGGGAATGCCAGAGGGCGAACGGGGATGGTGCATGTTGCTGCGCTTCTCCCGTGCCCCAGAGGACGACGCGTGAAAAAAGCACGTAGGAAGAGTTCAGGGTCTCCAACGGCCCGCCCAAAGCCGGTACACCTGAGCGTGGAGGTGCTACTGCTGATTGGGTTGCCAATCCCCAGGTGTTTAATTATGCTTGTCACAGCCTTGATCTTGGCTCCACCCTAATGTCTCCTGGCTCCACCCCCAAAGTCTCCTGGCTCCACCCCCAAAGTCCCCAGATATTTCTTGAATTGGACTTGGCAACCCTAGGTTTATGTGAGAGAGTTTGCAGACAGGACCAGCCCTAGACTTTCTGACACCCTAGACAAACTTCTGGCGCCTCCCTCTGCACTGATAACGTCACCAAGACACACGGGGAGCACCCAGTTCAGTGCCCTCTGAAGGCTGGTGCCCTAGGCAATTGCCTAGTTTGCCTAGTGGCAGAGCCAGCCCTGTTTGCAGAAGGGAGGGGTATCTTGGGAGCGTGCCTTCCAGCTGTATAAGTTCTAGGGTGAGCTTCTGTTTCCCTTCCTGTTTGTAAATATTTAAACAGAATCTTGTAATAACTTTTTATTGAGGCCAACCCAAATGACATGAAACACTGGGTAAGCTTTTGAGTTCTATAGAACCTTGTTCTCTGGGCTGATGTTACAAAAAATTTAAAAAATGAAGGAGGAAGAGAAGCTTATTTTACCAGGTCCTGGTTTTAAGACCCTGTGATGTCAGTTTTTGATGCTGGATGCTGGCAGGCTCACAGGTGTTAGCCTACAGCAGGTGTTAGATTACAGCAGTTGCATTCTGGGAAGAGAATACACACACACACACAAGCTTGCACAATGTTTTGTGTTGCTTGGATTGGCCTCAGTAACAGGAATTACATGATTTTGTGGTTGGGGGGTTGGATTTTTAAAAATGTTGTGTGGGCCAGCACAGCTGTTTACAACATTTTTCTGCAGATATGGCATGCCCAGAGGCACAAGCCTTTTGGAGAGAGCCAAAGGCCACTTGGCCCTTGGCTTTTCTGTGACACTGAGTGAGCCAGCTCAGAGTATCCTTTACTGAGAATTCAAGTAAGGGTCATTAAAAAAAAAATCCCTCGCAGCAGGGCAGTAGTGCTTCCACAGGGGCAAAGCAATGAAGCAGTACCTTGGCTGTTTTACTCGCTTTACATTTCTCAGTTTCTCTCTGAGAGTATCAGCTTTGTGCGGACATAAAGTTGAAATCGAAGGTGGTTCTTTCCCCATGAACGGTAACACAGTGTGTGCTTTAGGCCTGAACTGATTAAAAACAAAAATTGAAAATAGAGTTGGGGAAAACCCTCCTAGAACTGCTGCAAAAACCCAGAAAACACCATAAACAATGGAAGCCAAACTCCTCCAAATCAGCCCTCTGTCTGCTGGTGAAAGCCCCCCCCCCCCCCACACACCCCTGGTATCTTTTGTCCTCTTCTCTGGAGTCACCTTGCATTACACGGTATGCAGCAATTTGTGCTGCTTTAGGTTCTGCTGAGTATTCAGTGCACAAGATGGTTGAAGCTGGAGCCTCTAATGCTCTTTCAGCCATATTCTTCAGCAGAGGCCTAATTCCAGAACCTCGTGCTTTAAATTCTATTGAAATTCATGAATAAGGGTCATTCATGGTAGAACTATCTTCCACAGACATGAGAAGTAAGAGTATATCCCTGCCAGTGCCAACACAATCCTAATAGGTCAGTGGGCCTTTCTGGGGTCTGGGCTCTGTTGAAATGAACAGGATCTGGCTAAGAGCACTAGGCCAATTGATCTGTTAGGGTTGCCAGCCTTCAGGTGGGCCTGGAGATCTCCCCCTGGAGACTTTGGGGGTGGAGTTAGGAGAGGGTGGGGTTTGGGGAGGGGAGGGGCCTCCTTATGGTCCGATGCTGTAGAGTCCATGCTTCAAAGCAGCCATTTTCTCCAGGGGAGCTGATCTCTGCCAACTGGAAATCAGTTGTAAAAGCAGGAGATCTCCAGGCCTAGTGTTGCCAAGTCCACTTCAAGAAATATCTGGGGACTTTGGTGGTGGAGCCAGGCGCAAGGGTGTGACAAGCATAATTGAACTCCAAAGGGAGTTCTGACCATCACATTTAAAGGGACCACACACCTTTTAAATGCCTTCCTTCCATAGGAAATAATGAAGGATAGGGGCACCTTCTTTAGGGACTCATAGAATTGGACCCCCTGGTCCAATCTTTCTGAAACTTGGGGGGTATTTTGGGGAGAGGCACTGGATGCTATGCTGAAAATGTGGTGCGTCTACCTCAAAAAACAGCCCCCCAGAGCCCCAGATACTCATGGATCAATTCTCCATTATTTTCTATGGGAATAACTCTCCATAGGGAATGAGAGTGCCCAGCAGACATTTCCCTCCCCTCGCTTTCTGATAACCCTGTAGTGGGGGCAGGGGCCTCCAAACTGGGGGATCCCCTGCCCCCACCTGGGGATTGGCAACCCTATACAGGAGAAATCAGAATTTAAAATACAGAACATTTTAAAAAGAGAGAAAATGTGTCATTATTTTTCCAGGGAAGCTGCATTGGTGGCCTGGCCTCTCCCAAAGGCTGCTTGGGCCACCTGTGGGGAGAGGGTGGGGGTTAGGGTTGCCAAGGCTAATTCAATAAATATCTGGGGACTTGGAGGTGAAGCCAAGAGCAAAGTTGTGACAAGCACAATTGAACTCCAAAGGGAGTTCTGGGCATCACATTTAAAGGGACCACACACCTTTTAAATGCCTTCCCTCCATTGGAAATAATGTAGGATAGGGACACCTTCTTTTGGGGCTCATAGAATTGGACCCCCAGGTCCAAGCTTTCCGAAACTTGGAAGGTCATTTGAGGAGAAGCACTGGATACTATGCTACCAATGTAGTGCCTCTACCTCAAAAAACAGCCCCCCCAGAACACCAGATCAATTCTCCATTATACCCTATGGGAATTGGTGCCCAGCAGTCCTCCACCCCAGCTTTCTGATGACCCTGAAGCAGGGGGAGGGTCTCCAAATTGGGGAATCCCCTGCCCCCACATGGGGATTGGCAAACCTAGTGGGGGTGGGGGGGGGTTCACCTGGGCAGCCACCTACCTGGCCTACTCAGATACTCCGGGCCTGGATCCTGCCCTCAGACCACACATTTGACACCCCTGCCTTAGTGTCTAGAAGGCTACGACCATCAAGCTTAGTATTGAATACTCTGGCCACAGTTTTCCCAGGCCTCAGGCAAAGAAATCTTTCTCCCAAGAAGAACTGCTACTTGAGATGCTTCAACTGGAGATGTCAGAAACTGAACCTGGGACCTTCTGCATGCAAAGCTGGTGCTCTGTGGCTTAGCCATGCAACCCCCAAAGGCCAAAATGGGGGGCAATGATTTACCAGAGACAAGTATCAAAAAACAGGGCCACTTGCAGGTAAACAAAGGTGGGTGGCAGTGCTGGATAAAATCCTGTGGAGGCCCCTAGGCAATCAAAATCTTGAGGGGGGGGGAGCTCGCAAATTATCTCAGAGTCTGAGTGCCCACCCCGCCACCCACGGCCCCCACTGCAGCCTGCAGGCACCTTATTAAAAGCCCCTTTTACTAAGCTGCGGAGGAGAGGCAGAGAGAGGCAAACTTGGCAACAATGCCAGCAGCAGCTGCACTAGGCAAGTCGGGCAAAGAGCAGCTCAATTGCTGGCTGCATGTGCAGGCTGGGAAAGCTGCAAGCAGGGGGGGGGGGGAACGAGGGAGGGAGCTGGCCCGGGACCCCTAAAGGCATGGGGGCCCATAGACTAGTGCCTACTTGGCCTAATTGTTAATCTGGCTCTGGTGGGTGGATAGGGGGCTTAGCTCTTTGCCAAAAGATTCCACAAGAGAGACAATTGCTGAGAAACTGTTGTCTAACTTCATGGCGATTTTTCCAAGTGGCAGAATTCTTGTCTGTTACTAATTACACATCTTTCCTGTCCCTAGTCCTGCAAACTGCTTTGCAATATGTGAGGCTGCAAAATTTCCTGGCTCTTTTAGTGGATTGCTGGACATATACCCCAGCCCTTTGGGGCCTTATTAGAGTGCATGGCGTGCACAGACACCTGGCTTGCGCCTGTTCTCTTTTTATAGCTCTGCTGGGATAAATTCCATTCCTTTCTGTCTTTGCTTTAGGCTGCTTTGGCCAACAAGCAACTTTGCAAATCCTCACAGGAAGGCAAGTCTCCAAGCAGGGAGGAGAGCACACCTGACGTTAAACTGTTAGCTGACAAGTGATCAGCCACTCTGACTTCAGTCCATCATTTCCCTCTTTTAAGATCATGCTATATGAATTGGCCATCTTGTAGGACTTATGTAATCTTGATGTAATTTAAGAAGGTCAGCTTTTTGGCTCACAGTCTTTGTTCACGCAGACTCATCTGTCGGTACCAAGAGAGTAGGGACGAATGCATATTTTTTTGTCAATGGTTTCCAGTTTTTACTTTCTTCTGTTGCCGATTTACTCATATGGTACAGTTTTTGAGTGTGATGTCTATCGTATCTGTGTGCAACATTTGTAGAATGCCTGTTTTTGACGGACAAAAAAAGCTCCCAAATTTGCACGCATGGGAGAAATTTAGCGCAAGTAAACAGAGAGCGGCCCTAAAATAGAGTATCACAGGTTAAATGCACACAAAGGGAGAAGCAAAATTGTAAATACAGATGTTTGTATCAGATCTATGGAGATGAGAGATCTGAAATCGTCCCTCTAAAGAATCTCATAAACTGCAACCAGCGTGGGCTGTGCCACTTGGAACAGAGAGATGAACCATCTGGCATGAGACCAGGGAAGCTTAACGGCCGGCTCTTCTGGGCGCCTACAAAGGTCTCCCGCTGCACCAGCAAGCTTATTAACATCTTATTCCTAGTTGGCACTTTGTAGTCTCTTTGGGCAAAGATCCTTGGCACTGAGCGCTCACCGTTTTTTGCTCTGATGGCTTGATTGATTCCGTAGTCGTGCTGCTTTTCAACACAAGTGTTCCTCAAACAGTTTACCTTTTGCTTTAAGAAAAGAGAAGAATAACCAAAACATCATAAAATTGATTCAGCCGTGTAAGTCTTGAAGCAACATAAAAAAGTTAGTGTCTGGTGGCACCTTTAAGACCAACAAAGTTTTATCCAGGGTACGAGCTTTCATGTGCATGCACACTGAATTATCCGAAGTGTGATTGCACACAGACATTCATACCTTGAATAAAACTTTGTTGGTCTTAAAGGTGCCACTGGACTCAAACTTTATGATAAAATAGAAATCATCTTCATAAATGGAACTGGATCCAGGCAGGATGGAGGGACGTTTGGGAACTTCTTGCATTCCTTCAACGGCAGCTCAGAGTTGGAGAGAAGGAGACATTGAACTTGGAGTTCCTACTAGCAGGGCTTTTTTTTTTTTTTAGCAGAAACTCTTCTGCATATTAGGCCACACACCCCTGATGTAACCAATCCCCCAAGAGCTTACAGTAGGCCCTGTAATAAGAGCCCTGTAAGCTCCAAGAGGATTGGCTACAGAACAGGGATGTGGCCTAATATGTAAAGGAGTTTCTGCTACAAAAAAACACCCCCTGCCTACTAGTATCTGACAAAGGGAGCTTTGACTCTTGACAACTCATACCCTAGAAATCTTGTTGGTTTTTACGGTGCTACTAGACTAGAACCTGTCTCTTCTACTGCAGGTTAACATGGCTACCAATCTGAACTAGGAGTGACTTTTTGCAATTCACACTGCAATTCTATTCTTCTCCTCCCCCCCGCCCTCCCCAGGACTTAGTTCGCTGCTAGACTGGACCAGCCATCCTTTCTATTCCCACATCCTGTTTCCCACAATGACCAACCACAACCAGTGCTCAGAAGTGAAAAGCCTCTAGTACATGCCCACCCCAGCAGTTGGCACAGAGAATGTTAAATTCCATCTAGCCCTTCATACCAAGAGACCTATTCTGCATGAATTTACCCTCTTCCTGCTCTGTATCATCAGCTGCAGCAGTGGGGTCATCTAGACACAACCCCGCTTTTGTCTCTGATTCACTTTATGAGCTGAGCGTGTTGGGCAGAAGCAGTGCAAGCCCTGTCTAGATCAAGCTTCATTACCTTGACAAGCGCCAGTGCTTCAAACAATGTCCTTTGGGTAGGTTGAGGCAACTGGAAATCTCTGTGTTGGAGAAGAGATCCTTGCAAACTGAGATGACTGCTAACTTTCAATACCTAAAGGGATGCCATGAGGAGGACGAGACAGGTATGTTTGCGGTCATGTTGGATGACAGGACTGAGACTAATGGATGTAAACTACAGCAAAGGAGGTTTCATCTAAATTCAAGGAAGAATTTCCTGACCTCATGGTATGTTTGAGGTGTGTTTGACTGGAGATTTTAAAGGGGTTTTTTTGGGAGGGAATATATATTTTTTTATTGGGTTGGATACAACCAGATTTTCTGTTGGTAAGAAAAGGAGGGATCCTCCTTGATCGATCCCCGTAGGACCTGCATGGACTAAACCATTTGTTGTTGTTGTCCAGTCACACAGTCAAGTCCGACTCTTTGCGACCCTGTGGACAAAGTCACGCCAGGCCCTCCTGTCTTCCACCATCCTCCAAAGTCTGCTCAAATTCGTGTTTGTTACATCAGTAACGCTGTCCAGCCATCTCATCTTTTGCCGTCCCCTTCTTCTTTTGGCTTCTGTCTTTCCCAGCATCAGGATCTTCTCCAGGGAGTGCTCCCTTCCCATTTGGTGGCCAAAGGATTTGAGCTTCAGCTTGAGCATCTGACCTTCCAGGGAACAGTCAGGGTTGATTTTCCTTAGGACTGACTGATTTGATCTTCTTGCAGTCCAAGGAACAAAACCATTCTACATAAAAGCAGTTCTACTTTTCTCCAAATTGTCTGGCAGCCATGGTAGAGACTCTGAACCACTGACCATTAAAGAGCTAAAGGCAGGACTTTTGGGGGGTGGGAGTGCACAGGAGCAGAGCTCCACCTGGGCTGGCCAGGGCTCCATCTGGCATGCTGGGGAAAGTGCAGGGAGGCATCTATAAATGCCTCCCCAGTGGCTTCAAACTTCACAAAGGACATGACGCTTCCCAGTTTTGATTGGGTTAAGCTAACTCTCACTTGATCTGTAGAAAATCCAGGTATGATTCTGCATCTAGTTTTATTTCTGGAGAAGTACTGTAGTGGAATAGAACAGTGCAGGAGGGCACCATTATTATGCAATAAATATAATCCATAAGAAATGACTGTTGGAGGTATAACCTGTTTTTACTTGTAATCTACCTTTTGCGCTTCTGCTTTAGATAGTTTATTGTTTGTATTGTTCCCTAATTCTGTAATCCTACTTCTATTGCACTGTTCATTGGTTGTCTTTTGCTGTCTGTCAACACTGTTCGGGGGGTGGGATTGGAGCTGTTTATCTTGTAATCTGCCAAGTCTCAATGAGTGCTTTCACAGGGCGACTATTTGCAAGTAAAAATCCAGTTGTGAAGTGCATTATTTAGTGTGTGAATGCACCCAGTGACAAAAATGGCTATAAATAAAAGAGTTGATGCAGCTGCAAAACAAAGGTATCCTACCAGCTCTAGTCAGCTGAACTGACCATGTGGATCAATACTATGTTTACCTTAAGGCTAGAATACTGTAATGTACTTTATTTGAGTCTCTTCTTTGACAATATGAAAAGTCCAGTTGGTACAAAATGCCACAATCTGGCTACTATCAGGCGTAGGGTTGCCAGCTCTGGGTTGGAAAATACCTGGGGATTTTGGGGTGGGGCCTGAGGAGGGTGGAGTTAGGAAAGGGGAGGGGCCTCAGCAGGATCAAATGCCATAGAGTCCATCCTCCAAAGCAGCCATTTTCTCCAGAGAAATTGATTTTTATTGTCTGGAGATCACGAATATGAGCAGGAGATCTCCAGGTGCCACCTGGAGGTGGCACCAACTGGCATCTGTGTATCACTCCCATACTGTTTGTTTATTTATTTATTACATTTGACTTATATACTGAAGAAATGCCATTGGCTTCTGACCATTTGCTTCTGTCCATTTACCAGGTTCAGTTCAAGGATCTACTTATCACCCAAAGCCCTTAAAGTCACAGAGATCTGTTTACCTGCAAGGCCACCTCTTCTGCTTTGTTTTGCCACAACAGCTGTGCTTATCTAAGCAAAACTTTCAGAAAGTACCATCCTCCAAACAGGTAAAATTGGTGACTGCCTATTCACCCACATTCTCTCCTACCTTGTGGAATGGCTTGCGTGGGGCTATCAGGAAAGCTCCTCTATTTCTGTTTTTCTTTTTTACAGAACATGCAAACCAGAACTGTTCCGGAGGCCATTTTTAAAATAAAGGCAGTGGAACTACCATATAATAGATCAGCTCAGGAAGTGACTTCTACTAATTGGTAAACTGTTCCTATCTTGATTGTTTTGTTTCCTTCGCCAACAGTTCTTCAATCTCAGCCCCATTGCATTATTTACTTGTATTCAGAGTCTTTGCTATGAGACTGAACTTTATTATATAGAGGGATATATTTTACCAACATTGATGGCTGCATTGTCTTGGTTTGCTTGTGTTGTTTTTCTCAATTTTTCAACCCCAAAACCAGTGCATAACTTTGCTTTAAGAATCTTTGCTGTTATGTTCAGCTGCTCTTACAATACTCTGCAATTTGGACAATCAGCAAGCAAATAGTTCTTACAATATTTGTATCCCAGAGAGAAAAAAAAAGACTACAAACAAAGCTAGTAATAACCAGGGGTCATTTTGTAGAAAAATAGGTGGTGGAGCTCATCCAGGGATTATTATGCAGCTGCATCTATTATTCAATGGACAAGGTGGGAGGAGGAGGGGGAACCCTCAGAAAGGTTCAGGAGCTGTGCTCCTGTGAGTTCCTGCTGAATCCAAGGCCTGGTAATAACTGAAATAAGAAGAGGAATTGGGTAACACTGAGTGAAAAAGCTGGCTGGGTCCAACCCATTATTTACAAGCTAGGCTTAAGATGACCTCTTCTAGAAAAGTTCAATGAGGATTGCAGGACACACTCCCCTACCAGTTTTTCCAGGGCAGGGTGACATGACAGGACACAGCAAAACTCCTCACTTATCCATTCACTTGAAATTTTGTTGACATGATGTGTAGCTTTAAAACAAAGTTGGAAAAACTTTCCCCCCGCACAACCCATTGTCATTAGAATTTCTCAAAGAGTTCAGGCAGCAGTCTTGGCCTGATCCATATCTAAGGGTCAGTGTTTTGTCCATGCAAGCTTTCGGGGCTGTCTTCTCTATGTTTGAAGGATTCTTCTTTTTCTGTGGTGGGCGAGGGGACTAAAGGTCGGAGTTCTTCTGACACCCTCTTGGGAACTCTCTTATCTTTATTTGTCTGGGCAGGCCCTTTGGATTGGAATGAAGGACTTCGCTGTCTAAAACTTTGAACTCTAAGTAAGTTAACAAATAAAAGCAACTTTACCAACAGGCCAAGCAAACCGAGTTGGGGCTTTGTTTTGAATCAACAGCCCAGAAATTATTTTATTTCTATCCTGCCTTACAAACGAGAAGACAGCTGATGGCATAAGAAGTACACAAATATAAGACCAATTTTAAAAAGTATTAACAAACTTTGATAACTGAGCCCCAAATGGGAACGCTTTTCACTTTAGGGAACTTTCGAGTGAGTGGTTCCAAAGGGATCACAGGTGGTTGTCTAATTGGGAAGCACTTCCCTCTTTCTCAGTGATGGCATACTGCCCCATCTGATTGGTTACGTAGCACTGTGATGTCACCCAATTTATTATGTTCTTCCAAGTAGGTTGGGATTATCCTGTGACTAATCAATGGTATTAATATTCGTGTGCCTGAAATGGGAAACACTGACCTTGCTCACTGGCCTTCAGTGAAATCACTGTGTAGCCAAATGTGATTGGCAGCAAAGCCTTATGATGTCATCTTGGTCAATATATGACCCTCACTTAGCTGGGATTACCCATGTGGCCAACTGATCATGTGACTGTCTATGTGGCTAATAGAGGAAGCCTCAAGCTCCCTCATTTGCACTCAGTGATGTAATCACCGAGCAAAACACAATCGGTTATCGAAGGCAAACATTTTTGACGTCTTCCTGGTCACTACGTGATCCCTGATGGGCTAGAATCACCCACAAATCAGATAATAAGTAGATGCAGTAAGTAGGATAGAATTTTTTTTAAATATATCAATAAAATAAAAGGAACAAATAAATGGCACTGAAGGGGCAACAGACAGGAGAAACGATAGCAATAACCAGGATCAAAAACAGCTGAACATTTTCACAGGATAGGAGTTGGGGAAATATTTTTGCAATGCCCCCAAAACACCATTTTTAAACTGGAAATTAAAACAGAAGAATGTTTAACACAGGTTTTTATTTTTATTTTTTTTTTAAATAAAGACACATTAAGCAGTTGACGCAGCCATAAGGTTCATACGATTCAGCAGTAAAGAGAGCAATAAAATGAAGACTGTCAGGCTCCTCAAACGTTTTCTAGAATAAACACAATCTCCTGAAAGACAAAAATGAGTGGGCCTGCAGTACTTTTGTTGGGAGGGGGCTCCATAGAATGAGAACATCTTCTGAGAAAACCTAGTTGCTCATACTTGTCGGTTTGAGGACAACTTTGCATGGCTGTGGCACTCAAGGAGGGATTTATAATATAGCCTAAGTACAAGGGGAATAGAACAAAGATCGAGTCCAGTGGCGCTTTTAAGACCAACAAAGTTTTATTTAAAGTTATGAGTTTTTGTGTGCACACACACACTTCCTCAAATACCTAGAAATGGAAGATAGGACCAGATCTACATGTTTTTTGAGGGGGGGGGGCAAAATTAAAAAATGACGCCCCCTTATGGGCCATTCTATCTTATGGTCCCATAGAATACAATGGACTCCATACCCAATTTGGCGCCCCCCCTCCCTGTCAGTGCCCAGGGCAAGCACCCCCCTCTGCACCCCGTAGATCCGGCCCTGATGGAAGATAACTGTTCAAATGTACATGCACACAAAAGCTCACTCCTTATCTAAAGCTTTGTTGGTCTTAAAGATGCCACTGGATTCTAACTTTGTTCTATTACTTCCGACCAACATGGCTACCCACCTGGATCTACGAGGGGAACGGTACAAGAAAAGGTATCCTGTCTCCACTCATTTAGAGCTTTAGAAGGAAGAACCACAAACTGGGATCAGTAACCAGCAGAATGCTTCTCATTCTGGTATGTACCAGCTGAAGTTTCTTAGAAGCCTGCAAGGGTTACCCAGAGTGGAGCAAATTACAGTAATAGTATCCCCTATTAATTTGTTTAGGTGTGAAAGTTGGACAATGAAGAAAACTGAAAGTGGATTAATTTGAAACGTTAGTGTTGGTGGAGAGTTTTACAGATACTGTGAAACATCAAAAAGACAAATAAGCAGGGTTTTTTTGTATAAAAAGCCCAGTAGGAACTTTTGTGCATGTTAAGCCACACCTGCTGACGTCAAGCCAGCTGGAACTGCGTTCCTGTGTGTTCCTGCTCAAAAAAAGCCATGCAAATAAGTGGGTTCAAGTTCAAATCAAGCCTGAACTCTTCCTAGAAGCTAAAACAACTAAACTGAGGCTATTGTACTTCAGTCACACAATGAGATGACAAGGCCCAATGACAAAGACAATAATACCAGGGAGAACTGAAGGCAGCAGGAAAATTGACTGACAATCAAGGAAGCCAGGGCCTTCAGTTTGCAAGGTATGGACAAGACTGTTAATAACAGGATGTTTTGGAGGCCATCAGTTAATTGGGTTGCCATAAGTCGGAAGTGACTTGAGGGCACATAAACACACACAGATGCAAAGTCTTCTTTTTCCCAAAACAGATTCAAGTTCAGTAGCACCAGACCAACAAGATTTGTAGAGCGTAAACTTTCAAGAGTCAAAGCTCCCTTCGTCAAATATGAGTAGGAATGGAGATCTGAGTCTTTTTATCCCAGTCAGAAGAGTGTTGTGAAGAATGCTTGTAAAGGATGAAAAGGTACAATACATATTGTAATCAGCTTGATTAGAGGGGGAAAGCTTGGAGGCAGAAAATTAGTATCTGTCCTGAGACAAGAATCTTGTGTTCCTATTCAGCGGGGATGGGAGGGTCCATTGTTCTGAACTTGTAAATGAACTCAAATTCAGTAATCTTGGTGTTGTAATTTCCCTTTGAAGTTTCTTTGAGGACTGCCACACTTAGGCCAGCAACAGAATGACCTGTCCTCTTGCTGTTTTTATTTATAGTTGTGGTTTTTTCTACTTCATTAATTTGAACTACAAGGACAGATATATTTCTAATATTGAAGACTTTTGAAGAATTAACTGAACCCCAGAAACCCACCATCCTCTTTTATAGTGTCTGTTTGTTTGGTGCTTATCTTTGTGGAAGCAATACTGTTTATCTCTTTGAACTGGATGAATTGGCTTGCATTTTTCATTGATATATGAATTTATTATTACAGTTTATATAGTTTCATATTAAGATCTGGGCACAGTTGTTTGTTTTGTCAATGTGTGGTTTTTTTAATGTCAGATTTTTGGGTAGGGAGGAACATGTTTGTCCAATGAAGAGAATGGAAAGGCACTGCTGACAAGAGGGGGTTAGATAAAAATATGGTGCAGAGGTCCATCAGTGGCTATTAGCCACAGTGTGTGTGTGTATTTTGGCCACTGTGTGACACAGAGTGTTGGACTGGATGGGCCATTGGCCTGATCCAACATGGCTTCTGTTATGTTCTTATGACATTTGATGGCATATGGGGCTTTTTTATAGAAAAAGCCCAGCAGGAACTCATTTGCATATTAGGCCACACCCCCTGACAAGCATCATTGCTTCACGCAAGGCTTTTTCTACAAAACAGCCCAACAGGAACTCATTTGCATATTAGGCAGCACTTCTTGATGCCAGGCCAGCCGGAACTGCGTTCCTGCTCAAAAAAAGCCTTGATGGCATATATAACATTGGAAGATAAATGATTAATCTGAGGTGGTATGGCGGTGTTGTTACATCTGGTTATTGTGCTGCTGGAGTGGCTATGGGGACAGGCACCAATTCAGAGAATCTATTCCCCTATTTAGATTAGAATACATACAGAAATAGAACTTGCTGTACCAGCATATTGATTCCATTTCCCACCAAATTCCCCCAACATTTCCAAATTTGTGTCAAATGGCATAGAAGATGCCCCAGGCACCTACTGCAGCCCACAGAAAAACTCCCATAGGGAGGAGGAGCAAATTCCTAGCACCATCAGTTTGGAATCTTCCAGCTTGATAGAAATGGAACTACTACAATTAAATGCCCCTCACGGATTTCTCCAGAAAGCTGACATGGTTAAGGACATTGAAAACTGCTGAGAAGTCCAGGAAAGGCAACTGGGTCACACCCTTCCTTCTTTCTCATTCATACTAGAGTCTGAATTAACTCTGAATCCAGTGCACCTTTAAGACCACTGGACCCAGACTTTGTTCTGTGGTGTCAGAACAACATGGCTACCCATCTGAATCTATGCTAGAGGCCGCACATCACTTACTGAAATAATTTCCACTTCTAGGGATTCAGCCGGGCTTTGGTAAGAAGGCATTCTGGAAACTTACATGACCCATGTGGCTTTGAAACTGGACCATCTTAATGAACCTTCAACCCACACAAATGGTAGGTACTGCTGAGATTCATTCCTACACCCATTGGATCATGATCCATCCATGATAAGGGAGTTATTCTTGGAATACCCACCCCGTGAGTGCTTGCAACCTGAAATACCACACGTAGACTTAACATGCCGACCCAGATTTTATTTCCTTTAGCCATCAAGACTCAGCTGACTATGATCCCAGAGGGTTTTCAAGGCAAGAGATGTTCAGAGGTGGTTTGCCGTCAGGGCTGGGTTAACAATTAGGCCGAATAAGCAACGGCCTATGAGCCCCCACGCCTTTAGGAGCCCTGGGCTGGTTTGCCTCTCTCTGCCTCTCCCCAACTTTGTCAAAGGAAGGGAGGGCCAAACTGTGGCTTGGGAGCCACATGTAGCTCTTTCACACATATTGTGTGGCTCTTGAAGCCCCCACTGCCCAGTTGGCCAGCTTAGAAAAGTTATTTATCTCTTTAAATCACTTCTCCAAGCCAAGCCAGCTGGCAGCTTGGAGAATGCATGGTTGCTTTCTTTCCACCTCTCCATCCCTCCCCCATCTATTTTCCTTCCTTCCTTCTTGTCTTGTGGCTCTCAAACATCTGATATTGATGTCGTGTGGCTCTCAAACATCTGACATTTATTCTATGTGGCTCTTACATTAAGCAAGTTTGGCCACCTCTGGTCAAAGATGCTTTTGAGAAGGTACCTGCAGGAGATACTAAGAGATTGTTTGCGAGGGGACCCCCAAAATTTCAACTGCCTAGGGGTCTCTACACGGTTTAATCTGGGACTGTTTGCCATTCCATGCCTCTGTGTAGTGACCCTGGTACTCCTTGAAGGTCTCCCATTCAAATATTGACCATGGCTTATGTTGCTTAGCTTCTGACAAGATGTGGCTATCCAGGTCAGGACAATGATTCAGATATACATTGGGATTTCTCCATAAATCAGGAAGACCTAAGGCAGGGGTGGCCAAACTGTGGCTCAGGAGAATATGTGGCTCATTCACACATATTGTGTGGCTCTTGAAGCCCCCACTGCCCCTTATTGGCTGGCTTGGAAAAAGCATTTCTCTCTTTAAATCATTTATCCAAGCCAAGCCAGCCAGAGTCTTGGTGAATTCATTTAAAGTTAAAAGTTGCTTTCGTTCCACTTCTACCTCCCTCCCCCATCTATTTGCTTTCTTTCTTTCTACTTACCTACTTTCCTTCCTGTCTTATGGCTTTCAAACATCTGATGTTCATGTATTGTGTTCGCAAACATCTGACATTTATTCTATGTGGCTCTTACAATAAGCAAGTTTAGCCACCCCTGACCTAAGTCATCCCAAACAAGAGAGACTAACATGAATAATGGCACTCCAAGCCACTAGATTTCTGGGGGACCTCACCTCCAAGTCTGTAACTGCCAACCAGTGTTCCCTCTAAGCTAAGCTGAATTTGGGTGAGCTAGCTCACAGTTTTTTAGTCTCTGGTTCACACATTTTTGTCTTAGCTCAGGAAAATGGCCCCAGAGCAAACTAATTTATGAAGTAGCTTGCAACTTTAATTCCAGTAGCTCACAAAAGTAGAATTTTTGCTCCAAAGACTCCACAGCTGAGAGGGAGTATTACTGCCACATCTTGGTCCACTAAGTCAAAGAACCATGTGGGAGGTGTGCTATGTTATGAAAATTCCTGTTCTGTCTAGAGGATTAACATCAGACACATATAATCATTCCGAATGAAACACCTAGTGAAAGAAATATAATCAATAGACCTGTGCACAGACTTTCTTAAAATGACATCTACCTGCTAATTCTCACAGGTAAGTCACAATCTGGCTTCGTAAATATAGATATTCCCAAGAATGTCTGTACAAGTAAAAGTATTGTGTGAACTGATCCTGACTTCTAAACAGAGCCATGGAATGATTAAAAAAAAAAGGTAGACCCTTGTGCAAGCACCCATTGTTTCTGACTTTGGAGTGACGTCGCATCACAATGTTTTCACAGCAGACTTTTCACGGGGTGGTTTGCCATTGCCTTCCCCAGTCATCAACACTTCCCCCCCAGCAAGCTGGGTACTCATTTTACCGACCTCAGAAGGATGGAAGGCTGAGTCAACCTTGAGCCGGCTATCTGAACCCAGCTTCTGGCAGGACTGAAATCAGGTTGTGAGCAGAGCTTGGACTGCAGTACTGCAGCTTTACCACTCTGAGCCACGGGGCTGCTTGCTAATGATTTTAAAAAACCCCAGTAAATTGCAACTTCTGAAATTCATGTATTGGGGGAGTCAAATTTCTTGTGCTGTGTGATTATATGTAGCACATTTACCCATATTGTTAATATTTTAATGTTTCAGTACTGGATTTTCATTGTTTTGTGGGTTTTATCATTCCTATGATTTTTGTGCTTGAGAATCTACCAGCTGGGTGTGCAGGTTACAAATCTTGCGGATCCATTTTGCTAATGGTGATACTGTCTCCCAACACACAGAATCTTCCTTTGTTTTCACCAGCAAAAAGTACCACTGTTAGTGGAATGGCTCTATGGGATCCAAGGCAACAGAAAAAGGTAAAAGATCTAAAGTTGTAAAATAAAAACAATTGTGAAACCCCCCCCGAAGAAGCAAGCAGTGACTATGTTTGAAGAATTCAGCACTGACTCATGAAAGCTCATACCCCACCACAAATTTGTGTTAGTCTTTTAAGGTGCTACTGGAGTGTTGTTCTTTACTAAATAAAACTTTGTCATTGTTGAATTTAAGGGACTGGGGGATGTAATTTGTCCCCATTCATTTGTCAAGCAGAAGAACACCACTATGGGTAAAGTATTATAATCTGCTGTTACATCAGTGTGTTGAAGAGGAGAGTATGTAAACTGTATTGTATGTAAGCTGTCATAAAGCTCAATAATAATTACGTTTAAAGACGCTTTGTAAAAAGGAAACCAGATTAGGAGTAGGTTCTGTGGTTCAAAGCTGAAAAAAAAAAGTGTCTGGATAAACATAAGGGAGTGACTGTATTCTAGCCGGCTGTTCCTGTTTGCACGTGGACTGTGTTCTTTTTATGGGTCTTTTGCGCTTTGGAGGGGTACCGTTTGTTTTTTTACAAATCCACAAGTGCAAGGGCTGCCAACTGGCATTCTTCAATGAAACCAGAGAGTTTCTTAAGTAACATCAAATGCTGGGAGGCTGAATGAAGGCATGCCTTCATAGTAACTCTGAAATGGCCATGACCAACAGTGAATGTTTGCCAAAGTAAAAAAAGTATGTATTTGCAGAATGGTGTGCTTGTGTACCTTCAGCATCACAAAACATCTTGTGGCATCTTAAATACTAAGGCTCAACAACTTGTGTTATTTAAAAAAAATCAGCTGCAGGGGGGTCAGATATGGTTGGAAGCTATGATGGGAAAGCCCCTGCTGACCTGCTAGAAAGGGGAAAAGACAGGTTTCTGTACTGTGCCTGTCTTTTTCCCCAAGGAGGCTTAATGCAGCCTAGAGAGGACATTTGCAAAAGGAAAACATACACAAAGGAGAAGAGGGAAAGAGTAAGTCCTAACACTCTGGCTGCAATACATAGCGGGTCCTCCATGGATGTTTTTAGAGTCAAATGACATATATGAATTAGTCATGGAACTCTGGCATCACATCTAGTTCAGCTGTGGCAAATTGATTTGGTATAAAACCTTGCTGGCCCACTTCATCAGATACTTGGAGTGTTATCTCCTGGTGACTAACGTGTGTTTGTCTGTGTATGCTGGTGGTGAAAAGTGCTGTGAAGTTACAGCTGACGTATGGTAACCCCTTAAGGTTTTCAAGGCAAGAGACAAAGAGAGGTATTTTGATATTGCCTGTCTCTGAGTAGCAACCCTGGACTTCTTTGCCACTCTCCACCCAAGTTCTAACCAAGGCCAATCCTAATTAGCTTCTGAGATCTGACAATCCAGGTCAGGGCTTAGTGTCTCCATTTAATTTACTTATTAAACATTTCTATCCTGCCCTTACACTTCATACAGAATCCACAGCGCAACTCACAATGAAAATTAAAATTATGTAAAATGTTTTTAAAAAACCAATGAATAAACCTACCAAATAAATGCATTTATTTGTATAATTTATAACCTGCCTTTCTCCCAAAACAGGATTCCGGGTGATTTAAAACATCCAGCATTTGAAACAGCAAACACAATGAATTAAAACTCATCCAATAATACTTAAAAAAAAAAGCTGCTTTCTTTGGCAGGGCATTCTGAAGAACTTAGTGGCATCATCAAAGGGCTGTTTTTGTTCTGGCTGCCCTCCACCCCATACCACTGAAGGTGGGAGACTCACAGAGAAGGATCTAGATCAAGATGGGTGGTTATGTTAGTCCATCTGGTGGTGTGTTCACACTACACTATATAATGCATTTTACATGTGGATTTTACTGTGCAAGAATAGCAAAAATCTGGATGTAAAATACGTTACTTAGTGTAGTATGAACGCACCGTGTAGCAGTAGAAGAGTCCTGTAGCACCTTAAAGACTGACAAAATTTGTGGCAGGGGAGGAGCTTTCGTGAGTCACCGCTCACTTCTTTAGAGAAGGATCTCTACAGACCCTTGGTGTCTCCTTGGAATGAATTCAAGTTTCTCCCCCTTGCTGTTTCAGTTGATAATCTCTGTTTTGATTTTGCTCCTCCCTTGTGATTCTTTATTTTCGTTCCCTTTTCTGTCTCTTTGCCCTAAAATATTCCTGTAAAACGTATATACTCATTTCAGTGTTATTTATGCATCTGTACATTGGCATTCTATGTACACTATGCATCTAAGGAATGTACGTTATGCGTATCAACGCTATTTGAGCTGCGCATCTAAAATGCTGAAAATACAAAGGAATCTACAAAGCCAACAGAGAGCCCAAACTATTGACCAATACAGAATTTAATATAAAAAGTAATGCAATAAGGAAGCTTTCCTTTCTCCTGGATCTATGGTAGGAGACATCCCTTTCCAGACCATTTTAGAGCTTTAAATACAGGGAGGGGGGAGAGTTTACAAACAGTGAAAATGTCCTCAAGTTTTTTGTATCTATGTGTGAATGTCTATAGTTGCCATCTGAAGATAACAATTCTCACCAACTGCAGCCGTGCCTTCTCGTCCACCGGGCACTCCTTTTTTTTTTTTGCCACTATTATTCTGCTAATCTTTTAAGGTACCACAAGCAGTAGTCCGGTATCTTCTGCCAAAGTGTCAATCAGGCTCCTGCGCCCCTGCGAGTTTATCCCTGGAAGAAACTGACACGGAAATTGACATGCACTCCTGTAATAAAGCCCCTAAAGAGAAACATACAAAAGCGACTCCGCTGAAAATGAAGTTCGCTGAGCTTCCCCAAGCCTGCCGATCCGTACAGGATCCGTACAACACACACACACAAATGTATTTTCTTTTCTTTTTTTTCATTTTTCGGGGGAAAGAGAGAACGTGAAAGGGCCCCATGCTGCAACAACTTACCGACTCCCTCCGAAGTCCTCAAGTCTAGGACTGTGTTCGTTAAGTGTTTTCAGGATCGAGCCCTTCGCCTACCCCTGTCTTTGTTCGTTTTCTAGCACTAGCGCTCCCCCCTCCCTTCAAACGATGGAATTAACTAAAGCCGCGTCCCGATATTTTGCGTCCGTTTTAAAGCGTGGCTCCGAGCGCCAACCTCCGAACAATACAGCGCGCAAGAGAACGTGGTTATTTCCCCTCAACGCCACATGGACACGCGTTTGCAGAGTTGCAAGGGATATGTATGTGAGGCGCAACGTCGCATAGACAATAGATACCGTTAACAATTAGATCGGGAAAGAATACACCGCAGGGGTGCGTGTGATGTGTATGCGCGTGGAACTCCACACGCCAGTTTTGCAAAGTAAGACTCCCAACTGCTTAAAATGAAACAAGATGCCTTAGCCAAATTCCATGGGTCTTTCTGTGCGACTGGGTGGTTGGGGGGCGAGCTGTGTGTGCAAAGCCGCATTTATCGATGAAAATTCTTCCGCCCGATCCCCTTCTCCCCCTTCCCCAATTCCGCCTTTGCAAGACGCACGGGGGAGAAAAACACTCACCCACCCCCTAAATGTTTATTTGATAAAGTTGCACGCCAAAGAGAGATGCTGCTAACCCTCGCAAGACCCGCTGCTTGCATTCGCCTCTCCCTTTCCTTTCTTTCCTCCACCTCTCCCTTTTCCTCCTTCCCCACTTCTCTCTTTCTCTCTCCCTCTTTTTTTTTTCCCCTTTCCCATTTTGGCTTCTATTCAAATGTGGGTCAGGGGTGAGCGGCTCCCAACGTCACAAGCTTGCAAGATGGCGCTGGCAGGAAAGCCGTGAGATGAGGACCGGGCAGGAATAAACCGGGAGGACGGGCGAGGAGAAGGGGGCGAGGGGTGGAAGACGGGCACAAGTCCGCGCCGGAGACATGCAACTCCAAAGGTGAGCGGCCCGAAGCGAGCCACGAAAGCCCCAAAGGGCGGCGGGGGTGGGGGGAAGAGAGAGAGATCCAGGGCTCCGGAGCGGTCCCGCCAGGGGGTGTGTATGCATGCATGCATGGCTGTGTGTATGTATGCGCGCGCGGGCGCGTGCATGCATCCGGCCAGCAGCCCCGGGGTTTTGCATGCATGCTCCCCTGCCCCCCTCTTTCTCATTTCCATCCGTGCCTCTTCTTCGTCTTAGTCCTGGAAAGCACACAAAGGAAGAGGGGGACGTCTCTGGGCGACAGCGGCAGCTCGCTTTGCATTTCCAGCCCCCCCCCCCCCTTCTTCCACTTCTGCAGGCAAAAAAAAATCTTGTGCATTGTGGAGCGAGCAAAAGGCCAGTGTTCTCCCCCGGTTCTCTTCCCCCTCTTGGCCTGGGGGCTACTTTGCAAGATTTCTTTTTTTTCCAAAATGAAACTCAGCGGGTGATTCCCTGTTTGGGAAACTTTCGCCCCTCTCCCTTTACCCTACTCTCCCCTCCCCCCCACCACGGCTTTTCCTCCATGGCTTTGCCCGCTGCCTGGCGGGGTGGGGCAGGAGGGGGGGCATTAGCTGCAGCTGCCGCCGCCTCGGAGGAGCCCGGCAAGAGGGGAGGGGGCGGCAGCAGCCATGATGCGAGGGCCCTCCCCTCCCCCCCCCAGCGCGGTGCTAGCGGCCAAGTAATTATTTGGAGAGAGGGGCGTGCGCGCTTGGGGGGGGAGCGCGCACATGGGGGCGTCCTGGGTGCCTTTTCTGCACCGGGGGGGGGAGGCTTGTGTGGTCATCAGGGCGGCTTCGGTGCAAGCCATCCCTCCTCTTTCTTCCCCTCCCTCTTTCTGCTCCGGGCAGGGGGGCGGGCGGGCGGCAGGCTGGGCCGGAGCTGGGAGAGGCGAGGGGCCAGGGCGCTGGAGACCCGGGATGGCCCGGCAGTCGCTGCTCGGACGCTGCCCGGCTTCTTTCCGAGGCGATCCGCGGAGCCCCGACCTCGGGCGGCTGCAAGGTGACCCGTCCCCAGCACCTCCCCCTGCCTGCCGAGCACCCCTCAAAGCCCCACTGAACTTTTGCCCCGGCTTTTCTTCTTCTCCTCCTCCCCCCCCCCCGCCTTCCCCTTCTCCTCCTCCCCCCTCTCCATTGAGAGCCCAGGGACGCTGCCTATGCGGGGCTTTTGTTGCTGCCGAGAGCATAGGTTCCCATGCGATGCCGGGGGGTGGGTAGAGCAGAGGGGTTCCCCGGCATGGGCCTTTCCTACCCCCCCCCCCCGCACGCCCCCCTCCCGAGGAAGCCCTTTCTGGAATCTCCCCGGTTGAATCGGTATGCACTGCCGAGAAGACTTTACTAAAACACACCCCTTTTTCTACTGGAATCCTGCAGCAAGGCTCCCTCTTGTCTTTGTTGAGGGCCCCCCCATTACTATTGTAAATTGGCGTTAGAGGAATCCCCCCCCCTTTAAAAAAAGTCCAAACTGGGTTAAAATTTCCCCGAAGAGGGTTGCCTGCATAATTCACTGTTTTGCAGATTATCTTGGGTATGGTCCCCGTGGGCGCTTTCTTTGAGGGCGGAGTGGGTAAAGTCGCTTTGGGATGAATTAAACGGGGGTGGGTTTTTGTTTTTTTTTTTTGTAATCTGCATGAGAAAGGGACCCCACCGTACTCTAACTAGGGTAGAAGATGCTACCAGGCAAATGGGAGGAGAAAAGCTCATTGGTGCTTCTCTTTGAACGCTACCATCTATGCCTTGGGGGCACCCAGCCCTGGAAATGCAAAGTTTGGCAAACGGAGAGAAAGAAGCCAGGCTTCTCTTCCTTTACGTTCATTCCAGGTAGAGAAGCGGGCATGCGAAAGAAAGGTGGGCTCCCAGTTCCTTCTCTGTCTCTTGCCTCCTCCAGCCCTGAAGGTTCTTCTCCTTTATCTGCCTTCACCAGCTGGGCTTCTCCTTCAGTCCTTCTTACAAGGGGTGAACTCTTGCATTTAGAGGGTGGGCTTTTAAAACTCATGGGTGGCAGGTTTGGGGGGGGGGGTGTCTTTCTTTTCTTTATATTTTAAAATTCTTGTTAAAAAACTTTTGTGTTTGGTAAAAGCATTTGGCTTGTTGGGATTTTGAATTGTGGCTTGGATCTCTGGATGTTTGCTAGAAAGGTGTGTGTGCGCGTTTGTGTAAATGAGAGGCATAGGAAGCAACCAGGGATCATGCTTTTGGACAGGGGTAGGGGTAGGCAGAGAAGATTGGGAAGAGAAGACAGTCTTGGTAACAATTTTTTTTGGTTTTTTGGCACTATTGTTCCATTACAGTTGAGATGCTGATCGCTATGAATAATGTCCAAAGTGGAAGCAAATGCATTTTGAACAAAGAGGTGTGCATTTGAGTCCCCCCCCCCCACCCTTTTGGACACCAAACTTCATTTTTTATGGTTGCAGTTTGGTCAAGAGCCATAAATGGCTCTTTACAGATCAGGCTGTTCCAACTCTGCGTGCCATCAGTGACATATGAGGAAGGGGGGGGGGGGGGCGGGAGACTGACTTATTTCCACAACTGTCCGGAGTTTCTTCGGATTCCTGTCTATGCTTGTGTTAGAAATCATGAATTGCATTAATGCCCCAATGTTATAGGTTAAGCTACTTAAACTGGTTTACTGGGTGTAATCAAACGCGAGCTCCTTTTGAAATACATGGCTATGGTTCTCTTCTGTGTTGCATGGGCACGAATCCTGATGACTCCATAGGGACCTATGGCTGTTGTATTGCCTGGATGGAGCATTTCAGCCTTTTTCCTCCCTGTTTTGAGAGGCCCCCACCAGCTTGCCACCTGCTCCTGTCATATCATGTCAACAACTGGGGATCAAAAATAAATTTGAGCATAAACCCTGCAACATTTTGTGTTATTTATTCTCTCCAGGGCATCAACGTCTTGCTCCTTGGGGTCTAAAATGCATTCCAGAGGCACACACGTGAATATGCCTTTGTGTGCATACATACCCCTTTCTTTATAAAACAAACAAACAAACACAGAAACATCTTGGAGATGCAGGAGCATTTCTGCTTGCGCAAGGGATGTTTCTCATTTTACTTCTTAAACAAGTGTGTTTGCGCACCCACGTTGTCAGACGTATTAGCCTGACACACGTCATAATGAGGGTAAAGTGTTTTTTTATGGCTTTCCTGGGGTTTTTAAACTGTTGTTTGTATAATCTTATTCTATTGGACATCCGCTTTTAAAGATTTATCTAAAACCTTGCATTTTAATTTTTCTATTTCATCCCGTTCTTCCAAATGGAACGGGTGGGCTGTCCTGTCTTCCATGTTACTCTCACAACATCCCTGTGAAGGAAGTTAGGCGGAAAGTGAGTGCCAGTCCTTTATAGCTCAGAAGGGATTTGAACTCGGCTCTTTTTTGTTTTTTTGCTATCTGACTCAAAATCTAGATAGATTTTTTTTAAAGTGGGAGATATTCTATTTTTTTTTAAAAAAAACAGCAACTAAAGGAGCAGCTCAAGGCATTGCATTGTGTCATGATATAGGAAGGGTTTTCTTGGTAAGTGACCACAGTTATGGACTTGTGATGGTGAATTTAAAAATACTTGAACCATTTGCTGTCTTACAACGAAGAGCGGCCTGTCTGTCCGGAATTGTTTAGCCAGAGAAGTGTATGATGGGAGAAGCAGGGTGTCAGTTTGGAGGCTTTTACGCTGGGAAGCAGATGGGTGCTGCTTGCTTGTGCTGAAAGCTGAGCAGAGAATGGCTTTATCTCTGGGCCGTTGTGGTTCCCGAACGCTCCAAAAGTGCTGACTGGAGTGTAAAATGAAGTCAGCAAGGTGAGGCCCTCTAGAATATGGGACAGTGACAGGGTGAGAAATGAATACTGCCTGCTGCCCCCCTTTGTCAAAGGGGGGAGAGAGCACAAAAGCATATATAGCTTTTTGTTGCTTAGATGAAGAACTGACACATTAGAACTGGGTGGGCAAGGTTTTACAAAATCTGGGAGCCCGGTTTGCTTAGGAAATTGCTTGCTGTGGTGAGGAGGTATCTTTTCAGCTTAACAAAAGTGACCATTTCAAACCTAGGGTCTTTAAAAAGGGGGGGGGTCCTACGATCTTGCTACTCCCCTTTAAGTTTTGCTTTTGACCTGAAGGTTGCTGCTTCTTGGATGTATGCTTCTGGTTTCGGGGCAACTGAAAAACTGATCTTTCCTTCCAAGCGGGCGCCTTAGTTTTCAGCCCTGTAGCAGATGTTGGCCTGGAAGGGGTGGGGTGGGGGGGAAACGAATTGCATTTGTGATTCAGCCATTATGTGGCCTGTGACAGTCGACGCTCAATGGGGTCTGAGGAGCTGGGGGAGGGGGGCTTGTGTTTCAGCATCTCTGGACATGCCTGCTTGGTAGGGCTTGGTGAGAAATTAACAGGACTCAGCTGTTGAATTGCTTACCCAAGAATTCAGGCCTTAGCTCAGAGCTGCTGCATTTTAAAAGAAATGATGCCGGAGCATTTGACAGCGCCATACAAGGAAACTGACAACTGAAGCTATAGAAAGAGGTTTAAACCTCTCCTATAGGTCTGTGATATGCTTGCAACAGGAAGAGATGGTTTGGTTCAAACCATGCCAAGGCAAGAGTTCGCTGAGGCTGGCATTGTCCCTGTGCCTACATTCTTGGGGGCAGGGCAGTGGGTGTGTACTCTCCAGGTCTTGGAGCATCCATTTCTGAGAGTCCCCATGCTTCCTAGTGTACGTTGGGTATAGAAAGAGGCTGCCGTATAGGTCTATGACCTGCTGGCTCTGAAGTGAGTTGATCCCATTGGTACAGGTACGAGGAATAACTTTGTCTGAAAATTTGACTGATTTTTGTAACTCCAGCCTTTGCAACCTGATTAGGGGATTGGAACACCTTCCCTGTTGAGGAAGACTGAAGAGTGGGACTTCTCTGTTTAGGGAAGAGATGACTAAGGGGGGGACATGATAGAGTTTTATAAAGTTATGCATGGATTGGAGAGAATTGACAAAGATAAATTTTTCTCCCTAGAATTTGAGGGTATCCAGTGAAGATTCAGGATGGGTTAAAGGAAATACTCCTTTACCCAGAGAGTGATTAAAGCATGGAATTTGCAGGCAGGGGATATAGTGATGGCCACAGGAATAGACAACTTTAAAAGGGGATTAGATAGATTAATGGAGGATAAGTCTGTCAGTGACTACTAGTCATGGTGACTGAGGGGAACCTCTGTGTTCAGGGGCACTACCTTTGAATCCCGGAGCCAGGAGGCAACTTCAGGGGATGGTCTTGGCCTCTGTGCCCTGTTGGTCCTCCAAAGGAACTGATTGACCACTGTGAGAGACAGGATGCTGGACTAGATGGACCATTGGTCTGATCCAGCAGGGCTCTTGTTATGTTCTTATGTTCACCTGCCAATATTTGTTGCCCATGAGGAAATAACTGGTTCCTGTGGTGCCAAAGCACTCTGCTGCTACTTCTACATGGCTGCTCTCTTGGAAATTGGTCTGTTTGTGCAATGGATAGTCCATGCTGCTGTGTTCCAGTTAGGATGAAAAAGATACTGTCTAAACATGCAGCATTAATGGTACATGTCCTCCCCACCCCTCCACCCTCAGCCTTCTGATCCTTGCTGGAAAGCCCTGCATAGAATCTCCCTTGAAAAACACTCCTTGGGTGTTTTTATAGTCCTGTTGAAGTTGAACCATCAAACTGGGCTCACTTGCTTCTTAGAGAGCCATGGATTTCCCCCCCTCCTTAAAGCTGCATTTATTAGTTGTCAAAACTTGTGAAAATTAGTCGGGTCTCGAGCAGCAGTGCTTGGAGGGGAATGGATTTCTCCCCCATTCTTTTTTAAACCCCACTCTGCCAGAACAAGGGGAACACCAGAGCAGCTCTTAGATCTTCAGTGTGAAATGAAAGAGGCGAAGGTTGCGATCGCAGCACGCAAGAAATCCCAGCGCCGCCGTGGTAGCTGTACCTGCGGTGACAGGTGGGAGAAATATTTCTGCCTCTTCGTCTGTGCTTGGATGGAGGCCCAGTGCTGGCTACAAACGGCAATCCGGGATTAATCTCCACATAGTGTTTTCTTTCTATATATCAGATTTCTCATTTTGTTAATAAGCGGTGCCTAGCAGTGTGCTTGAAGTCAGCTGTTCTGGAGGAGAGGCGGGGCGGGGGGGGGGGCTCTGCATTATTGAAATGACAGCCCTCTTGGTGCCCAAGAGGCTGTATTGTTTGACTCAGGAGTGGGGGGGGGGGCGGATGGGGTTGGGTGAGGTTTCTGCTGCCATTGAGATCTTAAACAAGGACTTAACTTAGTGGGGAGGGGCTTGCTTCAGGGTATTTTTCTGTTTTAATTTGAGGTGGGGAAGAGGGTGAGTTGACCGCTTATTGGGAACCATGCACCAAATTGAAATGTAGCGACCTAAGCATTTGCTTCTGGTGCCTGGAGATTTTTTGGGGGGGGGTGGTGTCCAAGTTTGTGCATGGATGACTTCGAAGGACGTTTAAATGTACTATGTGTGTATATCTTTTTTGCCAAGTCCTGCTGATGCTTTACTTCATATAGCTTTATTTTCTTGGGCTTAGAGAATGAAAGTAGGAAGGAAGGTGATTCTGTGTTTCTCAAACCTAATGTGATAGAAGAAAATAGGAGTCAAGTTGCGCCTTTAAGACCAACTTAGTTTTATTTAGAACGTAAGCTTTCGTATGCTCTCTAAGCACACTTCATCAGACGAGGAATCCGGTTTTCTTTGTGCCCCCCCTTGCATTCATAACAATACTTGTAATGTTAAGATGATCTCCCCACTAAAATGTTATACATCCAAAACATTTTTTTTTTACTGGACATAACAGTAATTTAAATTAAATTAAATTAAATTAAATTAACTTGTATGTGAATGTAAGCTAACACTCTCTTTCTTTTTGGTGGCAAACCTGGGGGGGGGGAACCCAAATCTTGACATTGGAGTAAATATTGCAGCATGGATTCAGTGCTTTTTGCACTTTGTGTACATTGTTTCAGCAGTCCTTTCACCATGCTGTCTGGTTAGACTAGTATTCTGTTGGGCTGATGAAGTTGAAAGACCTGCAACTCACTTATGGAGTTTGGGCAGGTTTGAAATTCTGGAAAGAATTAAAACAAAACCAGACAGTGGAATTTGAAAAGAAACTCACGCATTTTTTATGGTCTTTAAAAATGTTTGTCTAATAGCTTTCCTCAAGGTGTTCAAGGCAATATACAGTCAATTCCCTTCCTCCATTTTATCCTCGCAACGACTGTCTTGTGAGGAAGGTTAGAGAGTGACTGGCCCAGGGCCCCATGATGGAGTGGGGGTTTGGATCTGGAATTTATAACCTCTGCACCACATTACACATGTGTCCTTTTTGTATGTGCTTCACCATAAAATACTTGAGACCAAGCTAGAAGTCATACTGAGTTTTCCATGCATGGCGTTCCCAGTTGGGGGCGTTTTCCCATTCAAATAATTGAACAGATGAAGCTGCCTTATACTGAATGATTCTGAATCAGACCCTCGGTCCATCAAAGTCAGTATTGTCTACTCTGACTGGCAGTGGCTCTCCAGGGTCTCAAGCTGAGGTTTTTCACGCCTATTTGCCTGGACCCTTTTTAGTTGGAGATGCCAGGGATTGAACCCTGGACCTTCTGCTTACAAAGCAGATGCTCTACCACTGAGCCACCGTCCCTCTTCAATTTAATGCATAAGGCTCCCTTTTGGAGTTGAATGGCAGTGGTCTGCTTTCCCTGTGGTTGCTCCCATTCTGTGGAATATACTCTTTGAGCCTGGGGGGGCGGGGAGGAATTGCCATCTTTGGAAGCTTTCAGAAGCTTCAGTATGGTGACTTGAGTTTTGAATGAACTGTAAATTGCAGGTATTTTATTAGGATGGGTTGAATTGGGATTATATTGTTACTTGTATGTTTTTAATTATATTTTGTATACTGCCTTGAGCCCAGGGAAAGGGTGGGATATAAAAGTTTTAATAAATAAAATAGTGCCCATGTGACTAATTTCATCCACATTTAATATGCTTTAATGCTTATGGTGATCCACTATTGAAGAGTTCAGTGTTTTCCAATATTAACATTTAATTTAATGTTCAGATACTAAATTGGTGACCTAGATTGCTTCTGTCCAAATCTTTTTTACTACTAAAGATGTTCTGCCACACCCCCACACCCCCCTCACAGTCTTTCAGATGACAAAAACAAAGATACATGTGCTAAGGTAGCACAGAGTGCATGAGTGCTCTCTCTAGTATTGGGTATGATCATAGGTTTGCTTGGAGAAAACTAAGGCATTTCAATTTCTAAATTCCACATCTATGCCAAAGACTACTATTTTATATGAAAAAATAATGTTATGGATTTTGTGCTGTTTAAAATGGTAAAATAATTTCGGGTTTGCATAGATTACAGCTTTCCCCTATATTTGCTTCCCTTCCCCCTCCCACAGTGTACTTTATTATGTCATTACAAATCTCTGGAATTTTTACACGAACCTACAGTACCCTGGGCTCTGGCTTTCCTTGATCTTTTGAACAGGACATGCTGGGGACTAAACATCTGCGTGCCAACCAGACATTCATACCTCTCCCCCTTTTCATCTTTAAGCATGGTTTCTTTATTATGTCCCTTTGGACTGTACTCCCCTGTACCATGTTCCCCATTGCAGTTGAAAGGTCATGATTCTGCCCTCCTTTCCAGCAATTGCAGTCTGGTCCCAAATCTTGCCTTTGGGAATATGGAGCCCCTTGCAAGTTAAGACATGCATAATTTGTTCATCTTCCTCTGCTTGATTCCCCGTCTCTGTTTTCAGAAGTATTAAAGAAAGGGGTTAGGATATTATTTTATAGGACTAGTTCATGTTTGCTGAGGATTTAGTATGCATTTGAAGTTCCTCTTGACAGGAACGGTAATGATTGTTCGTCTGCAGAAGGAGCAGGGATGGTTGCAGCTGTGTACATCTTCAGTTGCTTCAGGCATGGGAACTACATTGACGGGCAAAGGGATTTTGGGAGGTTGTAATGTCCCAACACTTGAAAGGCTGGGGAGACTGGAGGCTTTTGGCTTGAGGTTAGATGATGACACACTGGCGATCATGAGGAAGCTTTTTCCGGCAGGTTGCTCTGATGCAATCAACCTTGTCAGCCTCTTGGAGGCTGGTGAAAGCCAGCCATGTAACATGTTGTTCTCCTGGGGTGACTGTTGACTGTCCCCAGGTGAACAGCAGCCTGGTAGCAGCCTGCAGCTGAGAACTGACTTGCCTAATGTTACTAAGTGAGTGTTCGCCACGACATTTTATGAATTTCCTACTTGTCACTGTAGTGCTACATTTCTTAAGTCTTTTAAATCATGGGTAGCTTTAAAAGGGGTTAGATTGATTCAGGGAGGAGAGAGGTCCATCAGTTTGAATGTTGGAAAGTATGTTCGTTAGGGACATCGTACCCAGAGAGCAATGCCTGAACATGTAGACCAAAATTGTGCATCTTGCACAAACAATATGTGCAGTTGTGAGAATGATTTGGCTCTTGTGCACATCCAGTTTGCACACACATAGTGAATATTAAGTGCATGTCTGCTGAATGTTTAGAAAGAGCCACTGTTGGTGATATTTCTACACTCTTGCTCTATTTTCCGTGATTACAGTGCCCATCGGTGATGCAAGGCTGGTAGAATTGTCGGCTTCTTTGTTTTCCTTAAGGCTCAGATCACGAAGCATCACAGTGTTTTAATTGTGACTTGTAAGCTGCCTTGAGCCACAAGGAAAGGTGGGGATAGAAATAATTTCATAAATGTATTAAGTCACGCAGTTTGTTTGAGGCCATAGGCTGAGTTCACACAGCATGGTTTCCTTTAGAAAACCAAGGCGGGTTTAGAATACATCCAAAAGTTGCAGTGTTGCTGTCTCACCACCACTATTTTGCTTATCATCCTCCATTAATTGTCCAGCCCGAAAAATGTAGTGTCTCGTGTTTGCTGTTTTTGCAGCATGCACTAGAGCCGTGAACATCTCAGTGGGTTGCGTGTGTGCATGCATGTGACATCACCCTTCCTGTTCTTATTTTCCCAAGAATTGTGAGGAAGATGATGTGTTTCCATAATTTGTGGTGCTCTCTCTGTCTTTGGGCTGACTCTCAGCTTCTTGTGACATCTGTTGTAATAACTGCCCTGTCACATGTGCTACTTCAAGGGCTTTTGGGCCTCCTTGCTGCTGTTGGAATATATGTGTGTAAGATAGAAGCATTGGATAGCAATGTGTAAGTGTGAACTGACAATCACAGTTCATGCTTCCTGAGAGAGGATTTGAAGGGGGCATCTGTGGACTTGAATCAAACCCATTTCAAGGTTATCTCCTCCCCCCCTTCCTGCCAAGAGCTGTGCACATCTGGGAATAACACTTTTCACCTTGTAGTCTTGCCGGTGAAAGTGACTGTTCACCATTAGCAAGCAACAGCAGGGCTCCTTCTCTCTAGTATTAGAAGTATTAGAAGTATTAGAAGCAGGGCTTTCTTTCAGCAGGAACGCAGTTCCAGCTGACTTGGGGGGGGGGGGGGACAGGGGGTGTGGCCTGATATGCAAATGAGTTCATACTGGGCTTTTTCTGCAGAAAAGCCCAGTGTGAAACAATGATGATGTCGGGGGTGTGGCCTAATATGCAAATGAATTCCTGCTGAGCTTTTCCTACCAAAAAGCCTTGATTAGAAGTATTCCTTTATTGTGGACATCTACAGTAGGGCCCTCCTTGTCCTCTTTGTATGCAATATGGGGTTAAAACTGGCCTATCTTTACAGGACTATTCTAAGAATTACTGCAAGACAGCACACAGGAAGTGCTTTGAAATGTGGACAGCATTATATAAGTGCTAAGAACGTCTTGCTGTTCTGTTGAGTTGTCACTAACCAGACTGAGATGGGTTAGAATTGAAATTTAGTTTTAGGGGAATGTGGGCTGCCATTCAGGATAAGTGGGTGTATGTCCTAGGCCTTTGTATCCTAGGTAGAGAGGAAGGCGTGTGATGATGATGACATTTTAAAACAGTGAAAGCTTTGCCTTGTTCCCACAAATCTAGGGCTGCTCATAACGAGTCTTGGATATGCAATGCATGCTGGGATAGTGTTTGAGGATTTTGTATACATGGCTGGAACCAGACATAGATGGACTCCAAGCATTGGATGGCTGCCCTAACCTGGATAGCCCCAGGCATGCCCGATCTTGTCAAATCTCAGTAGCCAAGCAGGGTGGACCGTAGTTAGTACATGGAGAGGGGACTGTCCTTTACCCAGTCGAAAGGTGGGGACAGTTTTTTTTCAGCCACTTCCCTGAATACCTCCCAGCCCTCCAGAAGGGGTCAGCCACTAGAGGTCAACTTGACTTCCAGGAGCAGTAAAGGTAGTCCCCTGTGCAAGCCTGAGCCTGCCTTGGCGGGGAGGGCGGGGTATAAATAAAATTTTATTATTATTATTATTGTTATTATTATAAGCATCGGTCATTTCCGACTCTGGGGTGACGGTGCATCACGATGTTTTCACGGCAGACTTTTTTACGGGGTGGTTTGCCATTGCCTTCCCCAGTCATCTACACTTCCCCCCCAGCAAGCTGGGGACTCATTTTACTGACCTTGGAAGGATGGAAGGCTGAGTCAACCTTGAGCTGGCTACTTGAACCCAGCTTCCACCGGGATCGAGCTCTGGTCATGAGCAGAGAACTTGGACTGCAGTGCTGCAGCTTTACCACTCTGTGCCATGGAGCTCCCAGGTGCAGGCACACACTTAAACACGTGAAAAATACAAAAAACAACAAAAAAAACCCAAATTGGATGGCTGCTGCCATTGGAATGGCTTTACTGCTATATGTTCCTGGGCTTAAAAAGGCAAAGGTAGTCCCCTGTGCAAGCACCAGTCGTTTCTGACTCTGGGGTGAGGTTGCTTTCACAACGTTTTCACAGCAGACTTTTTAGGCATGTATGTTTCATGGTGTACAAAGGGACCATCCATATCCAGAGTCAGCAAATGTCTGAATACCAGTGCTAGCAAGATCAGGAGAGGAAGATCTTTGCCTCTGTGGCCTCCAAGGCAATTGGTTGGCTGGTAGGTGAAACAGGATGCTAGATTAACTGGACCAATCCTGTAGAGCTCTTCTCATGTCCTGCCACAAGTGCATGCCCATAGAATGCCAAAGCCCATGAGAACTAAAACAAAATTTGGCTTCTTGGGTTGGTTGGGTCGTCCCACAAATCTTTTCAGGCAGTTTGCCTAAACAGCCTAGTCAAGAAGTAGATTTATTGGCTTTTAGCATGATGGTTTTCACTGTCAAAACTTTGCTGCTTTATGGCAAGCTGTTTTAAGAAACTGTGCCACCTATTTCTGGAAATGCCCTGGGCATTTGCCCCTTTCCTGAACTTCCGCTAGGAGTGGCATATTCATCTGTCTTGTTTATGCCCCCCCCCCCCCCCCCCCCCCCCCGTGGCTTGGTTTATGCGGTCTGGTGCCAACATGCAGTGTGACTCAATAGCTCAGAAATTCTTGGAAAAGCAGTTCCGTTTGCTCTAGGTCAAAATTATGCTGGCAGCAAATCAGACTCAGGTGCTTTGCCAGTCTGCTTTAGGGAACTCTGGAGAAGCGAATCTTGATGCATGATGCGTCTCCGTAAGCCGCAAAATGATTGAAAGCTCTGATCTCTCCTGGGGAGCCAGATAGGAGGCAGTGAGATTATTGCTTGCGGCCTCCAGACCAGAGTACCCAAGAGGAGTACATATTAAATATTTTATATAAATTTTTGCAAGTAGTATTTTTAAAGAAATCAATTCACGAACACACAAAGCTGCCTTGCGCTGAGCTGGAGTTGTCAACCTCCAGGTGGCAATTGGAGATCTTCCAGAATTACAGCTGATATACAGGACAGAGATTAGTTCCCCTGGGGAAAATGGCTGCTTTGGAAGGTGGACTCGATGGCATATCCCACTGCGGTCCTTCCTCTCCCCAAATCCCACTGTTCCCAGGCTCCACTCCCCCCAGAAATCTCCAGGAATTTCCAGACCCAGAGCTAGCATCCCTAAACTGAATCAGACTATTGGTTCATGTAGGTTAGTGTTGGCACAGAGTGGTAAGCTTCAGTGCTGCAGTCTAAGCTCTGCTCACGACCTGAGTTCGATCCCAGCAGAAGCTGGGTTCAGTTAGCCAGCTCAAGGTTGACTCAGCCTTCCATCCTTCCGAGGTCGGTAAAATGTGTACCCAGCTTGTTGGGGGGAAAGTGTAGATGACTGGGGAAGACAATGGCAAACCATCCCATAACAAAAAGTCTGCCAAGAAAACGTCGTGATGTGATGTCACCCCATGGGTCTGTAATGACTGGTGCTTGCACAGGGGACTACCTTTACCTTTTCGTTTAGCATTGAGCTCTCTAGGGTCTCAGGCACTGGTCTTTCACGTCACCTAGTAGTTAACTGGAGGAGCCAGGGATTGAACCTGGGATCTTTTGTAGACCAAGCAGATGTCTACCAGTGAGCCATGCCCCCTCCCAATTTCCTCATAAAGCTTTGGATTTATGCATTTATTTATGCTGTTTGTAGTCTTCGTTGCTCATTAAAACTTAAATTTTAATATGGGATATGTTTCAGATTTGTTTACTGAAATATGTGAAAAGAAAGATGCCAAATCAAGTTTTCCCAAGAAACTCACATTACTGGCTGCTGTGTATGTCTTCTCCCTCCCTCCCCCCAATAAAAAGAGGAATAGTTTTATCATTGCAGTGCATGAAAACTTGCTGTCAGCCCTTTTCATTGATAAGAGAAGGTCTGCATGAGGAGAAATCCTCTTAGTTTTTCTTCAGGGCTGGGGAATACACGGAAAACAACCTGTCTTACAGTTGTTGTACTGAGATGTACATTGTTTTGAGCATTTGAGGGAAAATATGAGCACTTGGGGGGGAGATAGCTGATTATCATTGACATCTATGGAGGCTTTTTCGTCGTCTTTGTGTAAGAATAGATGCTGTCCTCGATTGTAATCGGAGTAATTTTAAAGTATCAAAAGTCAAGCATTTGGCATGCTGCCTTTGCTTTCTGTTGCTGGGAGAACTGACAGGCAAAAAAATGATTTGAGTTAGTGGCAGTGTAATGCAAAGGCCGCTTTGTGAGTATGTACAGTTGGCTGCTGCATTCAGAGATTGGGAAGAAACTGGAGTTTACTTGGGAAAAGTACAAACCTGGCTTGTTTGGGAGTGTCCTTCTCCTTGAGGTACAGTGGAAGAATTCATGATTTAGGAGGTCTTCAGCTCCTTACTTTTTGTGACATGCAAATGCTGACCTAGAACTCCCAACCTCCAAGTGAGGCCTGAAGATCTCCTGGAATTAACAACTGATCTCTAGATTACAGAGATCAGTTCCCCCGGGAAAGAAAGGCTGCTTTGGAGGGTAGTCTCTATGGTATTATACCCAATGAGGCCCCGCCCATCCCCAAACCGTCCTTTTCCTATGCTTCACCTCTAACTTTCTAGGACTTTTCCAAGATGGCTTTGGCAACCATGTGCTGACCCCTTAAATTAACTATGCAGGATTTGTTTGTTTTCCAGAAATCAGGAAAAGAAACCTTGGTTTAGAACTCTGGTTCTTGACTGTAGTTTTAATGGCTGTTCTTTGGATGTTATGGCAAATTGAAGTTCTGTTGACGGCTTCTGAAAGCCAGACTTCAGTTACATTCTGCTTGTGAAGGGAGGAGAGGGAGGAGTCTGAATCTACATGCGACAAAGTCTGGTTTGCTTACTATGCTTGAAAAGAGTCTGAGAAAGGAACCTTGCTCTAGATGAGATTGGAAGGGTGGCTTGAAAGATGGTGAAGGCTGGCGCAACTGACCTTTCCACACAAGTCTTTGGTGTGCTTTGTAAACAGCTGGGGGGCCCTTAGTCATCCGGTCTTCCCTGTTCTACTGGCATAGAAATGTAGACACACAGAAGTTAATTATGTGACTTCTAGAGATGGGGCTGCGAATTGGTTTAAATGCAACCAGAGAAGCAAGATGTTGGCCATTCAGCTCAAATGCACAGTTGTACCTTAAAAGTGGACTGTGTCCTTTGGGTGCCACTTCTCAAAGTTCAAGGTGGTTTTCCTGAGCTGTGGTGGGTAGTTGCAGCAGAAAGCCAAACTTCTATTACTTTGGGAGCCCTTGCTATGATAGCTGTCGCTGAAGCTGTCCGAACCCAGAACCCACTTTTCACACCCAGAGGGCAGCATGGAACCCACCGAGTTACAAAGAACATGACATCAGAGTCACATGACTAGAAGAGGAGGAGTCTGGCCTCTTCCACTACAGGGTGACTTGATTGTCCTGATCCTCTTGGCAGGAACACAAAGAAGGCATGGGTGTGTAATTCACTTGCTGTCAAGACGTGCACACTGAGGGTAGGCCCTTGGGGAAAACAAACCAATCAGTGGTGTTTGGGGGACTTGTGACCCAGCAGGTGGGAATCCACAACCAGTCATTGAGATGAAGATCATTGACTTGAGCCATCTTTGCATAGTGGCTCCTTGTTAGGAATTATGAATATATCCTTTTTATTTATTGATTTGATTTGATTTGTATCCCGCCCTCCCCACCGAAGCAGGCTCAGGGCGGCTATCTTTGAGTTATTTTGGGGTTATTTTTGAGTATTAGTGTGTGACCTGTTGCCCATTTTTGAGGCTGTTGTTCATGATTCATGAGTTTTCTTCTATTATAAATACTGAAACAACCTTTTAGTTCAGGAGTCCCCCAACACTGTGTCTGTGGACACCGTGGAACCCACCAATACCTTTCCTGGTGCCCACCAAGTAGAAGTGAGTAGTGTTCCCTCTAAGCTGAGCTAGCATGAGCTAGCTCACAGATTTTTAGCCTCCAGCTCACAGATTTTTGCCTTAGCTCAGGAAGGATGACCCCAGAGCTTAGTAATTTATGCAGTAGCTCACAACTTTAATTCCAGTAGCTCATAAAGTAGAATTTTTGCTCACAAGACTCTGCAGCTTAGAGGGAACATTGGAAGTGAGTGGAGCTAGATGAGGCTTTTGCATGGCAGGGGTTCTGGCTGTTTGTACAAATTAAAAGGCCATTCTGTTAAGCAGAGCTTCTGCTTGAAAGGTTGAAGAGTTGCTATTAGAGTTTCACATAACCTTGCTCCCTGGCATTTGTCATTGGCTCTGCCTCCTGCAGCAGCCATTTTGTTATTGTACTCACCACCCTGTTTCAGAATTCCGGAGGTGCTTGCAGGCTTGGGGACTCCTGATCTAGTTCAATAGTGGCCATTCATTCTACTGAATCTTGTTAATATGTTTGGGTGGGGGAGATCTCTGTTTTTTCCTGTGCATGGAGAATCTATGTCCAGAATGGGGGCTTTTCCGACAATGTCAATGCACTGATGAAGCTTTGGTAATCTTAACTTACCATGCAGCCTGGGCAGATTTCTTCACCCCCGCTTGGGAAGGAATCTGCCCAGCTAGCATTGTGTGAAATCTTGTATGCGATTGGCTTGCAGCTGTTTGAAAACTAGATTTTCCGATAAATTTATGTCAGAAATCTGATTTTTTCATCTGGCACTGCTTACCAGGGAAGGGGGATAGTAGCCGTTTCTCCTGGCATGTGATCTGCATGTGCTGTTTTAGGGGAAGTTATGGAATCCCCCCCCCCCCCCGCCACTACTGCTGCACGATGTTGCCTGGGCTCTATCTTGTTGCTCTTGACTGGAACAAGAGGAAAGAAACCTGCGCTATCTGGTAGCTTGACTGCTGGCACTTCGAGAAGAAGTGATCTCCTTGTTCACTGAAGTGTATAAGTGGTTGGCAATTTAATTGAGCGTTTTGTTGGCATTTAGATTACGTACCCTCCAGTCATCCGCTGTGCCAGGGATGATTCCATCAGCAGGCTGCTGCCTTCTGGGAATGTTGTGCCTTGAATTCCTACTCTGCTCTGGAGCTGTTCCAAGGTGTTAAAGCTGCCACGCATATCAGCCCACAGGATTGTTTCTCTCAGCTTTTGGATACTGAGTGTAGGGCACAAATGCCAGTGGCTGGGTGATGGTTAGAGGGGCTTGGATGAAAAGATGGAGAGACCCAACTTCAGATCCCCAGTCAACCTAGCAGCTTCCCAGGTGATCTTGAGTTGGCCCAGTTTTCTCTCACCTTAGTGGTTGTGCAATGAGAGATTCTGAGTTTCTAAGAGAGCCAGTTTGACTTAGTGGTTAAGAGTGGCAGACTCTCATTGCCACCAAAATGCGTGCTTTACCAAAACTGACTATTTTGTTTCAAATGCCGCTAATTGATATAGAAGAAAAGGTTTTAGAGAAAGGGCAGAGTATAAACAGCTTTGTATGGAATGGGAGAAAAAACAAGAGTGAGGTTTAAAATAATGCAAGATGAGGAAAAAGAGAGGAGGTTTGGCAGCACCGAATATTAGGCTATATCATCAGGCAGCAGCACTAGTTTGGATATCAGAATGGATTATAAATCCAGATGGGAAGAATTTAAATTGGAAGTAGAGGATACTAAGGAAGGAATTCACAATTACTTCTGGATCAAATTATTAAATACTATTCAAAAAACAAGATGGTAGTCATACAGTGATAGACGAATTGCTGAGAATATGGTTTCAGTGCAGAAACAATAAGCCCACCTACTTCTCCATTGACATCTCCAATCAATGCCTACTGTGATGCAAATACCGGGGTGTGTGTGGAATGATCACCTAGCATATGATCACATGATAAGGCATGGAAGAATAAAATCTTGTCAAGAGATACAAAGTGAAGGAAAGAATATCAAATTGCTGAGATATCATCAAATGAAATTGAAATATAATAATAGCAAAAGAAGGAGGTGATCTACAACAGAAAACAGCTTATGAACAAATGATCACAGGTGATCTAAAACACCCATTAGGAAAAGTATACAAAATGCTATGACAGTACAACACAGAAACAGAACAAGTTTGATCATTCGGATGGAGAACTTTGGAGAGAATATTACTATGAGTCTGTGGGAAAACTTATGGACAAAAGAAATCAAGTTCATTGAATCCCAAACACTAAGGGAGAATTGGTATAAAATGTTCTTTAGATGGTACATTGCACCCAAAGAAATTGCAAAAGCAAACAAGAGTTACAATGTCAGGTGTTGGAAATGCAAGAGTACAGATTCAAACTTCTATCGTATGTGGTGGTCTTGCAACAAAGCA
Source organism: Heteronotia binoei (assembly GCF_032191835.1). Lineage (NCBI taxonomy): Eukaryota > Metazoa > Chordata > Lepidosauria > Squamata > Gekkonidae > Heteronotia > Heteronotia binoei. Next base: position 62,196,450 of record NC_083233.1, read on the forward strand.
AAAAAAAATTAAATGGATAAAGTTCCATGAAGAGATACAAAAGATATTAAAAGTTAACTTCATGATGAACCCCAGAAATACACTTATAAATATAATACTTCTCTAATGACCAAAAATTCATAATTATTTAAATATATGGTGACGGTGGCAAGAATGGTATATGCATCTAAATGGAAAGCTGAAATAGGCCCAGAATTGATGAACTGGAAAAATAATGAACTGACTATGTGACAATGGCAAAGCTAATATCTTACTTTCATAACAGACCAGAATCTGAATTTCAAGAAAAATGGAATGTATTTTTTGCATATATTGATCAAAATTAGGCCAGAAAGCTTTAAAAATGAGAATAAAATGATAAAGCCCAAAAGGATTAAGAGACTAAAATGAACAATATATGTTTATAATGTTTATGCTTACAATGACCTAAGGTCAGAAATGTTAGAAACGTTAGGAATGAAAATGCGGTTATATGCAGACCAGACCAAAGCAAAAATATCAGTTATTTGTATTTAACAACATAAGATCTGTTTAATAATTTTAAAAATAGAAAAATGTTATTAGTCATTCATTAGACATTACTGATGATTATAAATGATGGGGGTTTTTTAATTATTGACTTCTGTACTTTTGACTGCTTATGTATATATGAAACTGTGGTATTTCTATCTTATCTTTTTCAGTGTTTGTTTACTATATATATAAAATCATAAAAAAGAGTGGCCAAGTCTAATCTGGAGAACTGGGTTTGATTCCTGACTCCTCCACATGCAGCTGCTTGGGTCAGTCACAGTTCTCTCAGAGCTCTCTCAGCTCCACCTATCTCACAGGGTGTCTGTTGTGGAGAGAGGAAGGAAGGAAGATTGTAAACCCCTCTGAGATTCTGAATGAAGGGTGGGGTATAAATCCAATCTCTGAGTCAGCTAGAGCCACCCTCTGTGTCTGCTGGATATTAAGATCCTGCAGGAAGGTCTCAAAGGAGGAAGGAGGGTGCAGCTGAAGGAACATGGGCCTTTTGCCTAACACAGCCAAAGGACTAGCCAGGGAGGGTATGCCCAAGATGGCTCAGGAGTAACTCAGTCACTGATACTCTGCTACATTTATATATGCCCTAGCCAGGGCTTTTTTAATGGTAGGAACTCCTTTGCATATTAGGCCACACACCCCTGATGTAGCCAATCCTTCAAGAGCTTACAGTAGGTCCTGTAATAAGAGCCCTGGAGGATTGGCTACTTCAGGGGTACGTGACCTAATATGCAAAGGAATTCCTGCTACAAAAACCCTGGGCCGCCCCTAGCACAGTTTTGGAATTGGTTACACACCGTGGTTTGCTTTTCTGGCTTGCTTTAACCACAATTTGGCAGTCTTCAGTTTGTGAGTTATGTGAAGAGGGGACCTTATGACTTCGAGGCTAATTCTTGCAATGACAAATAATATCTGTTTACCACCACTTTGTCATGGGCTTGACAATTTGCTAAGCCAGCCTCCATGAAGGTTTTAGCAGTGATTGTTTACTTTCTAAGAATAAACAGGATATCAAAACTGCATGATAACCCTGCCAAAATAGGGGATTTGTGATCCTGAAAGAGTGGATAAAGAGTGCACTGTTGCGGTTCCAGCTGAGCCTCCTCTAAGGAGCTGTTCTCAAACTCCCTGCTTCCATCAGCTGTTCGAAACTGCAAGGCTACTCTTTGGTTAGTTACAAATAACAGCATGCCTCAACGATGCTAAAGTTGTCCTTTTGCTTGTGCATATGTGTGTATAAGTGTAGTTAACCCTGTTGAGATCAAAACAGTGATCAGGGTGCAGGGTATTTAAGATGATATTGGATTTATATCCCACCCTACCCTCTAAATCTCAGAGTCTCAGTGTAGCTCACAATCTCCTCCCCCCACAACAGATCTTCCTTCCCCACAACAGACACCCCGTGAGGTAGGTGGGGCTGAGAGAGCTCTCCCAGAAGCTGCCCTTTCAAGGACAACTCTGTGAGAGCTATGGCCATTCCAGCAGCTGCAACGGCCATTCCAGCAGCTGCAAGTGGAAGAGAATCAAACACGGTTCTCCTAGATAGGAGTCCGTGCACTTAATCACTACACCAAACTGGATCTCGTGTGTGTGTGTGTGTGTGTGTGTGTGTGTGTGTGTGTAAAATAGAATGTCAGGAGGAAAAAGGATTTGTCTATTCTTCTGTCCAGAGAACAGGACAAGAAACTGGATTTCAGGGTTGTAAGTTCAAGTTGAATATTATGCTCAGTCTCCCAACTGTTTGAGCAGTCCTGTAATGGAACAAAACTGCCTTTGGAGATTGGGGGTGGGTGAGAATCTCATTCTTTAAATGCCTGCAAGGCAAGGTTAGGTGTCTGTGAGCCTGGGGTGCTTTAGATAGTGGGTAAATTTGCCCCAAGGACAGAGGGAGGGTTGGGATTAAAGGACAGCTGGGACCCTTCTCATTGTTCCTTTGTATAAATCTAGGTGAAAAGCTGGAAAGGAAGGAATGGCATGCCCTCCTAGTTCCTCTTTGATTGTGGGTGAGGTGGCCAGGGGCTCAAGCATGGGTGTGAAGGCCTGTGCTACAGCCACCTTGCTGAAACCAGGCAGATCTGCCCTGGTCTGGTCAGTGCCCAGAAGAGAAACAGCCTGGGGGAATCCTATGTGCTTCCTTTCAAGTGCTGTGGCAGAAAACCAGAATTTAAAAGTAGTCAGAAATAGAGCAATGGAAGTTTCATTTACTTCATTTTTGGTCCCCTTTCCTAGTAGGGACGCGAGGTGGATTAGAGTTATAAAAAGCTGTGCAAAAAACAGTATTCTGCATTCAATGAACAATGCAATAAAGCTGGGTTCCATACCAATCAAAGAACAGTGATCCAGAAATGGTACACTGTGTCATACAAACTGGATTTCGTAAATTAGGAAACAATGATCCGATAAACTGGATTTCACAATTGGAGAGTGCTGAACTACACAGAGTGTAATACATCCAGTAAACAATGCAATATAGAGGAGAATGGGGGGAGAGGGACACTAAGCTAACTAATAATTTCACCAGCAATTAAATTAAAACCGTATCCCCTAAATAGAGACTGCCTTTCCTACATAATTCCTTTTTACTGCAGCTCTATTATCTTTATGACAACAGCATCTTGAACATGTCAGGGTTCTAGGCTAGCTGCATTTTTCTGTATGTGGCAGTTTGTGATCTCTTCTTTAAAAGAACATTACATTTAATCATAATATTCCAGTATACGTATATATATATAAAAAATTCCTAAAATGAACCAACCATGGTTATGGAGGTGATGTCTAATCCGGGGTGGGGAACGTTGAAACACACAGAATTTTCGTCTCCCATACATACCTGTATTTCAAGTATGGGTTGGTTTAAGAATCCGTAATTCAGTTTTTAGCTTCCAGCAATGTAGAGCTCCGGCATGGTTGTTTATTTTTAAGCAGAAGTTGCTGGTGCAGAGTTTTCTTTTTATTATTTTGTGTTTCTCAGTATTTAGAAAAGTCTTGTCATGTTTTGAAACACATATGCTGCACTTGTGACTTCAGAGATGCCATGTCTTACGCATACCCAACATCCTGATTTATGACCACTGAAATTGGAAGCCTTGTGGCGTCTCATGGGGCTTGGGAAAATGCAGCTTCTCCAGGCCAAACTTGTTTCCTCTGTGTGTTCCTTTTAGAAACCACTTCCGGTGAGGGGGTGGGAGGAGGAGGAAGGGATGAACTGCCTTTTTTCGCCCCACCCCCCCAAAATGGATATGCTGTAGTAGATAGCAACCAACAGTCTTTTTACTGGCAGAGTGATATGAGAGGAGGGGTGCTTAGTGCAAAAACAGCTAGCTTCGCAGGCCCTCTCTGTGACTCCCGCAATACTCCCAAATCTTCCTTAGCAAGCTCTCCATCTCTGCCAGCCCCCATTAAATTCAAGGTCATGATGGGAAAACCTGGGAGGAAATTCTGGTCCTCTCAGGTGGTAGGCTGCCATTTGTTGCTTGGAAAACATCAGCTGCCTCCTCAAAGAATTAAGTTGGGAGTTCAAGGATCGCATTCAACCCCCACTCCTAATTTCACAGCCATGTTTGTGCTTTGTCAGTGAGGGACCCTCTTGGTGGTATTTTTGTGAGGTTGCTGTGAGGAAGTGCAAGTGTTTGATTTGCTTGCTGGGTGGTGGTCATCCTTGTAGCTTCTGGGCACCATCCCCCCCCCTTTCTCAAACCAAAATGTCAGAGTGAAGGGAGAGAATATTGGCCTTGGGGGCCTGTTTGTGGCTCCGGGCACTGTCAGGAAACCAGATCTCATGGCTTTGATGTTAGGAAGTTAAACAATGCTTTTGGTTCTCTTGAGCTTTTTAGTACAAATGATGAAAATAATGTTGCTCTGGGGGATAAGCAATCCCCCCCTCAAAATGAACAAAAAAGCATCCAAGAAATAGAAGACCGCTTTCAAGAAAGCTCCCCTCATCCACCATGAAAGCCTCTATTTCAGTTTTCGCTCCAGAGTCTTAGCTCGACCCTAAAGGAGAGAACCAGATAGCGATAAGTGGGAGTGAAATGGAGAACGTGGGCATGAAACGCTCCTCATTATGGAGATGAATAAGCTTTGTTTTATGGCTCTTCCGTTTCAAGCCCTAATTGCATCCATTTTTTAGTCTTCAATTACTTTGATGTCTTTTATTGAGTCTGGCATGTTACAGTCTAGTTGAGGCTGTGTTGAATACCGTATTGGATCTGCTTGTTGTGTTGTGCCTGCGGGTTGACTCAGAAGGTGCCGTTTTGGATGTATTTCATTTGTTGTGTGCTTCTTGTGTGAAAGCACACTTCTTCTTGATGTGCACTACTGGAGTGTGTGTGTGTGTGCTTTCATTTCTCATTCTCCTTTCCCAGATGAATCTTCGAATGGTATTACCGAGGACTATTTCGTGCTGTTATAGTCCTTTTGAAGCCTTGTGTGTTGATGTATTGTGTCTGTTAACCTTGAAGTCTTGAGCTGGACAGGTGCGGACTTCAAAACAGTTTTCATGAACAGGCAAAGCTACCCATAGGGAAGTGAGGGCTATACCTGTGCATGTGCGGTGTTTTTCCCCTCAGAGATTGGCCTTGAGCAAAAAGCTTTTTCTAGCAATAGATTTGTCAGTATGATCTTTCTCTCTCCCCACACAAACTCGTGATGTGTTACGAAAAGCCCTTATCGTGTGTTTTAAAGAAGCTGATGGGTCTTTTTTCCAGGGTTAAGCATTCCAGGCTAGAAGGATTGTGCAAGGGCCACACCGATTGCTTGCTGCTGAAATACATAGCTTAGCCTTTTCAGACATATGGTGCTTTGTAGTGTGTCATTTGGGTGTGTACAGTGGAGGCAAGACTATTCGTGCCCTGCCGCTACCTTAAGAGGCCAGATGGCAAATTTAGCTCACTCTGGGTTTGAGGAAAAATTGTAGCTGGGCAGTAGAATGTATACTTGTGATACAGGAGGCCTCAGGCTAGATTCTGTGGTATCTTGTGATGTTAGGGAGTAAGTGTTGAGAAAATGCCTCCCAAGACTGTTCTTCAGATGTTGGTAAGCCACTGCCAGGTGTGGTAAATGACCCTGAGTTAGATGGTCGGAGGGTCTGAGGGCACTTTCCCACATGCTAAATAATGCAGGGGTTCCCCCCCCCCCGTGATAATTTACAAGGGGATTTTGCCATTTTGTACAGTAAAATCCAGATGCAGAGGGCACTGAAAGTGAATTGAAAGTGCGTTATTTAGCCTGCATGAACGTGTATATTCAGGATGGGATGAGGTGAGCTGCAGTACCACTGGAGAAAAGTGTTTCCCTCTCTTCCTGTCCATTTTCCTATTCTTCACAGAAGAGTTGTAGAATACTTAGGCTTGTCCATGGGCCATTAAGCACAGGAAGGGGTTTGTGTGTGGCGGGGGCGGGGAGAAAGAAAAAGAATCCCTGAGGAGAGAAGAGATAGAGTTAGCTTGTAATTTAGGAGTAGGCAAGTCTTCAGCGCATAACAGCATACCAAGCTGTTTTCTTCTTGCACACAGCAGCATACCAGGCTGTTTTTCTTGCTGGGGAGGACCAGTTTACAGTCCAAGGGGCTAGGGTGGAAATAAAGCTCATGATTTGGGGCCTTGCCTTGTGTCCTTCCAGTGTCTTTGGCCAAGTACAGCCCTGGTACATGAATATCTTCACAGTTCCCCCCCCCCTTTTTTTTCAGCACTAGGGCCAAAAAGATCACCTCCCCGCTGCTCTTACTCATCTGATACTAGCCTCATGTCTCCATGGTGATTTCTTGCCTATCTGAAGGCCTTTGTGGTATAGCATGAGGCAAGGCCCAGTTTCCAGTTTCCTTCAGCTATGTAGAATATTGAGTGACATCAGGCTGGTTATTACCTTTTAGCCTTTCCCTGCTTTACAGGGTGGTTGTCAGGATGAAAGGGAGTGTGTATGCATACCACTCTGAACTCTTGATATTCACAGGCTCCCTCACCCACATCATTTCCTAGACCCTAACCCACGCACTAACCACTGTGGCTGTCAAAGTTATTATTTTTTTAACAGAAAATAATATCCTGCTTTCGATCTTGGCCTGAGTGTGCCTATTCAGATTCATTTAAAGTATAGTTTAATCTGTTTTTTTAAAATGTGTCAACTACTCTTTCATATTTAAAGTAAGTAGAGGGATGAAGTTGTTTCATTTCTGTTGAGTGCACGCCTCTGGGGGTGAAGGGGTGATCATTATCTGTGTTATTGATGGCAGGAAAAAATGCTAATTTTGAAGGCGTGGCAGCTTTGATTTCTTCTTTTTTAAATTGGATTATATGTGATTTGCAGCTTATTACTTCCTCCCCGTGTGAAAATACAGCAGTCAGATCCTATACAAGATCATGGAAAAACTTGTGAATCTTCTGTCTTGAGGTTCAACCACAGACGCTGCTGGTAAATTTAAAAGTCAGTAAACTTTTCTTCTAAATGGGTTGCTACCCACCCCCTTACCCAGGGTTTCCTAATGCTAGATTATTCAACAGCTTCATATGTTGAATGGCAAAGATGATGCCCACATGTTATACTTCTCTTTTTGTAGTAGTGTACAAGATGCCCATGTATGCACATCTCGTTAAAATAATATTTATTTACATTTTTTCATAACATGCCAAACTGGGACCAACAATCAGTGGTGTAGGGAGGGGGGGTGGGGGGGGCGGATCGCCCCAGGTCTGGGGGATCTGGGGGGCCCCGCATTGCCAAGGGGGGTCCCTCCCCTCCCCGGCAGGGCTCCGGAGCGTCGTGCAGACCTTCCGGCCACAGTCCCAGCTCGGGGCGGGGGAAGCGGCGTCCGACCCTCGCCTGCTCGAGGCTTCTCCTGCTGCTCCACGTGCCGCGGGCAGCAGCAGGAAGCAGAAGGCGGCGGCGGGCAGCAGGAGGAGGAGGAGGCGGCGGCGGCGTTGCGCGCCCAGTGGCCGCATCCCCACGCTCGGCAGCAGCGCCCCGGAGCTCTCCGGCCCCCTCAACTCCCAGGCGCCGACGACTCAGCCGCTCCTGGCCCACGGCCGCGGCGCTGCGCCAGAAAGAGGAACTTTGGGCGTGCGTGAGGCAGGCTGCGGGGGCGGAGGGATGTGGGGAGGGCCGCGCGCCGTACGGCGTCTTAAGGCAGGGAAGCCCCTCCCCTCCCCCTCCCCTCTGCCACACACATAGGGGGGCCCACATAAATCTTGCGCCCCAGGCCCCCGAAGCCCTAGCTACGCCCCTGCCAACAATACAATCAAGAGGTGAAGGGAGAACAAGAGGAGTGGACAGAGGATAGAAATAAAAAGAACTAAACTTCAGCTCAGCCAGAAGTTTTAGGTCAACCATTTTTAATAAAATGGCTGTATAAAATAAGTCATACATTCCATCTAGTTCACTATTCTCTTCTCTAACTGGCAGCATCTCTCCAGTGTCTCTGGCAAAAGAAGATCTCCCCCAAAATCCATTACATGTGAGTTTATCTGGAGTGACTGGGAATTGAACTTGGGGACCTCCAGTATGTATAGCAAATGCTCTGCTGCTGAACTCTTCCTTGATACACTTTAAACAGATGTTGACAAATTAAGTAGGTTCTGGTACTGAATGGACAGAAGTGAGGTTAGGAGTGGTCTAAGAATATAAGAAGGTAAGAAGAGCCCTGCTGGATTAGACCAATGGTCCATCTAGTCCAGCATCCTGTTTTACACAGTCACCAGCCAAGCTGAGACTTTCCCCAGATGTAGCCTCCTGGCTGTGGGAGTCAGTGCCTCTGACTGTGGAAGTTCCCTTCATTCACCATGGCTAGTAGCCATCGATAGACTTATCCTCCATGAATCCGTCTGATCTCTTTTTAAAACTTTTTATTCCTGTGCCCATTGCTACAACTTCCTGGCAGTGAATTTCGCATTTTAATCACTCTCTGTGTAATGTCCATCAGTTTCATCGGATGCCCTTAAGTTCTAGTATTTTGGGAGAGGGAAAAAAATCTCTTTTTCAACTCTCTCCATCCCATGCATAATTTTATAAACCTCTATCATGTCCCCCCCCCCTTGGTTGCCTCTTTTCCAGGGCTTTTTTTTTTGAGCAGGAACACAGTCGGGGGGGGGGGGGAGGCCTAATATGCAAATGAGTTCCTGCTGGGCTTTTTCTATTTTAAAAACGCTGATCTTTTCTAAACTGAAAAGTCCCCAGATTCATCAGCGTTTCTTCATAAGGAAGGTGCTTCAACCCTCAGACTGGGAGAAACAATAACATAATCGACAACACTACTGCCTAATCTGGAACCAAATGTGTACTCTCCCGGCAAGTCATGTTGCATAGACCCATTTAATATAGATCTATTAGAGGGATACAAAATTTTGCCAGAAATACTCCCGCTGCATTAACATGGGGGTCCTTAGAGTTCCTTGAAAAAAATCAGGAATTTGGGGAGGGAGTCATGCAGGTCAAGACTCAAGGATTTACATAACGTGTAATTATCATTACCTATTCTAGCGTTAAAATCACCCATAATTATAAATTCGGCAGAGGGGTACTCCTGCTCCTGGTTCTCAATATACATGCTAAAACTGCTCCATTGTGCTGAAAGGTCTCCTCTGTTTAGACAAGGGGGTAAATATACATTAAGCATCATTAATGTTAGGGCTGATAGTTTTAAGCAAAAGTGCCTGGGCCAGTGAAGAGCAAGGGGGCAGAAAGGTAGTTTCTGTTTTAATCTGGTAAGAAATTAAACAACACAGGCCTGTTTACAATGGCCCATTTGCTTAAGCTTAATTGCTGGCGTGGAATAGGACTTATAACCTTCAGATTGTATTTCACTCTGAGCCCAAGTTTCCTGGTGTGATATAATATCAAATTGTTTGAGGAAAGTCTGAAAATCTGTGCTAGTCACCTTTTTCTTCCAACCTGCAATATTCCAGGATAAAATCTTTAGGGCTGGTTCTTGGGCACCTTTGAATAGTCAGTTGGACTCCGATATCTTATCCAGAACTCTCCCCTGGCCAAGAAATACACTGCCATTTTTGGTGGAGTTTTTGAATGTCATTGGGAAAGGAGCCTCTGTGGGTAGATGTAATAAATCATCAGAATTGGAGATGATTTGGGGCTCTATTGAGAATAGTGAAGTACAATCAGTATCGTGGGAGGATGGATAGTTTCCAACGTCACGACATGGGGATTTAACTTGTGCTTCCATGTGAGATCAAAGTTGAGCTGGACTCGGTAGTCAGTGTACAATTGTCATTCACTCCAATCCGAGAACTGTCCTGCAGGGCCGGGTCGCAGTTTTGGTGCAGACTTGCTTGCATTGCCAACCCCTTAAGCAGCCCTCCATCTGGCTCCTGGTTAGAAAGGACTGCAGTCAGGATAGCACAGTCTGCCTCCATGCTCTCATGCATCGTAACATCCGCAAAACTAGCACGTCGGTTCTGCTCTGATCTGCACTTGAGCAACTGGGTTTTCAGTAGCTCTAATCTGTCTATGATCCATTGCTGTTCTCTCTCGGGGAGTTCCACAAATGCATCTTGGATACCCTCTTCCATTGGAGTCACATCTGATAGCAGATCTGATAAGTAAGGCACAGATTTATTGTTTGCAAAGACTTGGCAAACAGCTGAGTCTTTCTGGTTGACAATGCTCATTGCTGCCCTTATGTTCTTCTTAAGGCTCATGCGTGATCTGAGCCAGTGACTTTCTTCTTCATATCTCACTTCCGGGCAGAGAGGAACCAAAACAGTGTTCATGTAAACACAGGTTGGGAAAATCCCTTTGGACACCAAGTGCCCTTTGTTTCTAAGAAGGATTGAGAGGATTCCCGAAGTACAGAAGGGTAGTATAACTCTCTCTGTGTCTGATGCACTCTGGGCAACAGTTCTAGTTCTTTTAAGTCCTTTAACGACCTAGGTGCATTAACTTTAAAGATCATTTCCAATCGGGGAGTCAAACAGGGCTGTATTCTAGCCCCCTATTTGTTTAATTTATTCCTGAATGATCTGACCCCCTCTCTAAATGCTATTGAAAGTCACTCCCCCAAACTTGGGCCATCCGTTATCCCTTTATTGCTCTATGCCGACGATGCAGTTGTACTGTCACGTTCGCAGAAGGGCCTCAAGCATCTTTTACTCGCTTTTACTTCATACTGCAAGACAAATTTCCTGTCTATGAACTATGTAAAATCCAAAATTTTAGTTTTTTCAAAGTCCTGGAAACCACAAAGCTGGTGCCTCAAGGGAAATAATATTGAACAGGTGAAATCTTTCAAGTACTTGGGGGTCTTTTTCCAATATAATCATAACTGGACAGTACAACGCAAGCAAGCAGTCATCTCAGCAAGGTGTAGTTCAACTGCGGTGGTTAGCTTTTTTTACAAGAACGGCAACCAATTTGTCCCAGCTGCCATTCGTGTTTTTAATGCTAAAACAGTTTCTCAGTTGTTATATGGGATCCCCATTTGGGTTTGCGCCCTCAATTTCCAACTTGAGCAAATTCAGGCAGCATTTTTACACCCTTTGTTCTTCTGGACTTAAAACTTTTTCCCCTTTAGCATTTGGTATCTTCCCAGATCATGGGCTGCCTGCTGCCTACCTATCCCAGATTACTTCACCCCAGTTACGCTGCTCTTTTATGTTAGCAAGACTCAATGTTCTACCCTCAGCGGTATTGTCTGGGAGGTTTGCCAACATCCCTTATCAGGATAGAGTCCGCCCATGTAATGGAAGGCACCTTGAAACAGTCGCCCATGTCTTACTTTATTGTGATTTTTATGGGGAAGTGCGGGACTGCATAATCAAACCTATTCTGTCTAATTTTTATGGATTACCTGAAGCGAAGTTAGTTTTTTTCCTTTTTTAAAAAAATAATTTTATTGTGTTAGTTTTTTTTCCTACTATCTGACCAATGTTCCCATATCGCAAGCCTGGTTGCAAAGTACCTTTTGGCTGCCATAACAATCAGGGAGCAAAAGACTAGCTCCCCTTCTTGATGTTTGACTGGTTTTTATAGCTGAAACTCACTTTCATTGGTCAGGTCACTTTTCGAGTGTAAGTGTGGACACACCCCACGGTAGTAGTTGTACTGTTACTTGCCAGTGATGGAGAAATTGCATTAAAATCAACATGGTAGTGCTTAGTGTGCCTATGGATTCACGGACCACTTGAATAATTCTGTGCTTCCCATGGGTCCCTGGCCCCCAGTTTGGGATCCACTGGTCTTGGTAATCCCCATATTGGTCTCATCACCGTAATAAGGAGTCTGGGTTTACATGTCCCTTATCTGGATGTACCTGATGCATGGGATTCCCACATGTGTCACTCAAAAAGACCAACCTTCAAGTTATCTAGTCTATGCTGGAGGTACTGTGGCTGGAGCTGATGTTATAGTTCACATGGTCATCTTAATTCTGTGATGAAAAGCAAGATATCAAATCGCTCTGATGATGGTTAACTCCTTTGGGTTGCTTGGAAATATGACACTAACCCATATTAACCTATACTATATTAACGTATTTAGTTCAGTATTTCTGCTTTTGATAGCAGCAGCTGTCGGAGCTCAGAGAAATGGCTCCCAACACCAGCTTTGTGATTATCTGTTTAACTGGCGATTGCATTGGGTTGGACCTAGGACTTGCTCTAACACTGGAACCATGGCTTCTCACTACTTAATTGGAGCCTTTGTCTACCTGTCGTAGTATTGTCTGCTATGGCCATTGGTTCTCTAAAGTCTAAGGAATAGGTTTTTCCCTAATCCAAGACCCTTTCCCTGGAGATGTCAGAGACTGAACCTGGGATCTTCTTTGCATGCAAAAACAGGAACTCTACCACTGAATGAATGGCTCTTTCTCAGCTGGTTCAAGAAGTGCAACTGAAATTGGAAGTGAGTGGAAAGAGAGCAAGGTAGGCAAGTTGTTATCCCTGTAATCACACGCCGTGTCCCTTTAGCTCAGGGGTTTGCAGCCTATGGTTTTAAAGCCAAATGTGTCTGACTTTGGAACCAAACATGGCTTTTTTAAAAAAAGAATAAAATCTTTTAGATGGGGGGGGGGTGGGAATAGCCTGTATGTGATGGAAATGGTAGGCGAAGCTTCTGATACACTTCTGATAAAGATTCAGGCAAAGATTCTGATAAAAAAAAGTCTAAAGGGCTTATTGGAGATACTTTATGAAAGGAAAATGATAGAGGTGAATGGTTGGCAGCTGTCCAAACCATGCATACGTTTATGCCGGTGCTCTAAAACAATCACACAAGGTGCTCCTGTGTATATTTATTACCTATTATGAGACCTTGCGTGTGCCCAGTAAAGGACTCAAAAGAGTCAATGTTTGAGCCACGAAAGCCTTGTGGATTAATTAATCAACATGCCAGTTATGAATATTGTTGAGTTGTATTCTTTTAGTTATGCAGATAGACTCCCCCCCCCCTTTTTGAACTTTTGTTCTGAATCTTGAAGTCGGTTGGCTCTTTAATTATAAAAAGTTGCTGAACCTTTGCCTTAGTCCAGGGGGTGGCCAAACTTGCTTAGTGTAAGAGCCACATAGAAGAAACATCAAATGTTTGAGAGCCACAAGACATAAGGATCAGATGTTTGAGAGCCGGAAGGAAGGAAAACAAATAGTATGGGGAGGGGGAGGTAGAAAGAAAGCAACTTTAACTTTAAATGCCTTCTCTAAGCCACTAGCTGGCTTGGCTTGGAGAATGCATTTAAAGAGACAAATGCCTTCAAGCCAGCCAATGTGGCAGTGGGGGCTTCAACAGCCACAAAATATGTGTGAAAGCCACATGTGGCTCCCGAGCCACAGTTTGGCCATCCCTGCCTTAGTCCTTCCTACCAATTCCCATGTGGAACTGCTGCATTGACAGCAAATGTCAACATTGGTTAGATCCACCTGCATCATTTCCTTGCTCGTGTCCATATTATTACTCTGGTGTGAACATCTTCACAGTCTACCAGGCTCCATGCTTCGTGTGGGAGTTTATGGGGAGTAAATAACCAGCTGTTGATAGATTTTTTTGGATGTAAAATTGATTTATAGAGCTGGTTTAATGAAACAGATTCTTTTTGCAACTCTCCCCCCTCCCCTTCAAGTTCAGCAGTTTTGCTTAAACAGTAGTCAAGAGGACCATGGTATGAGCAGGTTGCACATGGCTCATCAGCTTGTATATCTTCCCACACTACAATTTTGGGTGCTGCCACTTGGTTGCTGCTCCAGACCACTCCCACATTCCAGAAGTGATTGATGCTGGAGGCGAGAGGCCCTGCCTTAGTGGCAGAGCTTTGCTTTGCATGCAGAAGATCACAGCATCTCCAGTTTTTTTAAAAAGGATCAGGTGATTTGAAGGACCTTGAACCAAGGCACTGCTGCCCTCCATGAATTGACAGTGCTGAATTTGATAGACTTGTGTGCATGTGAAAAAGTTAAATTTGGGACTCCAGGGCCACATCCCTAGCCTCTACTTTCAGCCTTTAGATGCTTTATAGCTGCAGCTTCCTATTTCAATTAATCTGTCACATCTTCCTTGGGACATGCACCTATTCATATGTGTTTTCCTAATTCAGTGCTGTATGCGCACAATACATGCTCTTTAAATGTTTCAATAAAAATTAAATTAAAAAAAAATGCAGATGTACCTACAAAGCGCTGTTAATACATGAGTTGCACATATAGTCAGCTTACTTGTAACCAGAAATTAGATGGTACATGGATTTCCTGATAAGTTGTGGGGGGAAATGACAGGTTCAATTCCAGTTGCAGAAGCTTTCCTGTTTTCCTTGAGGAGAGACTTTGACTCACCATAGGCAATCCCAGGAATGACTGTTTACGTGGGTAGGTGTTTTAGAGCATACTGGAAAGAAGAGTAGTGTGCACAATCTGTTCTGTTTAGGGATGATGGCAGTATTGCTGTGGTTTGCCGTTTCACCCTGTGCTTCAAAACTCCTTTTTCAAGGATCTTATTTTTATTTCTTTCCTTTATTTATACCCTGCCTTTCTCTCCAGCGGGCACCCCAAGTGACTTACATCAGTATCCTCTCCTCCATTTTATCTCCTTACAATAACCCTGCGAGGGAGGTTGGGCTGAGAGTCTGTGACTGACCGAAGGTCACCCAGCAAGCTTCAATGACAGCAGTTGGGATATGAACCTGGATTTCCCATATCCTTGCCCAGCACTTTAACCACCGTACGATGCTGGCTCTCTGAATCTGAATGCACTTTCAGGTCTTCTCTGGTCTTTTAGTGTTGTTATTGTGGGACCACATTGTTTGGGGAGATGTGAAGTCTGTGCAGAATTTGCCATGCAACTTATCTCCCAGTATTTTTCACTATAAAATAAGCCTCCAGTCTTTACAGACAGGGCAAAATGTAAAGAGAATAACCATACGAGGCTTAGAATTGATAGAGAGGTCTGGACATCTGCTTTTTGTGAACTGAAAGGAGAGGGTTTTTTCCCCATTTCCCAGGGGTTACAAATGAATTAGAATTGCATCTCTCCAGAGTATAGGCAGTTGTGATTATTGTCAAGTTCGTTTGCTCTTGCTTCAGATTTTTATTTGTTTGGCACATTTTTATCCTGTCCTTTCCCCAGGGAGCTTGGAAACACTGTACACGGTTTTTGGTTGTCGTCCATTTTATCCTCACAACAGCCCTGTGAGGTAGGTTATGGCTGAGAGAGGGTGAATGGTCTAAGGTAGGGGTGGCTAAACTTGCTTAATGTAAGAGCCACATAGAATGTCAGATGTTTGAGAGCTGCAAGACCTGATCATTGGATGTTTGAGAGGCACAAGACAGGAAGAAGGAAGGGAAGGAAGGAAGGCAAAGAGATGGGGGGAAGAGGTGGAAAGAAAGTAACTTTAAATGCATTCTCTAAGTCGCCAGCTGGCTTGGAGAAGTGATTTAAAGAGAGAAATGCTTTCTCCAAGCTGGCCAATAGAGTGGTGGTGGCTTTGAGAGCCATGAAATATGTGTGAAAGCCACATGTGGCTTCGGAGCTGCAGTTTGGCCACCCCTGGTCTGAGGCCACTGAGTGCTTTTTATGGAGGGATTTTGAACCTGGCATCGCCAAGATTCTAATCCAGCACTTTAGCCACTATTCCATGCTGACTCTTTGCTCCCATCGACTAACTTTACGGGTGAGCTGGAGAGATGGCAACTTGCAGGTGCTGATGGACTGCCCTGCACGCTTAATATGGTACTTTATCCTGCATGTTGCTTATTTCCCTACCTTCCTGAAATCTAATAGGTGCTCATAAAACTAAGTGAGGAATGATGACATGCTCTAAAAAATAAACAGCCCCTAAAATCAATTTTCATGTTGCAGTGTTGAGTGTTAAAAGCTTCTGTAAATAGACTTTGAAGCTTGCAAACGAGTGCTGTAAACGTACTCTGTAGCATCCTGAATGTCCTGGCATTGGCAAAGTCTCACTGCTTTAAATGGTTCTCTGTTTGGGCTTTCAGCAGCAACTGTGGTATCTTTGGGCATTCCTGGGCCTCATGCCAGTGATAGTCAAGGGGTTGTATATTTGAACGTTTAAGAATATTAGGATTGTCTTAGCTGGATCTGAGCTGAGCCAGACCTAATGTTCTGTTCCTGAGAGCAGCCTGGTAGATGCCTCTGAATGCTCAGAAAAGCAAAGCACAGAAGTGGTGATCTTCACTTCTTTGGTTTGACTCCTAGCACTTGGTATAAATAGGTGTACTGCCCATGTACAGACTTGACTGTCTTGGCTAATAATGAGTGATATCCTCTGGAAGTATGTTACTATACGACATTTGTTACCCACCTTTCTCCAGTTGAGGACCCAAAGTGACTTAACAGTGTTCATTTGGCTTTGAAAAATAGAAAGACGGTAATGTCTATGAAAGAGTTTAATTGGAAGTAGTGTAGTGACCAAGTTGGCAGATGTCACAAGGTGAAAACCAAGGTTGACAGTGAAGAGCTCCAAGAGGACCCCTACAAACTGGGTGAGTGGGTGACAATGTGGCAAATGAAGTTCAGTGTTGGTAAGTGTAAAGTGATGCACATTGGGACAAAAAAAAAATCCCAAATTCAAGTATTGGCTGATGGGGTCTGAACTTGCTGGGACTGAGAGGGAGAAAAATCTTGGGGTCATAGTGGAGAGCTTAATGAAAGTGTCAATTGAATGTGCTGCAGCCTTGTAAAAACCCAAGAGTGGCTTAGAAGCTAACATAAAAGACATATAGAAAGGTAAAGGTAGTCCCTGTGCAAACACCAGTTGTTTCTGACTCTGGGGTGATGTCGCATCACAATGTTTTCACGTCAGATTTTTTACAGGGTGGTTGCCATTGCCTTCTCCAGTCATCTACAATTTACTCCCAGCAAGCTGGGTACTCATTTTACCAACTTCGGAAGGATGGAAGGCTGAGTCAACCTTGAGCCAGCTACCTGAACCCATTCTGCTGGGATGGAACTCAGGTCATGAGCAGAGCTTTGACTGCAGTACTGCAGCTTACCACTTTGTGCCAAGGGGCTCTAAAAAGGCATATATATTACAGTTCAAAACACCAGCAAAACAAGTACAATAAGCAGCAGGTAAAGGCTCATAAGAGCATCAACAGCTGAAGGGAATAGAGTGGACTTAATTTTGTGCTTTCAGATTTTGAAGTGTGTATGTGTGTGTGTAAAGTGCCATTAATTGCAGCTGACTTATGGTGATCCCAGCAAAAGGCTTTCAAAACAAGTGAGAAGCAGAGGTACTTTGCTGTTGCCTTCCTCTGCAGAGTCTTCCTTGGTGGTCTCCCTTCCAAGTACCAATCCTGCTTATCTTCCAAGATCTGAGATTGGGCTATACCATGCCAACTTCCCTCTCAAAATATTTAGTTATGGTGTGCACACACACACACACAAAATGAAGGGGGTGGAGTTCCATAACCATGATTTCACTGGAAAATACCTTATTTTCCATAGCTACCTGCCTGGCCTCTGAGGATGGGTATTTTGATAAAATCATAAACCATGTTTCTTTTGTCCCCTTGATTTCTTTGTATATGTTGTTGGCTTAAGAAGATACCATTACAGTCATAATGATGTACATTATCTTTTGCTGAGGGGCGGGGCGGACTTTGCATTCAGCACTTTTGGTTTTCTACAAACTAGGGAAAGTATTTGTTGTTCTTGAAGCAGGATTGTAACAGCAACTGATTTTGTTAATGGCAGATCCACTTACGTGTGGATGGCTGTTAAGCTGGGCTTTTAAATGCATGTTGTGTCTGCAGGTCGCTTTGTGACACATTTTGTGATCTTTGTTGGATTTAGGGCCAAGCGACACTTTGCTTATCCCCCATCTTCCATATTACACAGTCCGTTTACCCCCCTTGTACACGCATACATACACACACACACTCTTTGCCACGCTGGTCTTTTATTTTAGAGGGGTCCTTCTTTGATGTTGGAATTGGGAGATGGAAGTTAACTTGTGTGAAAGTGGCTAACCGGTTACCCTTCCCCAGGACTTTTTTTGTAGCAGGACCTCCTTTGCATATTGTAGACAATCCTTCAAGAGCTTACATTAGGCCCTGTAATAAGAACCCTGTAAGCTCTTGGAGGATTGGCAACATCAGGGCTGTGTGGCCTAATATGCAAAGGAGTTCCTGCTACAGCAAAAGCCCTTTCCTCTTCCCCATCTTGTTGAATGTGCCTTAGCCAGGGGGTGGGGAAGGGCTAACAGAATAGAGATACTCCTGGTTGCTAGCTCTGACTTGGGATATTCCTGGAGATGTGAAGGAAGAGCTTGGGGGAGAATAGAGTTCAGAGAGGGGAAAGAGTTCAGCTGGCCTGTGGTGCTAGAGAGTCTGCCCTCTGATGCTGTCATTTTATTCAGGGGAGCTGGTATCTGTAGATAAATTTGTAATTTTGTGAGAAGTCCAGGCCCACCCCCAGGGTTGGCAGCGTCAGTTCTCACTGATGGAACCACTTCAGACTGGATTTGGGGTTTGTATGGTGGAGTGCTCATCCATACATAGAATCAGAGTTGGAAGGGACCTCTAGGGTCCTCTAGTCCAACCCCCTGCACAATGCAGGAAACTCACAAACACTTCCCCCTAAATTCACAGGCTCTTCATTGCTGTCAGATGGCCATCTAGCCTCTGTTTAAAAACCTCCAAGGAAGGAGAGCCCACCACTTCCCGCGGAAGCCTGTTCCACTGAGGAATCGCTCTAACGGTCAGGAAGTTCTTCCTAATGTTGAGCCGGAAACTCTTTTGATTTAATTTCAACCCATTGGTTCTGATCCTGCCTTCCGGGGCCACAAAAAACAATTCCACACCATCCTCTATATGACAGCCCTTCAAGTACTTGAAGATGGTGATCATATCACCTCTCAGCCGCCTCCTCTCCAGGCTAAACATCCCCAGCTCCTTCAACCTTTCCTCATAGGACTTGGTCTCCAGACCCCTCATCATACAAATACCGGTATTCCTTTTGTTTAGAAAACCAGCTTGTGGGAAGAATCCTAGTCGTTCTCTTCTTCCTGACATGCTAGCTTTCTGTGTGCAGGGATGAAGGTTTTTTGTTGTTGTTGTTGGGGTACAGTGCTGTTTTTAACCATGTGTGCGCCCCCCCCCCCCAAATCTGTTCTTGGAAGTCCAGGCACACACTTGCCACCTCTTCTACTTCTCAAAGATTTTGGGTCTTGGGCACACAAGAGGGGCATTTTTTTTACCCATACAATGACTGTGCACTGTTAGCTTTTCATGGATAAAGTGTTGAGACTGGTAGAGGATATTGGACCTACTTGTGAATCCATAGTAGACGTGGGAGCTAAACCTGGGTGTTACAGATTACCATTCTGTTCTAGTTCACAGTTACTCTCAGTGCTCAATGTTCCTCAGTTTTAAATGCATCTTGGTTTAAACAGCTTTGTTTCCAGAGATTCTAGTAATGTTTTCATTACTACTCCCCCCCAAAAAAATTCTTTAAGATTCTCCTAAATCTGTAGCCCTCAAGGTTCTTTGGGCAGTGGTGCAGTTGTAAGTGATACTGGCTTTAAGTTTGTAGTGCATGTTTTTTGTTTGGTGTGTGTGTTTTGCCCTCAAGTCACAGTCAATTTATGGTGAACCTTGTAGGGTTTTCAAGGCAAGAGACGTTCAGAGGCTCTTTGCCCTTGCCTGCTTCTCTGTAGTACCTCTGATATTCCTTGTTGTCTCCCATCCAAATATTGACCAGAGACAACCCTGCTTTTGAGATCTGACAAGACTGGGCTAGCCTGAACTGTCCAGGACAGGTGTAGGTATTCTCACCTGAAAATGAAGGTGGGTTTTTGTATGAACCGTCAGGGCATTTATGGCCTCTGACCTTTTTAGATTTTCAGCTGCAACATATTTGAGAATAGATGTAGAGGTTTGCACGTGAATGATCTGAAGAGTACATTTTCAAGGTGGAAGTTCTGGTAGTTGCAGTAGGAAACGTTTTTCATTCTTGCTAGTTTAGAGGGAAGCAAAAAAAAAAAAGGTCCCAAACAATGCACTGCCTTGCCAAGTGGTAAACGTAACCAGGGCTGCTCTGTTCGCTTCCAAACAAACTCCTGGTCTGGAGCCTCTGATTTGCCATCTTGCGTGACAAGATAAGAAAACCAGCTATCTTTTTTTTAATCTTAGTGTTTGCTGACAGCTTGAGCTCCTATCTCTAGCTCTGTTGCATAAACACTGATGTGCCACTGCCACAGATGAGTCTCACTGGTAAAAGGCAGTAACCATTGCCAGTTGGTTACTGAGAGCTGGCACCACCAACTGGACACCGGTGTATCATTGGCGTTTTGCCTTAAGAGTTTGGGGTGGGTTGAGACTTTGCCTAATGTTTGTTCCTCCATTGGTAGCTCTACAGCAAGAGTGGTTTATATGAGCAGCAGGGCTTTTTTGTAACAGGAACTGCTTTGCATTTTAGGCCACCCCCTTGATGTAGCCAATCCTTCAAGAGCTTACAGTAGGCCCTGTAATGAGCCCTGTAAGCTCTTGGACGATTGGCTACATCGGGTGTGTGGCCTAATATCCAAAGAAGTTCCTGCTACAAAAAAAGCCCCGATGAGCGGTATTATAATTATGGTTCCAATGCAAACCAACCTTTAAAAAGCTCTTTTTACTTTCACTTTTCGGCTTTCACGGACAAGCAGGTATCTGGAGAGGCACAGATACATTTTCTAAATAGTTGCATCTAAATAGTTGCATTTTATATGTGTGTGCATAGACACAAATATAGT
The DNA here is from genome assembly GCF_032191835.1 of Heteronotia binoei. NCBI lineage: Eukaryota > Metazoa > Chordata > Lepidosauria > Squamata > Gekkonidae > Heteronotia > Heteronotia binoei. The sequence continues at coordinate 62,217,151 of NC_083233.1, forward strand.
GTCCACCTTTCTCACTGGGATTTGAAGGCTGATGATACAGTGTGAGTTGATACAATCAACAGGATCGGACATTCAGTAAATAAATAAGATTTGGGTTGTAGGACCAACCAGATATATAAAAACAGAATCAAAGCAAAGCAAATTATTAGCATGACACATAAAATGAAGCAAACCTTGTGATGTAGTTTATGCTGCAAGTGATCTGGTCATCTGGTGAGCTTTTAATGTCAGAATAGGGAGTTGAAACCAGGCTGTAAAACCACAGTGGTTTTTAAGTCCAGGTAGGAATAAAGACTGGTACCTATATTGTGTCCACCCCCCTCCCCCCTTACTTGGAGTTGAAGCACTGGAGGGGGTGGTATTTCAAACTGCAGAAGCAGCACAAAGGTAATTAATTTCTTCATCTGCTTTTAGGACCGTATTATATATTTGGAGTGCCTGTCGTAGAAAACCAGCATTAGGGATTAGTTTGGCCCCTTGACAAAACCTCAGGATCTCTGGCCAGTTCATTACACAGAACTTAGTTTTTGCCTTCTGATTGTCCCCAAGACAAGCAGAACTTGCATACAAAACATTTGGAGAATGAACATTTATAGCTTTGTGTGTTTACCATATTTGCTCAAAAGGAAGGCAACCCTGAATGTAAGTACGCTAACAACCAAATTACTGGATATAACTGTAACTTACACAAATATGAAATCGATTCCCTCTTTTATTTGATGGGAAATGGAAAGGTCCCCTATGCAAGCACCAGTCATTTCCGACTCTGGGGTGACGTTGCTTTCACAACGTTTTCATGGCAGACTTTTTACGGGGTGGTTTGCCATTGTCTTCCTCAGTCTTTTACACTTCCCCCCCCCCCGCACTTTCGACCTCGGAAGGATGGAAGGCTGAGTCAACCTTGGGCCGGCTACCTGAATCCAGCTTCCGCTGGAATCAAACTCAGGTCATGAGCAGAGAATTCAGACCACAGTACTGCAGTACTGCTGCTTTACCACTCTGTGCCATGGGGCCGTTTTATTTGAAAAAAGGCCCCTTAGACTTGCATTTTAAGTAAATACAGTATTTGTTTTCCCACACCCATTTGAAAAGATTTGTTGTTGGTCTTCTGGGATTCTTTTAATAAGGGAACATGATTCTGGTCACATGTAATAAATTTCTTTTTCATGCAGAATATGTAGTTTATTAGTCTGTAGTCGAGTAAGGGCATGTGATCGCTGACTTCATTCAGCATTCTTCTTTCAATGCCAGCCACTGTATGGTGTCCCCTCAGGAGAAATCTTCATGCATTTGTTTGCACTGAATACTTGATACTCAAATCCTCCTCTGTTCATACAACTCTGTTCACACAGCACCCAAAGGGAACTGTTTTTAAAACAGGCTTTTAAAGTACTGTAGGGGTTTTTTTTGGAAATGTTGTGACTGCAGAATGTCAAACTTCTAGGCTTCATACAAACAGCAGAAGCTGCCCTCTCTCCCCTTCCCCCCCTTAAAATCAACCTTGACTGGAACTATTTTAATTATTTAGGTATTTATGTCCTGCCATTCCCTCCCACCCCACCCCGTGGACAGAAATCAGCCTACAACATCACTATCCTCTCCTCCATTTTATCCTTACAACAATCACCCAATGAGATGGGTTTACTGATAGTGAGTGACTGGCTTAAGTCACCCAGCAAATTTCCATGGGAGAGTGCTTATTGGACATAGGGGGAGGGGGCACACACCATCTTTGGTGCTGTGCAATGATATCACAGCCATCATGAACTGGAAGCACCAGCATCACATCAGGGTGACACTCTAGCACTTTTCTCCAGACTCCATTGAGTTTTGGGGAAAACACTAAAGTGTCATCCTGATGTCAGTAAATAAATAAATAAATAAAAGCTGGCACTTCCAGGTTGCATGGGAAGTGATGTCATTGGATGTTGAGAAAGTCCCACCCCTTTTTGCTGTCCTGCTTTTGCCTGCCAGCCAAATAAACATTGGCAGCCATCAGCAACAATTATCAGGAGTTTGGCTGGCATTAGCAGGCACCTGGTAAGCCTACTGGATGTTTTAGACCTCTGGTTTTAATGTTGTTCTCTCCAGGAAGTTTAAGTCCAGTTTCTAAATAACACAAGAAGCCTCAAAAACACACACACACACACATATATATATATATATATATATATATATATATATATATATATATATATATATATATATATATATATATATATATATATATATATATATTGTAATGTAAATTATGTATTTTAACTTAACTGACTGGTTTTTATACGTTTAATTTTAATTGTTAAATTTAAAGTTTTATTATTTATGTTAACGTGTAAATTGTTGTTAGCCGCCCTGAGCCGCCTAGGCGGGGAGGGCGGGATAGAAATAAAAGTTGTTATTATTATTATTATTATTATTATTATTATTATTATTATTATTATTATTAAACTGAAAACACATTTAAAAATTCCATTAAGTAATGGCAGTGAAATTCCTCAAAACAGCAGCAAGAATTCGTTTGAGGCGATATGGCCCTCGGACAACAATGCATGATTAGGCAGATCATGAGAAGGAGATTGGGAAGACTTGCATCAATGCTTAGTTCTTGTGGCCCTTTCTTACAGACCCAGGGAAAACTGATTGACATTTTGGAGTCAGAAATTTTTCTCCAAGCTAGTTTGGCAAGGGATCCTGGAGGTTTTTGCAATCTTCTGAGCATGGAGCAGGAGTCACTGGGATGTATGTTTGTGAGGGAAGTATTTGTGAATTTCCTGCATTATGCAGGGGTTTGGAGTAGATATTTAAAAAATGGAAAAGAAAGGTTGTAGGATATGATATAAAGCAGGGGTGGCCAATGGTAGCTCTCCAGATGTTTTTTGCCTACAACTCCCATCAGCCCCAGCCAGCATGGCCAATGGCTGGGCTGATGGGAGTTGTAGGCAAAAAAACGTCTGGAGAGCTACTGTTGGCCACCCCTGATGTAAAGTTCTGTTGCAGTCTTTGGGTTGAGCTCAGATATTAGATGCAAAGTTGATGCTGGTATCCAGTAACTTTCAGCTTTTTATGAGCAAGAGGCCATAAAACAATCACATTCCACAGAAAATACAAATAACACCAAATGGTCCTTGCATGTCTCTGCTTAGCAAGAATTAAAATCTCTTTTTAAGAAGGAGCTAGAAAAACACATTGCCATCATTGCAATAACTCTGGAGGCAGATTTAAGTTACGTGATGTATAAAGTCAATTAAGTCCAAGTTAAATAGTTTTACTTTATGTTGCATTCTCACAAAGTCTTGCTGGTCAGTCATTGTATTAACATGGAAAACAGGAACAGCTTTTCTCTAATGCCAGAAGTTGACTGATTCAGGACCAGATAGAGAGTTGTTGGAGGCCACACGTGTGAAGATTTTTTTCTTTAAATTTTAATTAGCTCTGCTTGTGCCTGCTGTGTGAACTGGTCAACAGTGCACTAGATCAGTGGGGTTTCAGTGCCTTGAAAAGAAGATTGCAGTTTTATTGAGTGGTAGGAAGATTTTGACTCTCTGCCTCTAGATAGAGGGTTGCCAGCCTCTAGGTGGGGCCTGGAGATTTCCCATTTTACAACTGGTCTCCAGCTGGCAGAGAGCAGCTCCGCTGGAGAAAATGGCTGCTTTGAAGGGTGGACTCTATGGCCTTGTATCATGCAGAGGCCCCTTCCCTCCCCAAACCCCACCATCTTCCAGATCCACCCCCAAAATCTCCAGATATTTTCCAGCGTAGACCTTGCAACCCTATAGGAAGAGCTGCATTGCGTGATATGGACATGGCCTCTATCCTTGTGTCAGTGCACAATGTCATTGCCCCTGCTCCCCAAGGCTGAAGCTAAACTGCAAAGAGTCTGGGTGGCACCTAATAAGACCACCATGTATATTATGACATGAGCTTTTGTCAGCCGATGTCTGCTTTGCCAGGCACATGACATGCTACCTACCTTCAGTTCGTAGAAGCTCCTATATATCGGGTGGCCAAAGTTGCTTAATGTAAGAGCCACATAGACTAAACGGCAGATGTTTGAGAGCTGCAAGGCATGAACATCAGATGTTTGAGGGAGGGAGGGAGGAAGGAAGGAAGGAAAATAGATGGGGGAGGGAGGAGAGAGAGGTAGAAAGAAAGCAACTTTAACTTTAAATTTATTCTCTAAGTCGCTGGTCGGCTTGGCTAGTAGAAGTGATTTAAAAAGACAAATGCCTTCTCCAGGCCAGCCGATGAGGTAGTGGGGGCTTTGAGAGTCACACAAGATGTGTGAAAGAGCCATATACACACATACATACACACACACACACATACAAGGGCTGAAAGAAAAAAATCAGTTCAGGCGATGAGTTAAGACTCAAGAGAGGCCAGAAGGTCTTGCATTCCAAGAGGGAGGTGTGTTCCATTACTCTTCTGAGTGGGTCTTGTTTTCATCTGCGCTCTGCAATGGGAGAGATTGAATCGAAGTAGAAGTGGACTACGCCCAAAGATTGATTGATTTGGCAAAGAGGCTGGATGCCCATCAGCCTTGAAGGAGTGCCTGGCTTTCTATAGTGGGCTAGCCACTCCCAGAAGCCAAGCTTGATTGAAGGAAAGCTTGATTCAGATCTGCATATGAATTTCCCTTTGGAAAACTCTTGTGCTGAAGTAGGGTAGCCTTTGACTAAGCTAAGGGTGAAGTAGGGATGTGAGGGTGTGCCTTCAAAGAGGAGTGTGGATTTTTTTTTTAGCTTTCCTCTCTCTTCAGCCAACATACAACTTTCAGATTAAAATCGTTTTCCCTCGCCCCCGTGTTGGCAGGCTGGTCACTTTATTTTGGCTTCCCCCCAAGCACTTGATGTTTATCTTCTTTCATGTTAGATCAGCAATTTTCTCTCTTAAAAAAAGAAGAAGCTTATTTAAGACCTTTATTATTTCCTTCAGTGGGGAAGGGAAGATGTCTGCCCATCTAACTGGTCAATCAGTGCTTTGTAAATCCAGGTGAGAAGAGAAACAGGAAGAACAGTTTCTCCCCCCCTCCCGGTCCATTGAAGAAGGATTCTTCCTCTGAGTTGGAGGCCATCTTTGGGTGCTTTCCACCATCTTGTCAGGGAGGCAGGAAATAGAATAATTCTTCTTCCTCTCCTTTGACCCTGGAGCACCCAGATCTCCTCAGTTTCTTTCCTGCCTCTAAAGGGAGAGCAACTAGCTAGTTTAGCTCCAAAAAGATGGAAGCAACTTACCTTTTTTTCCTATTACCTAACTCTTCTTCCTTTAACCTTACTTCTTTTAACTATTTCCTGAACTTTAGTCCTCTAGCCCTGTCCTCCTTCTCACCTTATATTCCAACTCTTTCACTCACAATCTGTGAGGAAGCAGCAATACCGCAGTTAATTTTCAAAGCGGTTGATTTTTTTTTCTTTCTTCTCCGCTGAGTGGCGCAAGCCGCAGCAATGGAAAGCTTCAGGGATGAATTCTTGGAGGATGCACCTTCCCTCGGCCCTCATTCTGACGCCTCGGGAAGGGACTCCAGAACTGGCATGTCTTTGCAGCTTGCTGCGTTTCCTGGCAACGTGTCCCGCTCTAGTGACTCCGGTCACCGCGGGCAGAAGCGTGCAGGCTCATAATCGGGCGCATTTGAGGCTCCTGCTTCTCAGAAGCGAGCGACTGACGGCGGCCATTTTGAAGACATGGTTTTGGCGCGCATTTCGCCCAATCGGCACCATGAGCCATCTACTGCACTACAGGGCATGGTTGCCAATCTCCAGCTGGGAGATTACCCAGGAGGCCAGCCCCTATCGGATCAAGCCTCCGTGAGGGATCCAGACCTGATGTGCCGGGGTGATAATGTACCCAACCCCAAGGGCCTTTTTTCTAATGATTTTGTGACCATTAGGGCCGAATTATTCAATGCCTGTCAATCAGGGGCTATTAGCATGGGGTCAGTGGGATCCAGATCTCCTTCCCCTCCTCCTCCTCGTTCGCATTGCACAGGTCAGAGTTTGCCCAGACAGGACATTTGGCCAACTAAGGTGGCCAGAAAGCAGATGTCTGACTCTAGATTACTAGAGGATGATTCAGAGGAGACACAGTCAGAGGCGGAGTCTCAGTCCAAAGATCAAGAAAATTTTATTTCAGATGAGGAGGTGGAGGATATCTGTGTTCCACTTCAGTCGATTCGTTGTTTTAAAGCGGACGATTATTAGTATTTGTTAACCAGAGTTATGGCAGCCCTGGCACTCCAGGATCCATCCTCTGAGGAGGAGAATACCAGCACTGACACTAACCCTAGGAATAAAACTACTGGGAATAGGGAGTTTTTTCCAGGCTCTCACGCAACTGCTAAGGTTTTCCCATTTCCACAATTCTTTGAGAGGCAACTCAAAGCTGAATGGGAAAAACCTAATTCCAATCACCAATTTCCTGGGTTGGTGAAAAAGTTATATGATTTACCTGTTTTTGCAAATGAAATGTTACAGGTTCCAGTAGTGGACACCCCAGTGACGGCACTTCAAAACTTAGTTTCAGAGGATGGTCATGGTGCCATCAGGGACAACTGGGACAAGAAAATAGATCTGGCATTAAAGAGGTCACACGAAGCTGTTACAATGGCAATAAAGGCAAGTACAGCATCCTCTATTGTTTCTAGAGCAGCTATAGTCTGGGCTAGGAGACTCGCACAACTACTTCCGAAAAACAACGAGAAATTAATTGAGAGAACCACTAGGCTTCTTAAAGCAGCAGAGTTCCCGGCTGATGCATCTTTAGACGCGCTCACCTTTTGCTCCAGAGGGTTAGCTTCAGGGGCAGTAGCCAGAAGACGTATATGGTTGAGAGCGTGGCCAGCTGACAGTCACTCCAAACAAATTGTGATCTCTCACCTGTTTCAAGGAGAAAAGCTCTTCGGCTGTGCTTTAGACAAAATTTTAGTGGAAACTAAAGACAAAAAGAAGGCAATGCCAAAGAACATTAGGAGAACTGATAAAAGAGGTTTTTACACCCAGCCCTTTCGTTCTTCACACTCATTGGCCAGATCTAGACCCTTCGCAGATAATAAAAGATCATCCTGGAATCAGCCAAGACAGACCTTCAGAAAAGGATTCAATTATCCTAGATTCTCCAAACAGAACGCAGACCACAGAGACAAGCAGGATCGGGAACTGAAGTTCAACAAGGCGTGACTGGACTTCAATTCCGGTAGGGGGAAAACTACATCATTTTCGAAACGCCTGGGATGCTTCCCAGACGGACTGTTGGACATTAGAAATCGTATCATGCGGTTATGCAATAGAATTCAAAAGCACCCCGCCGGAGCGCTTTCTGATATCCCCAATTCGAAAGGATTCTACATGGAGATCAATAACGAACAAAGCCATATCACATCTTCTCGAAATCAGTGCCATAGAGCAAGTGCCCATAGAGCAGAGGGGTCGAGGCGTGTACTCAGTATTCTTCACTGTACCCAAGAAGAACGGAGACTGGAGAGCAATATGCAACCTAAAGTTTCTCAACAAGTTCATCCATCTCCGACATTTTCGCATGGAGACCCTAAAGTCAATCACAGAGGCTCTGCAACCAGGGGAGTTCCTCACGTCATTGGATCTCACGGAAGCCTACCTACACATTCCGATTCTTTTATCCCATCGGCGCTTCCTTCGGTTCTGCGTGGGGCCCAGACACTTCCAATTCAGGGCACTTCCCTTCGACTTAGCCACAGCCCCCAGAGTCTTCACAAAAGTGATGGTGAACAAGGCCGACAAGGCAGAATCTCCTACCTCCCCAGGGAGATACAGCTGTCCACAGATGCCAGCCTGTTAGGATGAGGAGCAACACTCGACAACATTCCAACGCAGGGTCGCTGCTCACCATCAGAGACTCAACTTCCGATCAGTGTGTTAGAATTACGGGCGATCCGTCTAGCTCTGTTATTCTTTGCTGATCTAGTACAGAAGCAACACGTTTTAGTACGAACAGACAATGTGGCGGCGAAATCTTACCTGAATCATCAGGGGGGTTCGAGATCTGCAGCTGTGGCCAGAGAAGCAAAGACATTATTCACCTGGGCAGAACATCATCTCCTGTCCATCAGAGCCGAACACATCAAGGGTATTGTCAACATCCAAGCAGATTGGCTCAGCCGAACGACCATACAACCAGGAGAATGGAGACTGAAGTCATCGGTATTCCAGCAGATAGTTCAACAGTTCGGGCAACCAGTCGTGGACTTGTTTGCTTCTCACAACAATTATCAAGTACCAAGATTTTACACCAGGTTCTTTCACCCCACCGCAGCAGCAGTGGATGCTCTGACAGTGACTTGGCCCCAGGGTCTATTATATGCCTTCCCTCCGATTCCGGGGTTATCAAGATTTCTTCGTTAGGTGCAACACCAGAAGGCACGGGTTATTCTAGTAGCTCCATGGTGGCCACGACGCCCATGGTTCTCGTCTATTCAAAAACTGTCAACCACCCTACCACTACGGTTGGAGATATCTCCAGACATGCTGACACAGGGTCCAATTTGGCATCTACACCCAGAATGGCTGCAATTGACCGTGTGGAAATTGAATGGTCTACATTCCGAAAATTAGGATACTCATCAGAGGTTATTAACACACTACTGGCCTCAAGGAAGGAGTCCACCACCAGAATTTACAATACTACCTGGAAGGCTTTTCATAGGTGGTGCCGCAGAAAGACAGGGGATCCACTAAATCCATCAATTCAATACATTTTGGGATTCTTACAAGATGGACTTCATTCTGGATTGAAACCAGCCACTTTATGTAGACAAGTAGCAGCTTTGTCATCGGTATTGGGACTGATACAGGGAAAAGATGTTTCCAGACACGCACATGTACAGAGGTTCTTGAAGGGGGCCACACTCAAATGCTCCCCACAGACTCACAGATTTCCAACGTGGCGGTTACACACTGTCCTGTGTGCGCTCACAAAATCACCTTTTGAACCGTTACAGGACATTTCTCTAAAATAGCTACATTTGAAGACCATATCTCTGATAGCGATCACATCGGCAAGAAGGGTCTCGGAAATTAATGCCTTATCGGTAAAGAAAGAACTCTGTATTTTTCACAAGGTCAAGGTGGTTCTCCGTACAGATCCTACCTTTCAGCCCAAGATTGTATCTTAAGTTTCACAATTCGCAGGAACTACATTTACCATCATTCTGCCCAGATCCTATACATCCAAGGGAGCGAATGTGGCACAACTTAGATGTTAGACGTTGTCTGAAGGCGTATCTAGTCAGAACTGAACCAATTAGGATGCCATGTTTATCAACGTTACACAACCTAGGTTGGGACAGAAGATGTCAACACCAGCCATCAGCTATGCTATTAAGCAATGCATCACTGGAGCATATAGGGCAATGAAATTAGAAGTACCCAGAGGGATTACAGCAGATTCAGCCAGAAGCGCGGCAACTAATGCGGCCTTTAACAAATATGCTTCGGTAGACGAGGTGTGCAGGGCTGCAACATGGTCTTCTATTTCAACTTTTGGTAGTCACTACAAATTAAATGCTTACAGTTCAGCAGAAGCAGCATTTGGCAGAAAAGTACTACAACATGTGTTCCTAGAGGAGAGCGATACCCCACCCAATCATTAATCTACTGCTATAGGAGAATCCAAGATGGCCTCCAACTCAGAGGGAGAATGACCATTGGTACTTACCGTGAGGGGTCATTCTCCTCTGAGTACAGGAGAACATCTTGCCCACCACACTGTATCGCTCATACTAGGGTCTCTTCTGCCATATTTATATCTATTTCATTTTTTCTTGCTGCTTCACAGTTCTCTCTGTTATGCTTATTGCATATTATCTGACTGTTATTACTGTCATTACTGTTATTACTGTTGAATTCTTTTGAGTAAGGTTGATAGTTTAGAAACTGCTTCTCGGAGTATCCCAACTAAGGAGATCTGGGTGCTCCAGGGTCAAAGGAGAGGAAGAAGAATTATTCTATTTCCTGCCTCCCTGACAAGATGGTGGAAAGCACCCAAGATGTCCTCCTGTACTCAGAGGAGAATGACCCCTCACGGTAAGTACCAATGGTCGTTTTAGAGATCTGTTGGGCCCAATGGACTTGCCGGTGGAATCACACAAGTCTTGTCTTTTGTCACAGAAAGGCATGGTCCTTCACACCATGTACTTCTGAGTCAACGATCTCTGTATATATTTTACAAAAAACGAATTACTAGTGTACTTTGTGATCCTTTTAGGGTTGCCTACTCTGAGTTGGGAAATAACTTGGAGATTTTGGGGGTGGAACCTGAGGAGGTTGGGGTTTAGGGAGGGGAGAGACTTCAGTGGGGGTATAACATCATAGAGTGCACCTTCCAAACTGGACACTTTCTCCAGGTGAATTGATCTCTGTCACCTGAAGATGATTTATAATCCCACCTGGAGGTTGGCAACCCTATATAGATTATTTATGATCCTTTGGTTAGAGTTGTCATCTGGCTAACTTCTAAAAAGTTATTTATTAAAATAGTTGTTCCTCTCCTTTTCCTAGTGACTCAGGGCAGTTTAGAATCCCAAATTAGAACCATATAAAATACAGTTAAACCATATTAACTCCAATCCTTGTTTGCATCTTAAATTCCCATCAGAAGACCTTAGAACAGGGGTGGCCAAACTTGCTTAACATAAGAGCCACGTAGAATAAACATCAGATGTTTGAGAGCCGCAAAACATGAATGTCAAATGTTTGAGAGCCCACAAGACAGGGAGGGAGGGAAGGGGGAAGGAAAGAAGGGAGGAAAATAGATATGGATGTGGAAAGAAAGCAACTTTAATTTTAAATGCTTTCTCCAAGCCAGCCAACAGGGCAGTGGGGGCTTTGAGAGCCACTTAATATGTGTGAAAGAGCCACATGTGGCTCCTGAGCCACAGTTTGGCCATTGCTGCATTAGAACCTGGAGACATCTAAGGATGGCGCCCTCTCTTACCTCTTTGGTAAGGTACAGGATCATTCTGTAAGGTGGGAGGAGCCTTTATTGAAAAGGACCAAGCAAATACTGAGTGGGCATCTTTTAACTGGGGGAACAACCGGAAGGTGGCAGCTGGAGGATCATGATTGAAACATGGGGACATCTGGGGAGAGACAGCAAGCAAATATGCAAGTTACCAAACTCAGTATAGGTAGCTTTTTTGAGATTGCCTAAGTGGTGTAAGAACCAAGTAAATGCATGTAAACACTGCTGGAAGAAAAGTCTGCCTCTTAATTTATTGCATGCTCTTTTGTAGTGCAGCACAAAATAGCATCTTCATACTCCCTTTCCCAAATCGAGTGTTGCAACCCTACAAATGAATCCGGCTTGCTTCACACGGTGGCAAACCAAGTTTGGCTGCATCACAAAAGAGGCTGCCACCTCGTGAGTAATCAGGATTATGTTGATCCTGTAACCAAATGGAAGACTTGGACTTTGGGGAGGGGCCGTGGCTCAGTTCTAGAGCATCTGCTTGGCGTGCAGAAGATCGTAGCTTCAATCCCTGCAGTGAAAAGGATCAGGCTGCAGGGTATGAGAACATCCTCTGACCGAGACCCTGGAGAGCCGCTGCCAGTCACAGTAGATGAATGTTGACCTAGATGGAGTGACAATCTGATTCAGCATAAGGTGGCTTCATGTCTGTTCACTTTCACAGCGGACTAGTCTGAATTGAATAAATGAGTAAATGGATGGAGTGTGCATGTACTTGGGGAGATCTGAGTGAAGGAAGGGAGAAATCTGCTGGGGAGGGGGAAGGAGAAGGCCAAAATGGAGCAGACAATATAGTTGTAGACAGCGCTGTTCCTTCTGCTCGGTCTCCAGCAGAGAAAGTTCTCCCAGCACTCCCTGCCTGACGCAGTGCCGGTTTAAACCCTGTGGAGGCCCCTAGGCAGTCAAAATCTCAGGGCCACCCTCACAAATTATCTCCTAATATGCTTTTAATTTTACCAACCAACAATTTTAATAAACTAGTTTTATTACACAAAACAAACATTAACAACCAGGGTAAACCAGGAGGGAAAGCCGGCCCGGGGCCCCTAAAGGCATGGGGCCCATAGGCCAGTGCCTGCTTGGCCTATTTGTTAATCCAGCCCTGGCCTGACGTCTTTTCACTGGACATGCCAAGAATTGTGCCTGGGGCCTTCTAGAGGCGAAGCATGTGCAAAACTCTAGCCTCTTTCCCCAAATAATATTAATTCCTTTCCTCCTTCCTCCCAGCGGATCCCTGCCATCCGAGAGAGACGGACTGAGCCAAAGGCAGCTCTGTGCAGGAGAGGAGGGGGCTTCTTTCTGCGTATGTATGAAGTGGGGAATTGCAAAGCTGAGGACAAAGATGGGAAAAACAGACTTTGCGGTGAAAGGAATATTGGGTTTGGGCCTGGAAAATCCCACTGTAAGCCCTGGACCAGGGGAAAGGATTTTATAGCTTTCTCTTCCCCAGTTGTGAAAAAAAAAATTTCATTGTTCCCTCCTGGCGCACATATTCATATCTTTGAGACTTCCTTGAAAGAGAGTAGTTAGGGTGCAAATTCAGTATCCAATTTTTTCGGACTCCTGCTGTCTTCCGATGCTGTAGTTTCTGCCCGAATAATAGCTGAGTTTTCTGAACACTGCTATTCAGTGTGGATGAGCTTACCTTGGTGGTTAGCATTGCAGCAGGCATGGTGGGGGGCAAGCATTAGAACTCTCTAAGAAATTGGTTTTGTGAGGTCTCTGCAGCATACAGATCCATCTTCCCTTTTTTTTCTTGTCAAGCTTGTCCTCCGAGGAGCTCACAGAAGTGTATATGGCCCCCTCCTCCACCACCTTATCCTGGCATCAGTCCTGAGATGGTGAATAGTCTGGGAGTCACCAGCCCAAGGTGACCTAGCTAGCTTCTGTGGCTGGGTGGGGGAAATGAATGTCTGGTTTCCCAGAGTCTAGTCCACCATCCTAGCCACTAGACTGGTTCCTACAAATTATTAAGTCTGTGTATTACATCTCCTTATAACCTTTCCTACAGATAGCTTAATAGCTGGACACATGAGTCTTTTTTCCTCTGCGAGAAAGACTAGAATAGGTTGAGCCCTCTGTCAGCTTTGCTTTAGCAACGTGTTTGGGGTTTTTTTTGCCAGGACAATCGTTTGTCAAATAAATGCCCAGATACTTTGGACCTCTTCTGTTTCCCTCTCTCTTTCTGCAAGTCCTTTTGAAAAACAAAGAGGCTGTTGCAAATAAATAGCTTATACTGAGTCCTGGTGTGCCAGGAATGGAGATTTTTTTTAAAGGGGCAGACAGCCAAAGTGCTGAATATTAGAAATAGATATTTGATAAGGAAAGCATTGGCCAAGCTGTTTTTAAATTAAGACAACTTCTCCCCCACTGAATGAAAAGGGCAGTGGCTGTAGCTAAAGCTTTTTTCCACTGCTGAAAGAGCAGCAGCCAAGATTACAGCTTATCAGTCAAGGTAAACAAGCGGCCAGGTTTCCAAAATGTGTGCCCCAACCATTTGTTTGGGATCCAGTTTCAGAGGCCAGGAGAAAATGCAAGATCTGCTTGGAGATAGGAGCGCTTTCCAGGACAATCTGCCAACAGACTTTGTCTGAAACAGAAGCTGCGGTTTGGACCATGTACAAGAGGAGGTATTGGTTTCCCCCGGCTTCAGAGTAGTCCCTGAACCGCCGCATTGTCACAGCTAAGGAGCCCTTGGCCCCAGCCTCACCATCCTTTTTGTGTCAAGCATTCAAAGCCCAGACAGTGCGAGCTTGTCTTTTTAAACTCCCCTGTGATTACTCACCTGAACTAATTTCTTGGCTGTTGCCACCTGAAATCCCTTGATGGCTTGACTTTGCACACTAAGAAAAGTCTGACCTTTGGAGGGAGAGAAAACAGTAATCAAAAGGAGGGGAGATGGGATAGAGCAGGGGTGGCCAACAGTAGCTCTCCAGATGTTTTTTGCCTACACCTCCCATCAGCCCCAGCCATTGGCCATGCTGGCTGGGGCTGATGGGAGTTTTTGGACAATAAAAGCATCTGGAGAGCTACCGTTGGCCACCCCTGGGATAGAGGCTTTGAAAAGGATGCAGAATGTGGACTTTTTTTTTAAATGTATGGTTGTGTGTTACATTTGCATTTTCTTGCGTTTTGTAAACTGCATTCATAAGAACATAAGAGAAGCCATGTTGGATCAGGCCAATGGCCCATTCAGTCCAACACTCTGTCTCTCACAGTGGCCCAAAAAAAACCAGGCGTCATCAGGAGGTCCACCAGTGGGGCCAGGATGCTAGAAGCCCTCCCACTGTGCCCCCCTCAAGCACCAAGAATACAGAGCATCATTGCCCCAGACAGAGTTCCAGCAATATGCTGCAGCTAATAGCCACTGATGGACCTCTGCTCCATATGCTTATCCAATCCGCTCTTGAAGCTGTCTATGCTTGAAGCCGCGGCCACCTCCTGTGGCAGTGAATTCCCCGGAGGAGGGGCAGTGGCTCACTGGAAGAGTCTCTGCTTTGCATGCAGAAGGTCTCAGTTTCAATCCCTGGCATCACCAGTTCAGTGGACTGGGAGGTGAAAGACCTCAGCCTCTGGGGAGCTGCTGCCAGTCTAAGTAGACAGTATTGATCTTGATAGACCAGTGGTCTGATTCAGTATAAGGAAGCTTCATATGTTCATGTGAGAGCCTGCATTGACTGAGGATCACAGGATATAAACTTTTAAAATGTAGGGAGCTTTTCCTGCCTGTCACCTGCCCAAGATGTAGCGATAGCTACTGTCTTGCATAATGGATTCATAGAGGTAGATCACATCCTATTGTTGTTTTCAAGAAGAAGAAGATATTGGATTTATATCCCGCCCTCCACTCCGAAGAGTCTCAGAGCAGCTCACAATCTCCTTTCCCTTCCTCCCCCACAACAGACACCCTGTGAGGTAGATGAAGATATTGGATTTATATCCCGCCCTCCACTCCGAAGAGTCTCAGAACGGCTCACAAATCTCCTTTCCCTTCCTCCCCCACAACAGACACCCTGTGAGGTGGGTGGGGCTGGAGAGGGCTCTCACAGCAGCTGCCCTTTCAAGGACAGAGTCTCAGAGCAGCTCACAATATCCTTTCCCTTTCTCCCCCACAACAGACACCCTGTGAGGTAGATGAAGAGCATACGAAAGCTTACATTCTGAATAAAAGTTAGTTGGTTTTAAAGGTGCAACTTGTCTACCGCTTTGTTCTATTGCCCACTTGGATCTATCTTAAAGAATCCCAGTTACTGGGAAAGAATCTCTGGTTGAGGTGCTCATATTCAGTCGCTACCAAAACTCAGAGTTGGGCTTCTGAAAGCAGGAAGTCTTATACTCTCACTTGGGTCTGAGAGGAAAACTGCAGTAGGTTGAATTTGTCGTAGACAAGCCTGAGTTAGAGCCAAACTAGTTGTTAACATCTAGTTTGGCCCTTAGTACAAGACATCAGGTGGAATCTTTTGTTTGATTCACGCTCCTCTTACAGTCTTGCATTAATTTAGGAATATGGTGCAAGCGGAGAATACGTTATTGTATATAGACTGAAGAGTCTGAAGCATGTTGCTGTTTCATCTCCTTCCCCCCCAACCCCCCCTCACAGTCCTTACCCCAAAGTTCCCAGCTCTTACGATTGCAGAGATAAATTAGAAAGTATGCAGGCAATGTTGAATGTGGTGTGTGAGGACAGAGATGGTTAGGAAAGAGTTCATGGGATGGACTTTCAGTGCCATTCTAGCACTCCCCTCCATGACTAATAGAGAGATGTGGATCTGCATAGCCCAGGCTAGCTGGATCTTGTCAGATCTCAGGAGCTAAGCAGGGCTGGCCCTGGCTAGTGTTTGGATGGGAGACCTCCAAGGAAGCCCAGGGTTGCTTCATGCAGGCAGCAATGGCAAACCCCCCTCTGAACATCTCTTGTCTTGACAACTCTACAAGGTTGCATAAGTCAACTGTGACTTGACGGCACTTTACACCACCACCACCGGATTTTCATAAGTTTGAATTAGGCAGCTAGGCTAGCAGCAGTTAAGGCCCATCTGAATTAGGGCTGCAGACACATTAAAATGTGTTATAATAAATTATAAGCTAGACTCTTGAGCAGAGGTGGCCAAACTGTGGCTCGGGAGCCACATGTGGCTCTCACATAATTGTATGGCTCTCAAACCCCCCACTGCTCTGTTGGCCAGCTTTGGAGAAGGAATTTGTCTCTTTAAATCACTTCTCTAAGCCAAGCCAGCCGGCAGTTTGGATAATGCATTTAAAGTTGCTTTCTTTCTACCCTTCTCTCCCTCAAACATCTGATGTTTTATGTGGCTCTTACATTAAGCAAGTTTGGTCACCCCTGCTCTTGAGTAAACCAGGCAGCAGGGTTTTTAAAAGACATGGATTACTTTGAATGCAATTACTTTGAAAAACCCCACCTTAGAAGAGGAATTCTCACCTCACATCTTGCATAGGAAAGAGTGCCTCTTCTAACATGGCCACAACAAAAGGAAAAAACTCTCAGTGTAAAATGCAATTTTAACTTGTGAATAATAAGTATCAGAATACAAAACGAATATTATCAGTACATATCACCAAGTTAAAACCTCATACGTTACTCAATGCTCCTACTGTCCTTATGTGGCTGAAAGCCACTAAATAACATTCCATCCAGTATTAAAAGCAGGTGGTTCAATGGAGAACCGGTCCGCTTTGCAAACCATTTCGGATCTCAAATCCTTCTTCCAGGGACCATTCTTATAAGTATTGTACAGTTTTCCAGGTCCAGTAGTGCCAGAAGAATTCCTAGCTTTCTCTAATTAGCATGCATAATAGCAGGAACGCCATAGTAAGTACTATCCTTATCAGCAATGCGTTCCCACTATTACGCATGCTAATTAGAGAAAGCTAGGAATTCTTTTGGCACTACTGGACCTGGAAAACTGTACAATACTTATACGAATGGTCCCTGGAAGAAGGATTTGAGATCCGAAATGGTTTGCAAAGCGGACCGGTTCTCCATTGGACTACCTACTTTTAATACTGGACTGAATGTAATTTAGTGGCTTTCAGCCACATAAGGGCAATAGGAGCATTGAGTAACTTATGAGGTTTTAACTTGGTGATATGTACTGATAATATTTGTTTTGTATTTTGATACTTATTCACCACAAGTTAAAATTGCATTTTACACGAGAGTTTTTTCTTTTTGTTGTGGCTTAGTCTCTCCTCCGTGGTTCTGTTTACAATGTGACATCTTCTAACATGGCAGCTGCCTCGATGTGTGTTTGTATCATCGGAACTCAAAGAACTGAGGGAGGGGAGAGTAAGTTGCAAGTTTAGGTAGATTTATGGTGCTGTCCTACACAGAGTTATGTCATTCAATTTCAGTTGTCTTTGAAAGGTGCAACTCTATGTAGGATTGCGCTGTTATTCGACTAATTAAACGTCATACTATTGTCTTAGACTTATTTATTGAGTAAAAATCTTACTGTGAATGCTCTGACAGGTGGTATCCCGTCTGCAGGGTTACAGCTTCATCCGGGGTCTTGGATTTACAGTACAGCTTTGCATTACACTTGTATGTAACAGAATAACGTGCGTGTGTGTGTGTGTGGTGCAGGCAGGTTGCATGCTAATTCCTACACTAGAGTGCTTTGTGTACAGGGTTTCTGTAACCCTCAAAATGGCCCAGAGACCAGTGCCCTTTCTGAAATCCATCCTGGGCTCCTGTCATTTTGCCCCTGGGGGCTGATTGACAGGAATGTGTGTGCACGCCTCTGTTATACCAGGGTGGAATTAAGTTTAAAAATCCTGACATTTTTGGACCATGACAGCAGCTGTGGTGTGGTGTTTCAGCCTATATTTTAGCTTAATTTTTTTTACAGGGAAGCACTAGGGAAAATGCAGCACGATGTTGCGTAAAGTCCAGGGCTAAAGATTCAGATCTTGCAGATCTTGTTGTAAAACTGATGGAGGGAATTTAATTATACCTGCCTTACTTAGGCTCAACACACATTAAACGCTTAAGCTCTTTTCTTATTCCACCATGGCCTTCAGTTCTTTTCAAAGGCTGCCTGTGTTATAAGAAATAGGTGGATTTTGGCTAGCAGTTTTTGTCCACTCCTGGAACTTGGTAATGGAAGATGCCTGGTTGTTTGACTGTTTGATCCCAAGGGTTTTCTGTTTGTAATGACATGCTAATTATGTCTAAAGAAAGGCAGATGACAGAATTCCAGCTTGCAGATCTGCTTTAGGTTGCCTTTCTCATCCCAAGTAAATACTTGGGCAATTGAAATTTCCTTCTTAGAAAACTCTTTATTGAAACACCTTGAAGCGTCTGGTGTAAATCTCAGTTTGCGGGTTTATTTCTCTTGATGGAATTTTTTTAGAAATTGCACAGTAGATTTTTATTCCTGTGCTGATCTCTGTAGGAAGGAGCTAAATGTTGGCCTGTTCTGACTCATTAGTGTTGGTCATTCCAAACGGGTAGCCGTGTTAGATCTGTTGCGGCAAAATAAAATGAGGAAATGAGCTCTGACTCACGAAAGCTTATTCTGGAATAAACATTGTTGGACTTTAAGCTGCCACTATACTGATCTTTTAACTTTGTGGTTTAGTCTAGTTTTGCTTCTGTTTCTCCCTCCAAGTCTACACTGACGATATTCCGTGTGTCATAGAAAAAGCAGAGACCAAATGGGCATTCCTAACCATGAGTTTCACCCCAGATGAGTGGATGCTTTTGGCCCCTTAGTGCAAAATTATTCTGACAGCAGAATGGCAAAGGATGGCTATTCTAGCATGCCCAGAAGTCTTCTAATGATCCTATTCAGAGGTAAAAATCGACACTTGTGGAGTGAGACAAATAACTATTAATGAACAAACAAAAATTTCCCATACGGCGAGATACATAGCTTTGTTTCCTATTGTTGTCCACTATTTTAAACACTCCTCCCCAAACCCACCTTTTTTTTTTTAAAAAAGGGGTTCTTAGTTGGCACATAAAGCTGTAATCACCATTTTTGATTGTATCCCGCAAAGACTATTTGGTGGATAATTGCTGTAGCAACCGCATTTGTTGCTGAGAGCATCCATTTGTTCCCCGATGGTTTGTTTGTCAGCTGGAATGGTTTGGATTTGGATGATGGAATTGAAATCAGTTTGCCAAAGTATTTACTATGTTTTTCTCATTTGTGGTAGTAAAAAAAAAAATTGGAGTTCTTGTGGTTGGGGATTGATCCAGAGTGGAGAGGAGATGCATGGGCCATGGCGTTCTCTCCTTTATCCTCCAATCTGGCCCATTTATCTCTTTCTGTTCATCTTCTCCACATCTTCCTGCCCTCTGAGATACAGTGGGTAGCCCTCTTGGGAAAGGACATTTAAGAGAGGCCCTGGCATTACTTTTTTTTAAAATGGCTATCTTTGGCTCCTTGAGAAACAGGCCATTAGCGGGTTTTCGCCCTCTCCTCTCCTCCCACTTTTAAAATTGTTTTCCTTGGGTTTTCTTGGTTAATATAGGTGTGTGTGTATCTGCCTCAGGGATTCCTGAAGGTGGAATATAAATGTGTTTAATATTAATACATATACGTTTCCTCTCCCTGGAGCCTCATGTGATGACGGCTTGTTATTGAAGGAGCTTTTCCCTCTCAGTGAGTGTTAGGGTTGCCACTTCTAGGTTGGGAAATACTTGGCAATTTTAGGGGTGGAGTCTGAGGAGGGTGGGGTTTGGGGAGGGGAGGGGCCTATGTGGGGTGTTATGCCCTAGAATCCACCCTCCAAAGCAGCCATTTTCTCCAGGGAACTGATCTCTTTCACCAGGAGATCAGTTGTAACCCCAGGAGCTTGCCAGCTGCCACCTGGAGACTGGCAGCCCTTGTTGGTGTGTTGGAGTTGGCATGGCAACTGGCCAGATTATAGCTTAATTCTGTATACCAGGTACTAGCTTTGTCAGTGCTAGTACTAGTGCTAGATATAACTGCCTCCTTTAAAGCATCTAACTTCAGTCTTCTGTTTATTTAATTTCAGAGTTGGAAGAAGCCACCAGGGTCCCCTAGTCCAGTGTTTCCCAACCTGTGGGTTAGGACCCAGAAGTGGGTCACAAAGCCTCTGGAAATGGGTCCCTAATGGCCACTCCTGCCCTTTGCATCATTCTTCCTCACCTTATCCTCCTTGTCAGTGTCACACATTCTTGCCTTCCATCTCCCTTTGTGACAATTGGGGGAGGGTGGAATCTGTCCAGCAGCTAGGACAGGGGTGTCAAACATGCAGCCTGGGGGCCGAATGAGGCCCCCGGAGGATGCCTATCAGGCTCCTGAGCAACTGGCTGTCATCTGCTTCCTTCTCCCTCACTTTTGCTTCCTTCTGCATCACAGCTTGCTTTGCCAGGCTTGCTCAATCGCACAGGAGCTACAGAGCAAAAACTTCATTGGCTGAGACTCCTCCCCCTCCTGGTCCCCTGAGGAAGGAAGGAAAGAGCCAGAGCTTCCTTTGCCCAGTTCCTCGGATCCCAATGAGTGCTAATGTTTTAGGCATGTTTTAAGGGGTTTTTAAAAATCTTTAATCATGTTTGTCTGTGTCTTTTGTAAAGTTTATATCTAGTCTTAAATAGGTGCACACATGACCCAGCCCAACAAGTCCTGGCCAGAGGCCCAGTCCAACAAGGTCTCATTTATGTCAGATCCGGTCCTCATAACAAATGAGTTTGGCACCCCTGAGCTAGGAACTTC
Organism: Heteronotia binoei; assembly: GCF_032191835.1. Classification (NCBI taxonomy): domain Eukaryota; kingdom Metazoa; phylum Chordata; class Lepidosauria; order Squamata; family Gekkonidae; genus Heteronotia; species Heteronotia binoei. The sequence continues at coordinate 62,237,853 of NC_083233.1, forward strand.
ATGGTGATAGCTGGAAAGAGGTGAAAACAGAATGCCACTTGCTTGGGGGCAGCTGCACCCTTTTGCGCAGGGTTTGTGGGATTCTCAACAGCATCTGGTTGACCACTGTAGGAAATGCAGTGCTGGACTATAATAATAATAATAATAATAATAATAATAATACTTTTTATTTGTATCCCGCCCTCCCCGCAAGCAGGCTCAGGGCGGCTCACAACACGTAAATACAGTGTACAATAAAACCATATACAATAATTACAATTCCAGTTATAAAATCATCCTTAAAATAATTAAAATTACATTAAGGTTAAGATTATGGTGCTATAGTTAAGATCTTCCATAAAATCCAGTGACTAAAACATAAAACATATCCAGCAGGACTTTCTTGGCTCGGTATTAGGTGAAGGCTATTTTAAAGAGGTGGGTCTTGCAGGTCCTGCGGAATTGGTCTAAACATCGCAGGGCCCGTACCTCCTCCGGGAGTTGGTTCCACAGTAGGGGAGCCGCTATGGAGAAGGCCCGATCCCGGGTGGACTTCAATCTGGCCTCCCTTGGCCCAGGGATATTCAGCTGGTTCTTTCCAGCTGACCTCAGCGCTCTCTGGGGTTCATACGACTAGATGGGTGACAGGGTCATAGTTCACCATGGATGCAAAAAAAACATGGGCTAGCCCTGGATGGGTCACACCATACTTAGTAAATTTATACTTGTGGGTCACCAATGCCAAAAAGGTTGAGAACCACTGTGGACAACAGCCCCAACCCCCTGCCAGCACAAGAACTACAAATATAACATCCTGAACAAGTAGATATCCAATTGATCCTTAAAAACCTTCAGTGGTGAACAATCCACCACCTCACAAGGGAGACTGTTAGGTGTCAAAACGCACCTTTTCATTCTTCATGTTCCTTTTAATTTGCTCTCATTTTTGCTGTGTAAGTTCAGTGGAAAGAGTGTCTCGATACCATTTCTCTCATTGTCAAGATAGATTAAAAGCCTTGGGATGCATCGTGAAACCTCCAGAGACTTTTTTTTTTTAAATTGGGAAGTCCATAGGTTGGAAGCAAGGTTTTATTTCCCTTTTAACTTCCCAGTTTGAAAGCACAAACTCCTCCTCAGGTTTTCTCTAAGCTTTTGGCCACAGAACTCGGCATTGAACGCTTTCTTCTTAAGATAAAAAGCTGAGGTGTGCAGAGCTTCTGACTTTTGCAAACCTGGCAATTAAAATGGGGACAGCTTGCAGCCTTGAGTTGAAATCCTGAAATGCAGTGAGTTGTAAAATCCCACCAGATTTCCTCACTTCAGTCTTTCCAGGCAGCAGATCTCCCTTTTCTTTTCTTTATGCCAGCGTTCCACAACCTAATGCCCATGGTGCCATGGCACCCGCTGTTACCTTTCCTGATGCTCCCCAAATATTTTCAGAAAGTGGATGAGGCTCCTCCCAACTCAGACTTTTGATTAGCCACTGGAGATCTGATTGACTGTGCAAATTAAAATAATATTGCTTCAGTGGTAGCTGCACCACAGTGTTGGTTTATTCTCTCCATCACTTTTTCCATGAGCATTTAAAAAAATTATTCCTCTTTTCCTGCATTCGGGCTTCCTCCGTATATATGCATGTGTGCAGCATTGTATCCCATGGTAGCCATTTTATGGTTGCGCCCACCACCCTGTGTCAGAATTCCAAGGAGCCCCCAGGCTCAAAAAGATTGGGAACCCCTGCTTTTTATGCTCTTTGATTTTGATTTAAAATGCTTAAGCAAAAGGGAGAGCTATTTCAGTGTGGAATAATTATAGGAGATGCAAAGACAAGCCCATTTCCCACCTCTGCTGCAGCTGGTTGGTGTTCAGTTGTCAGGAGATGGTGTAAGTGCCAGCCCTCAGCTTTTTAAAAAACATATTAAAATTCATATTGGTCTTCATCTAGTTAGATCAGACCCTTTAGGGTTGGGGGTGAGCTTGACCTAATATGTGCCACTGGGACTGTGTGATTCACTTTTTTTCAAATGAGAAATAGGAAGATGAGACAGGTGGGGTTTATGCTACCAGTTTACACCCACGCTGGGCATGCTTAACTGTCATGGCTTCCCAAAACAATGCTGGGATTATAATTTATTAATTTAGTGTGGGTGCTGTGCTGGACATCTCTGTAGGGTTTGAGCTTCTTTGAGCACGAGCCGTTATTGAGAGAACATTTTGGAGACTTGTGGAGAGCCAGTTTTGTGTAGTGGTTAAGTGTGCGAACTCTTATCTGGGAGAACCAGGTTTGATTCCCCACTCCTCCACTTGCACCTGCTGGAATGGCCTTGGGTCAGCCATAGCTCTGGCAGAGGTTGTCCTTGAAAGGGCAGCTGCTGTGAGAGCCCTCTCAGCCCCACCCACCTCACAGGGTGTCTGTTGTGGGGGGAGGAAGGTAAAGAAGATTGTGAGCCGCTTTGAGACTCTTCGGAGTGGAGGGCGGGATATAAATCCAATATCATCTTCTTCTATGAGCTTGCTATAAAATTATAATATTGAATATTTATAAATTTTGTGGAATGTCCCTTGTTGACAAAGGCTATGAAACAGGTGTGGCAGAAGTTGATGACCTCTCCAGGGAATTCCAGGAAATATTTGTCCCACACGTTGATAGTGGATTTTGCAAGAAGAAGAAAATATCCTAGTCCAAAACTAACCTCTACACCACACTGGCCGTTTAAGATTAGTCATAGAAAAATGGTTATGCTAGTTAAAGCTATTTAGTTATCATTGCCTATTCAGTTCTTGGTACCCTCTATTTGTCTTTGTGATACCTTTCTTGCTCTGCCCCATAAGTTTATTCATATTATGTCATTACAAAATATTGTTGTTCTGAAGTTGTCTTTGTCTGTGAAACTATGTATTGATGAGACTTGCTATCTTAGTCAGAACTGAATGATTTGCCAGGGGTTCACAGAACAGATTCTTGTTTCTTGTTCTTCCCATGACTGAATAGATGACAGGGAAAAGGGGATAAGTGTTTGATTTTAGTCAACCTTCTAAGCATGTTTATACAAGAGGCAAATAAGTTCTGTAATTCCCTTCTGAAAGAAATTAGGAGCTGTGAATTACAGGGTCCATCTCTTATTTATATTGGACAGTCTTAGTTTTCTGATATCTGCACCTGATAAATCACAGCTACTGTTATATTCTTATTTTTTTTCTTTTTGGTGACATATTGTTTGTTTTTAAGTGATAAGTTGAGAATGTACATTAGAGTCCTTCTGGTTTCCACCTCCTCTTGGGATGGGGTCTTTAGAAACTAGATCTTTGAGTAGGGGGGTGGATGCTTATTAGTTATGGTGCCAATCTGTACAAAATGCCATCTTACTCCTTCCCCCTTCATTCATGTCATAAATGCTTGTTCAGAAAATATTGATAAATAATAATAATAACTTTTTATTTCTATCCCGCCCTCCCCGCCGGGGCGGCTCAGGGCGGCTCACAACATAAAATACATTATACATCCATTTACTTATAAAATCACAGTTAAAACAATTTACAAATTATTAAAATTAACAATATCAACATGGTGCTAAGCGTTAGATCTTCAGCAGAATTCAGTAATTAAAGCATTTTCAATGGCACTTCCCGGTTTATCATTGGTTGAAGGCTATTTTGAAGAGGTGGGTCTTACAGGCCCTACGAAATTGATCTAAGCATCGTAGGGCCCGCACCTCCTCCGGGAGTTGATTCCACAGCAGTGGAGCAGCAATAGAGAAGGCCCGGTCTCGGGTGGCCTTCAATCTGGCCTCCCTTGGCCCAGGGATATTCAGCTGGTTTTTTCCAGCTGACCTCAGCACTCTCTGGGGCTCATATGGGGAGAGACGGTCCCTCAGGTAGGCAGGTCCTCGGCCATATAAGGCTTTAAAGGTGATAACCAGCACCTTGTAACGAACTCGGTATACCACTGGCAGCCAGTGCAGTTCGCGTAGCCCCGGCTGTATGTGCTCCCACCTTGGGAGCCCCAACAGTAGCCTAGCCGCCGCGTTCTGCACCAGCTGCAGCCGCCGAGTTCGGCACAAGGGCAGCCCCATGTAGAGGGCGTTGCAGTAATCTAATCTCGAGGTGACCGTAGCATGGATCACCGTTGCTGCAGTTATGCTGTGAAATGTATAATCAGATCCATTGTGAGATTAAACACAAATACGTTTGAAAAGACGTGAGTTATGGTCAGTTTGCTGATGACAGACAACTTGATGCAGGCTTAGGGTTGTCAAGTCCAATTCAAGAAATATCTGGAGACTTTGGGGGTGGAGCCAGAAGACATTGGGGGCGGAGCCAGGAGCAAGGGTGTGACAAGCATAATTGAACTCCAAGGGAGTTCTGGCCATCACATTTAAAGGGACTGCACACCTTTTTAAATGCCTTCCATAGGAAATAATGAAGGATAGGGGCACCTTCTTTTGGGGCTCATAGAATTGGACCCCCTGGTCCAATCGTTTTGAAACTTGGGAGATATTTTGGGGAGAGGCACTAGATGCTATACTGAAAATTTGGTGCCTCTATCAGCCCCCCCCCCCCCGAGCCCCTGATACCTCCAGATCAATTCCCCATTATACCCTATGAGAATCGATCTCCACATAGGGAATAATGAAGTGCCCAGCAGACATTTCCCTCCCCCCCCCCGCTTCTGGTGACTCTGAAGCAAGGGATTGGCATCTCTACTCACAAGTTGCTGCCAACTTCTTCAAAGTGACACAGACACACCATCGCAAGAGGAAGCCTTTCCAATCGGAGACTGAAGCCTCCGGAGGTGGAAAGTCATATGGTGGCTGTGGGGGCGGGGCTTCCCCTGCTGACCAGCTGACTGGGGGCGGGAAGGAGCCTGGGAAAGCGGGAGAACCCTCGCTGGGACCTGGGGATTGGCAAGCCTATGCAGGCCTGATGGCCATAATCCGTGCTTGGTGAATTCTGGATCAGACTAGACTACTGTAATGTGTTGTACATTGTCCTACCCTTGGAGGTAATTCAGAAGCTACTGCTGATAGAAGATGCTACTGCCTGTCAGATTAGTGAGTATGGATTGGCAGGAGCAGATTACACCCCTCTAAAACATCTGCAGTGGCTACCATTTGGTTTCTTTGTCCAGTTCAAAGTTATAGTTTTGATCTTTAAAGCCTTGTGCGGATAGAGATTCAAGGAATGTCATGTCTCAGTATGAAAGGATCTTTTGGTCTACTGGTACAGTCCTGCTTTATCCTCCTTTTATGAAGATAATGATTAGGGTCTTTTCCATGGCAGCTCTGTTGTTTTGGAATTCTGTCCCTCAAGGAGTCTATGCATGGTTCCCCACCCCCACCCCCGCTACCCTTAATCTCCTTTGGTATACCAGCGGTTTTGCAACTGGGAGTGAATATCAGTTGTATTTAAAAGTTTGCTTTATCCATTTTGGTTGGACTCTTTTTAATTTGTAATTTAGATTTTTGCAAATTGCCTTGTTGACCTGCCTTTCTTTTGTAAGGTGGCCTGTAAATAATTGGTAATTCCGCCTTCAGATGTTGGTATATGAATGCAGAAGACAGAGGGAAACATCTATCTAGCAAGACATTGCATATTTGGCTACTTTGGCCATGGTTCTTGGCAGGAGAACTATGCTTTCCAAGTACACAAATGTCCCTATTCTTATGTATTTTTAGAAAATTATTTCCTTCAAAAAACAAAAACAAAAAGAGAACAAAAGGGGGGATCCAGCAACTAAACAAAGAGACAAAAAATATAACATTGGTGGCGGATCTACACATAAATTTCTATAAGTGATTTTCAAATATCTAAAAATAAGTCCATACGCAATTGTTGTCTACATGCTGTGCATTCAGATACTGATAGATTTCTAAGGTCCTTGATCCATTGATTTACCAGATGTGTTCCTGTTCTTACGTATAAAGTGTTGGGACAGTGGCATGAAATATAGTGCATACTGCACCAGTAATGTTAAAAAGACTCCATGGATAAGAATATAAAATGAAAGTTATGTGTAGCAGTGGTTAGTGGAGCACTGTGTTGAGCAAGACCTTAAAGGCAGCCATGGCCAAGACAGGCTTCTAAGAGTCTAGACTCATCCCTGTTTGGAGACAAGTAAGCTTTACCTTGGAATATATTTTTAGTGCCTGTCTTGAGCACTGAAACATGTAAAGATGGTGAGGACATTTCCTTTGTTTCTTAAGAGCTGCACACCACTTCATAACATCTGGGATTAAGAGGAGGTCTTCCCAGCTGCCAAGTTCTGGTTTCTGGCAGCTCTAGTAAGATTCTAAAGATGTTGGCAGTTTTTGTGGAGGACAGTAGAGCCCCTTCTTCATGGAACGAATGAGTTAGTGTGTGAGCTTTTTGCCCTCCTTGTCTGATGAAAGCCCAGAGAAGTCCTGTCATCTGGAGGTACACAAATACTTTTTCCAGAAAATGGCTGCCCCCCTCCCCCTCTGAAGCAAGATCTGGAAGGAAAGGATGATTGGTTGCGATGCAGAAAGTCAGACCTTGGCTATCTGCATCTCCTTTCGTAAGGCAAGGGAAGGCCGGGCAGAGACAGATAAAGCCAGGATGGTTCCCCTGGTGCAGTTAAGACTTGCTAGCTTTAAAACACCCGTGTTGCACAACAGACTGGAAAACTTTGATCTTTTCTGTGACTGCTTCTGCTGTTGTTGTGGAAATGAAATCTGAGACCAGGAAACCTGCCCCGAGTCCTAAACAGAAAAGTAGACATTACCCAAACCCGACTGGGGATCTATCTGATCAAGTATGCAGCTTTTTTCTCTGTGCCCTCTGGGCTCTGTAATCTGTTATCTTCTCTAAGACTCTGGGGCTCCCCCCCTCCCGCATGGCTCTGTTTTATGGAAAACTAGCCTCCATTTCAAAACTGGGGAAAAAATGTCCAAATGTTCTGCAGAAGGAGGATACATGTGTGTGGGGCGGGGGGTTCTTAAGGGTTCAAGTCCTACATGCTTTTACATAGCTATCTAAATGAAGGGGCACACCTGCTGCCTAAAAAGGGGCAGTGAAGGGCAGGCGTTGGGGGTGGAGAGAGATAGAATTGGATAAGTCGTCAACTGTTTTGCCTGATAATGGACAGGAAACTCTGTTAGTCACTTTTTCTGGTATTTATAGCCTTGCCCTCTGTAAGCAACCTTGGAGAGGGCTGAAGTTGCCCTGTGGCACTTGGACGATTTGAATGGCAAGACAAATCTATTCTCGGAACAGGGTGTTGACCAAGATAAAGGGCATCTTATTGTGTTTGAGTTTCTGGGAAATCACCTTGGGAAAGGAGGTCTGCCCCAGCTAGTCTGTTCTCCTCAGATCTTGGAAGCTAGGCAGGGTTTGCCCTGGTCAGTATTTGGATGGGAGACCACTAAGGAATGCTAGAGTTGCTACACACGTTCCACTGCTGCCTCCTCCTCTATTCCACGAGTGAATTATCTGCTGCCTTTCGCCTACAGTTTTTCCAGCTGTAGAAGTGTGGAGGTGCCATTTTCAAGCCGTTGATAACCTTTATTAGGTAAGTAGTTTGAGATGCTTGGACCAACCATCTCTTTAGGTTGGCTTGCCTTCTGAATAAACCAGGTTTTAGGGGCAGCATCAGTATTCTGACTGTGGCTACAGGACCTGAAAGAAAACTTTCTGGTATGTTTGGGCTTGGGTCACATGTAACCTTCAACCCTAGTTTTGCATTGTGGGAGTCAGCCTTCAGCGACAAGGGAAAGAGAGCGTGTGAGCCCTTCATGCGCTCAGGTTCCCTCCTTCTGCTGCAAGATAGAGTTCATAATTCTATTTATTTATTTATTTAGATTTATATTCTGCCCTCCCCGCTAGTGGACTCATTACATCAAAACCATCAGCCTGTTGTTTGACATGAAACTGGAAGTTAGAGGTGTTAGTCTGAATGCACAAAGATAGGGGGCAGTGGAGAGCACAGGAACTTGAACTCAGCAGTCAAGCCATAATTTAGCCATTACAGCCAAACTTGGATTTGGCAACTCAAAAGAGAGAGACTGTTGAGCTGTCTGTAGGGATGAGATATGAATATTGATTTTTTTTTTTTTAGCTTCCCCCCCATGTATTTTATTTTCATAGAGTTTGATACCTCTAATCGGCAAAACCCTGACCTGGATCATCTAGACTAGCGAGATCTTGTCAGATCTCAAAGTTAAGCAGGGTCAGTCTTGGTTAGTATTTGAATGGGGGACCACCAAGGAAGTCCAGGGTTGCTACATAGAGGCAGGCAATGGCAAACCATTTCAGAACATTTATTGCCTCGAAAACAGGACTGCCATAAATTGGCTGCAACTTGACAGAGCTTTCTGTCACCACAATGGTGGCGGCTGCAAGCATAGACAGCTTCAAGAGTGGACTGGATAAACATATGGAGCAGAGGTCCATCAGTGGCTATTAGCCACAGCGTATTGTTGGAACTCTGTGTCTGGGGCAGTGATGCTCTGTTTTCTTGGTGCTTTGGGGGGGGGGCACAGTGGGAGGGCTTCTAATATCCTGGCCCCACTGATGGAGCTTCTGATGGCACCTGGTTTTTTTTGCCACTGTGTGACACAGTGTTGGACTGGATGGGCCATTGGCCTGATCCAACATGGCTTCTCTTGTGTTCTTATGTTCACCAATCTGCAGAATTGTGCTAGGTGAGGAACAAACTTGCTTCCTAGGAAGGTGGGTTAGAGAAAGCATAAAACTTTTTAAAGCAAACTGCCCAGCCTGCTAGTTTGTTTTCAAGTCCAACTCAAGGTACTGGTTATAATCCACAATTTTAGATTAGGGAGATTTACTTCCTCTGACCTTTATAGACAGGAGATGCTTTGCCTGTAGTACCCAGGAAGTTTCGAATACATCCCAGAACGGCATATTCTCAGTAGGTTAAGGACCTTGCTTCCGTGAGAGGCTAGCTGGAGCTCATTTCTACCGTTGTTTCCAAGATGTGTAAATTCTTCTTGGGAGAGGTTGTGGGAAGCTGGTACTTGATGCCGAGTTTTGTTTTGGTTAAATGGGCATTAATCAATGCATCCGTTATCTTTAAATACCATGAACTGTTAATTGAGACAGTTTTAAAAAAGATCCAAGTATCCAGTCCTAAGATGTGCCATAGCAAACAAGCTTTAGAAGGGGGCGTGCCACCTGTTACATTAATGCAACATCACAGTTGCGTGCTGGCATGCCTCTCCACAATCTCTTTCCGTTAAGTAATGGGACGTTGTGCTGTGCATAATGATCTCTGGTATTTTGCCAAAGTCTGTTAATTGTAGAGTAACTGGTTCTCCCATTTGTTTGTGTATGTGCAGAGGGAATGGGCTTGCCAATATTAATGTATTTAAATTTTCACAGATTTAATAATTGCCTGTTGCTTAACATTTCAAAGAGAACAAGAATGGAAAACCCAGCCAGGTAACCGGAGAACAAGGTGGTTTGGTTTAAAGCCAGCCAAGAAAAAGTTCCAATATCAGTTCTTTAACATAAATCCTGGCTGCGAATTTGAACTATGCAGAGGGATCCAGATGGGCTGGGCTGGCTAACAAAACACAGTGCCCCCTAAATAGATTGTATTTATTGGTCTTATAGAATGTCTAGGCCAGGGGTGGCCAAACTTGCTTAATGTAAGAGCCACATCGAATAAACACCAGATGTCTGAGAGCCGCAAGACATGGATGTCAGATGTTTGAAAGCCAGAAGGAAGGAATGAAGGAAGGCAAATGCATGGGGGGAGAGGTGGAAAGAAAGCAGCTTTAAATTCATTCTTGACTCCACTGGCTGACTTGGCTTGGAGAAGTGATTTAAAGAGACAAATGCCATCTCCAAGCTGGCCGACAGGGCAGTGAACCACACAATACGTGTGAAAGAGCCATGTGGCTCCCGAGCCGCAGTTTTGCCACCCCTGGTCTAGGCAATAGTGCTTTTGTTGGAGATCCTTGTATTCTTTGTTCATGTATGTATTCAAACCATATCTTTAGTTTCTTTTGGAAGATGCATATGCGTTAGTTGGCCTTTATTTACTTTATAGCTTGTCTTTCTGGCTGAGACTCAGAAAGGATTAAAAATATATAAAACAATGAAATCAGATTGCATAAAACATCCAGTATATAATGCTGTAAGGCTAGGATTACTGTATAGCAGCATGGACAAATTTACTGACATAATAAGAACCCTGATAGATCAGCCCAGTGGTCCATCTAGTTCAACGTTTTGTTTCCCAGAGTGACCAGCTAGATGCCCCAGAAGTTGGTAGCCTCCAGGGGTAGAGTCTGGAATTCTTCCAGAATTCTGGCAGATCTCCAGTCTACAGAGATAATTTCCCATAGAGGAAATGGTAGCTTTGGAAGTGATCTCTGTGGCATCCCACTACCACTGAGCTCACTGGTCTCCCAAGGCACTGGTTCCAGATGTCCAAAAATTTCCCAACGTACCTAGAAGGCACCCTTGCTGGCTGTCCCCCAACAGCTAGAATGCAGAACAGAACATAAGAGTCCCCAGAAGTGCCTGCAAGTGTTATAGAGGATTTCGGGATGCATACTTGCTAATAGTTGGTGACAGAGTATTCCTCCATGAATGTGTCTAGTCCCCTTTATAAAGTTCGCTAAACATCCTGTGGTGGTGAGTTCTGCATGTGTTTATGTGAAGAAGTCCAGAATGTCTTTGTTAATGCTGCGTTTGTGTTCTTTGAAGTAGTTGCAGTGAAATGCGCAAGCTTTCCTGGGGGTGGATGGGGCGTTGTAGTTTTCACGTTTCCAGAACCCACACAGGTGTGGGGAGTCTTGGACTGTTTTTCAGTATGGTCAGCTCCCCCAGAGATAAATGGGAAATGTGATCTGTGAGTCTGCCCTCTTCTGCAGCTATTGCCTTGAGGAGAAAGGCAAGGGGACCATATGAGCCTGGAAACTAACTAAGCTCAAATTTGCCAAGAGCAAATGAACATTTTTGGTTTTGTTTGTTTTTTTACATCTAGAATGCAGCCTGAAAAATACTGTCTGATTACTGAAAATAATAGTGAGTTGAATGTGTGTTGTAAAAGATCTTCAGATCAAGAGGTGTACAACTTCAGTAGCAACTGCTTGATATAGCATACCGGGCTGCGTTCGAGCTTTGTGGTGCTTGGAGTCGATTCTGTGTTCAGTATGCTGAAAGCCACAAATACAGTCTGCACTCTTATCCATCCTTTTGTTCTCCTGCTCCTCTTCCAAGCAGTGCTGGGTGGCATACATGCCAGTTGGCAGGGTGTAGTAGTAATCAGACTATGCGTTCGAATCCCTACTCTGCAGTGGAAGCTTGCTGGGTGACCTTGGGCCAGACACAGGGTTGCCATTGTAATGCTGATATGGAAGGGGGGGAGAATATTGTGAGCCTCTTCTGATCCCCATTGGAGAGAAAAGGAAGGGGATAAATAAATAAAACATAGTTCCTTTACTACCTTCTTCAGGCTTTGACAGCTCTGTGAGGAAGCTTAGGCTAGTAGAGAGTAACTGGGCCACAGTCACACAGCAGGCATCACAACTAGGTCAACAATCCAACGTTATAACCACTACACTACACTTGGCTCACATGCTTCCTTGCGGAAGGGAGGAATAATGATTCTCCACAATGCCCTGCCGTTCCATCTCTTGTTATCCCACTGTTTTCCTTCTCATCTTTTCTCCAAACGAGCCCACTCATTAGCTTTTTAGTTCACTATTCACGGAAGTGTTGACAGTCAGACATTAAGGGTGAATGCACTAATAAGGGTGCAGGGGGAGCTGTCCCTTTTTCTTAGTTCTTGGCAGGCTTGGGATGCGCTGTGGATTATCATTTCAGCTCCTGCCTTGCTACCTTTACAGGTGAAATGGTGGCAATGGTGGTCTTCGCTGTCTTATTTTGTAGCATCTTGTTGAAGCAAAATACTAGGAGCTGGAGTCTGCTGCTTTGGTTGGTGTTTAAGGTAGCAGAATGGGGCTGTGGCTGGATGGTGAAGCACCGTTGTTGCATGCAGAAGGTCCAGGATTTGTTTTTAGTATCTCAGTTAACAGGCCTTTCCCTTAAATGTTGCTTTTCTGTTGTCTGTAAAAATAAGCCTCTTAAAGAACCCTTCATGTGCTAACACAGCATAAAAGGCATAAGATTATCCATAAGATCTGGTAGGCAGGATGTTTGACTTACTGTTAATTTTATGCTTTTTCAATTTATATGCTGCTTTTCTCCTTGATCAGGATGTGTTTACCATGATATTGTTTTATTGTTCTATTATCCCCAAGCATCAACATTGCAGTTATCAAGTAGACTGGATTGGATAGGCCCTGTCCTGCTCCCTAAAAATACATGGTAGTTCTGTACACGCAAATAAGTACACGTAGGACTTTATGCTGTAGAAGCATAGTAGGGTTAAGCGCACTGGCCCCATCCATGCATGTTCACCATAGAGTGGGTACAGACGCTGTGTACAGACAGACTTGTTCGCTTGATAGGCTCCACCCCTGTGTTTTGTTAGTGTGATGTTCAATTTGTAAGCTCTTGTCTTAATGAGCCCTTAACATATTTCTTAGGATTTTTTTCAGTGTTCTCCCAAATTTCAATTTTTTCTTCAGTAATCTTTCCATGATTTTTTTTTCTTTTTTCCTGGATCTTCACATCTCTAAATCGGAAACTCGGGATAAAGACCTAGCATTTTCCCCAGACTTTCCCTTCTTTCAAATAATCCATTTCTGTGAAAGGACTGTAACTCCTGCTCATCTTTCTTCAGTGCAGATTTGTGTTTCCGCTTTTTTTTTTTGTCAATGGTCCTTAAACCATTCATCTAATCCAAGTTCTGTAGTCATGCCATTATTTATATTTACTGATACATTTTCCTCTGCTCTGTAAAGTGCCAAGTGGTGTTACATGACGAATAAATAGTGGGGTATCTGTGAATATTTCTGTGGGAGTAGAAATCCCTTCCCTTGTACTAGCCCCAGTTCTCTGTCCCCTCGCTCTTACTTAAAAAAGTCAAATAGATCCAAGTGGGCAGCTCTGTTGGTCTGAAGCAGTTGAACAAAGCAGGAGTTAAGTTTCACCTTTAAGACCAACCAAGTTTTATTCAGAAAGTAAGCTTTCAGGTGCTCTCTAAGCACACTTCATCAGACCTGATCCCCTCGTCTGATGAAGCGTGCTTAGCAAACACACAAAACACGTTCTGAATAAAACTTGGTTGGTCTTAAAAAAGGTCAAAATGAGACAGGAGCTTCAACAACACCAAATGACAGCTAAGATCAAAGTAATCTTGTGAGATCTTGGTGCTTTTAGTTTTTACCTTTAAACCCATCCCCCTTTCTGCAAACCTTGTGTTTCCAGAAATATATGTATATGCACAAAGGGGGCATTTTTTGTTGTTAGCTATATAGCAGCTTGTCACTGAAGGTCTTTACCCACCCTGTTAACAATGATATACTTTAGATAAACTCTCACTCTATGAAAGTGAATAAATGCAAACATTCCAATTGGGGGCATTGCAGAAGCTCTTGAGGTGTGTCCTGGAACAGTAGGAGGGAAATTTAGACACAATAGACTGAAGAGTTTCTGTCTCTGTTGTCCTCCTTTGTCTTGAGTTAATGGTATAAAGATGACCAAAAGAGAGCTTTCTTGTACTCAAAGGGTTGTGAAATGCTGGGGTGGAGAATCCTACAGTGGTGTGAGTCACCTTTTGTTTCCTGTTCCTGTGGGATGAAGCTAATCAATTGGTGGCCTTGAAAGAGAATATAGAAAGTGAACATTAATAAAATATGACTCCAGCGATACCGTTAAAACATAATAAAACATATATTGCAGGGAGCTTTCGCTTCAGAACTTATTTCATCAGATACGTGAAGCGCATGTTCATCCTGCTGGTTTATATGTGCGATTGGGAAGGGCTGTTTTAAAGAAAGGCCCCTATGAACCAAGATCCAATCCAAAGGGTTATTGGTTCACTCAGAATGGGTCTGAGATACTCCCAGCTAATGTTAGATAAGCAAAAAGTAAAACCTAGTGCAGGATAAAATGAGGTAAGCAGGTATGCTGGGAAATTACAGAGGTATAGCTGAAGTAATTAACATCTGTATGGGGGTGAGATACGTGAAGATGCAATTCTTTCCCCACCCCATGCATTTATTCACTCTCACTCAAAAGCCTTTCATGCATTTATTCATTTAGTTGGGATATGCAGCATGATACAAAATGGTAACCTATAGTAAAAGTAAGCAGGAAGAAAACTAGGATGCTGAAAGTTAGGTCAGTGGTCAAATTGGCCACTGTGTGACACAGAGAGTTGGACTGGATGGGCTATTGGTCTGATCCAATATGTTCTTATGTTAAATGAAGCTGGAGAGCCACAGCTGGATCTATCTACTAAATGTTGACTTGCAACCTCAAAGTTGTCACCATGGGCCAGAGCATGAACTAGATTCCATAGAAGTGGGATGGGTGGCGTTAGCTAGCTTGCTATGCAGCATCTCACTAAGCTAAATCCTCACCTTGAAGTCTGCTTTTGGCCATAAAAGGAGAGGGGGGGGAGTAATAGATGACTGTTTCTCTCCCATCCCTGACTTGGGTAGCCCAAGCTTGCTTAATCTCAGAAGACCACCAAGGAAGCCTTAAAAACCCCATGGAGTCTTCATAATTCACTGTGATTTTGACTGCAGGGGAAAAAAAATTCCAGTGAGAAAAAATCAAAACTCCCCTTCTGCTGTGGTTAAGAGTACAATGATGTTATTAGGGTAGCAGGCAGCAAAGTGAAATCCCACTTTTACTGTTTTGTTGATTCACTAGTGCTAAGTATATGTTCCATATAGTGTCTACGTACAGTTTTTACTGTATTCATTTATTCAATAAAGTCCATTTATTTGTATCATTCTTATAATTGATAATGCTGATAGGTATGCAACACTGAAGATACAGTATGTACATCTTATAGTAAAAATTCAGTGCAAGAACCAAATACCTTGAAGGATCCTGAGTTATGCACAAAGAAAAAAATGTAACAAACAAGGATTTCCATGAATGAAAGAGCAGAAAAAAGAAATTCAAAACTGATCCCTCATTGTAAGCTACTTTTGGTATTCTTTGAATAGAAAGGTGGGATAAAAAGCTCTTCAACTAAATAAACTTGATAAATAGATGGATGAGCCATAGCTATGCTGAATCACATCTGAGGTCAATGAAATGAAAAACAGTCTGGTTGCTCAGTTCATACAAAAATGAATTGAGTGTCTTATTGAGATATGTGTTCTCAGGGTCCGGAAAGCAAGAGTTCAAATAAAACAAATTGAAAACATGTATTTTGCTTCCACATTGGAAGCCAACTTTTGGAGGTGCTGGTTCTCCATAAAGCATATATCTCACCCTTGGGTACCCACTGGTTGTTAGTTGGTGGTTTCTTAGCATACCAGGCAGTTACCATGACTGCTTCTGCCACCATAACCATGAAAACCAAACCTAAAGTTTGAACTAACCAAGAAGGGTAGTCAGATTGTTGTAACTGCTCAATGAGATATTCAAGGGAATCTTGTAATGTCTGAAATCCAACTGTAGCATGACCAATGACTGGAAAGATTTTAAATTTACCTTGCCATCACCAGTATGGAAATGCAAACCTTTGGATGTATTCCCTCCGCCACTTCCAATTTAGAAATACGGTGTAGTTTTCAAGGAGTTTGTAAGACTCCAGTCTTCACTTCACTTCCAAAAAATTAATTACAGTGCTTCAGTTGGGTTTATTTCTGAGTAAACAGGATCAACCTGTTTGCTCCTAGCTTAATATCTAATGCTGGTTTTAATCTTAACTGTATCTATATCCTCTTTATTTCCTGTCATAGAAATCAAGGTGGCCCATGTGGGGTTTCTTTGAGGTCTCACATCCAAACTGTGGCTAGGTCTAGACTTCAGCAAAGTTTCTGTGTCATATACATTCCAACTGTTTTTTCTTTTGCTCCACTGGTTATGCTGCTACCTTTTTTCTTAGAGAGGTAGTAGAAAGGAAATTTATTGTTGATAGTTGTTAGGGGTGGCCCTTTTCTTTACTGTGTTTTGTATTACTCTGTCAATTCCAAATACTTTTTGGTCCATCATATGAGCAGCAGGAGTGTGCAGAAATTACTCCAGTTATGGTGTTAAAAGTTGTTTGGTTACACTAAATACTTAAAATTGCGTTTGTACTCTTCACTTTTCCATCCCTGCCCTTTTCTTCCTTTGACAAAAAATGGATTTATCATCACTGCTGCTTTCTGTTTAATTTCCATGGCAGTTTCCTTCAGGATACAGATATCACAGCGCAAGCTGTCTTGTTCAAGGACTTCAATTTTTTTCGCTTTCTAACCTAATGACTCATGGATGCTTAAACTTCCTCATAAGCACCAAGCAAGTGAGGTAATAACTTCTGTTCAGTCAGCTGGTGTTCAGCAAGCTTTTACTTTGTGCTCCCTGTGCGGTTTTCTGTATGGCTTTTGCATTTACCAGAAGCAACTTTAGAACATTCCAGAACTCAAGCCAAGTAACTGGCACCCAATTCTCTTTCTTGCAAAGTATCACTGTAAGTCTCTGCATATTTCTCAAAGGGTGGGCATTCTCCCAACTCAGCTGCCTTTGGATCAATGTGATAGAGAATATTTTCTTCAATTATGAGCCTGTTTTCCATAATTTCTGTATTTTCTGTGATTGTGAGCATGTCTTCACCAGTTGTTTTATTTATTTATTTTTAAAAATCTGTTTTCAGTGTAGTTTTGGGTGATTTATTAATTTCCTTTTATTCAGTTTTTCTTTCTTTTGCACATCTGCCGCTTCCCTGCCATGTTGTCTTACAATTAAAATAAGTTAACAATATAAAAACAACACACCCTGGACATCAACAGCACACAGCTATTCATAAAACAGGCCTCTGCAAAGACAATTAAAATGCTGGAAAGGTAAAACCCCAATTAAAAACCTAAGTTAAAAGATATGTTTTGGCCTGGTGAAGGAGGCTCTGGGAAGAGTGTTCCAGAAGTGAGGGGCCACCACAGAAAACACCTTGTCTGTAATTACCAGCTGCTTTACCTCTGAAGGTGGGGGCACAGAGAGCAAGGCTAGAGAGGCAGCTAGAGGGCTGGAGATCATATGGAAGGAAGTGGTCCTTTCTTTATATACTTTAGCCATGGCAATTTGGTTAGCAGCTGCTCCGTGATGCCAGTTCCTTGCATCTCATGCAGACTTACTTGAATGCTGAGCGTAAGCTTAGCTGAGTCAAAGAAATAGGATCCCCACCCCCCACCCCCAGACACATGCGTCAGATCTACCCCTGTTGTTTCATGAGAGAGTCTGATGATACAAAACTTGAGTGTGACTACAGCTGTGTGGCTCCTGAACGTCACAATGGGGGAAAACCTCTCCCCACCCCCCACCTGAACCTTTTTTATTTCTTGGTTGTTAAAGGGCCTGGCAGGAGTCATGGTTGCGAAATGATGCCTCAGAGCTGACCAATTGCTTTCTGAAACAAAACAGAGTTGGAACTTAGGAGCTGCACCAGTGTAGAGAAGACTAAACTCTTCTTAAAAGCCTCTCCTCTGCCCCATCCAGGTGTCTAAATGCAATGATAGGGCAGACAGGAACTAGCACAAGAATTTCACCACCCACCCTCCCTTCCTTATTTTTTCTTTCCTGGTGGCTGTGGCTTCAGCCGCTTGCTTTCTGCGGTGCCCCTGTTTGGGGTGTGGGTATTAGAGATGGGGAAAGAGGCTTCCACTCCTTCTGCCATGCCCTTATTGCTGACTCCAAAGAATCTCCTGGTACCCACCCTTGGGGGGGAAAGGAGTGTTGCAACCCTTGAGAAATTGTCTCTGTCTTTTATCTCTTGCAGCTGCTGTGCTTTTCTCCCACCCAACCCCCTTGCAAACGTGGCTGGTATGTCTGAGCCATATCCTTCAAAACCAGTTTTCTAAGTAGATTAGATGGGCAGCAGAGACAGCTATGCAATCAGGCAAAAATGTGTGCTCATGCCTGCCTTTTGTGAGGGGGGTCTGAGCAGTCGCCGCCGTCTACCACCTGGATGAGTGTGTGTGTTTTTTCTCTTCTTCCCACCCCAACGCATTGTCTGCCCTTTATCAGAGCTGGGTACAAAAAGGTTTACCTAATGACTGAACCCTGGCTGTGAACCACAGCGGGCTGGTGGCTGAAGGAATGTGTGTTTTTCAGGGGTGAAGTGGTGACCAACGGCTGTGCATTGGTGACCAACGGCTGTGCTGATCAGTCTGTTGCAGGGGCGGCCAAACTTAATGTAAGAGCCGCATAGAATAAACATCAGTTGTCTGAGAGCTGGAAGACATGAACATCAGATGTCTGAGAGCCGTAAGACATGAATGCCAGATGTTGGAGCGGCACAGGAAGGAAGAGAGGGAGGAAGGAAGGACAGCAAATAGATTGAGGAAGGAGGGAGAGGCAGAAAAAAGCAACTTTAAATGCATTCCCCAAGCTGCCAGCTGGCTTTGCTCAGATAAGTGATTGAAAGAGACAAATGCCTTCTCCAAGCAGGCCAGTGGGGCGGTGGGGGCTTTGAGAGCCACTCAATATGTGTGAAAGAGCCACATGTGTCTCCCAAGCCACAGTTTGGCCACCTCTGGTCTACTGGGACATTTTTACCAACTGACTTAGACGGGAATACCTGCCAGCAATTGTAGGATACATTAGAAACTGCCCCCCCCCCCTTGTGCTGTTAATAATTTTTGTAGATGTTGAATGCATTTTAACAAAATTTGGTTTTCTTAAAGAAACAAAAAACAGTGTTGGGGAAGCTGAGGCTTGGAGCGGTGAAGCAAAAGAAATGTATGTACTTTACCTGTTTCCTCAGATCAAAATTCTTCCACCTACTAACGCTCTAATCTGTGGTGCCTTGTGAGCAAAAATTCTACTTTGTGAGCTACCGGCATTAAGATTGTGAGCTACTGCATAATTCGTTTGCTCTGAGCCATTTTTCCTGAGCTAAGACAAAAAAAAATGTACAAGCAGGAAGCTAAAAAACTGTGAGCTAGCTCATACTAACTCAGATTAGAGCAAACCCGGCCCCCCCCCCCCCCAAGACTGCTTTTCTTTCTTTGGGATTTCTGATCGGCTTGTTCCCTCATAAACACATGGTGAAAAGCATCAGGAGATCCAAAACAGGAAATGACCTGTAAGGAAAGGATTCAGCACCCTTTCCCCACTAACTCTGCTTTTATTAAAAGATATGCTTTATGTTGCTTATATTTTTATATTTGATTTGCTCATTTTTCCTGAAGTAGCGAAAGCCAGGTGGAGCTTCATTTCTCAAAGGCATTCTGGCTTTCATCCACACATTTATTGGGCATTGTTCTGTGATTTGGAGAAAGCAAGAGAAGCTGCGTAATACAGTTTTGTGAATGTTTCTTCGTTCTCTCGCCTAGTGTGGGAAGGATACTATAACATAGACTTGCCCAGAAGAAGAAGAATTGCAGATGTATACCCCACCCTTCTCTCTGAATCAGAGACTCAGAGCAGCTTACAACCTCCTATATCTTCTCCCCCCCTACAACAGACACCCTGTGAGTGGGTGGGGCTGAGAGGGCTCTTTCAAGGACAGCTCTGCCAGAGCTATGGCTAACCCAAGGCCATTCCAGCAGTTGCAAGTGGAGGAGTGGGGAATCAAACCCGGTTCTCCCAGATAAGAGTCCATGCACTTAATCACTACACCAAACTGGCTCTCAAAAGCTCTGGCTCACAAAAACCCATGCTGGAATAAGTGTTGTTAGCCTTTAAGGTGCCACTGGGCATTTGCTCTGTTATAATCCTTAGAAAGCCATTTGTGCTGCAAGGATGTTGTAGGGGGCAGGGGGAGGGCCTTGGTTTTCTGGTTTGCAATTGCGTCACAACTGTCAGACCTGAATCTTGTGCATCTCTTTGGATTCCTGAGAACAGTAAGACTTCACTAGCTCCTTAAAGACTAACAAAAATCATGACAGGGTATGAGCTTGCTTGGAAATCATGTGATTCTCTCCCCCCCCCCCACATAAATACACAACTAGTGCTATAGGAAAAACGGTTTAAATATACATTGGTAATGTTATTTCTATGAATTTGAGGACTGCTAGATTACTTTTCCATGCATTCTATGGATTTCTAGTAAATTTCCATGTCATAGTAATGTACGGTCTTGCCAAGGAAAGATGCTTTGACAAGATTTGTTTATGGTATGAAAAGGGAAATGTTACATCTTAGCCGTGTTTCCCTCTTCAGATTTAGCTGTAACCAATACTCCCTCTAAGCCAGGGGTGTCGAACTCATTTGTTATGAGGGCCGGATCTGACATAAATGAGACCTTGTTGGGCCAGGCTGGGCCATGTCAGACCAGACCATGTGTGCACCTATTTAAGATTAGGTAGCAGAGATATAAACGTTTTAAAGGACACAGACAAACGTGACTAAAGTTTTTTTTTTTAAAAAAACTTAAAACATTAGCACTTTTTGGTCTTAAAGGTGTTTTCTTTGTATTTCTCCCATGAGATCCAGGGAACTGGGCAAAGGAAGCTCTGGCTCTTTCCCTCCCTCCCCAGGGGACCAGGAGGGGGGAGGCGCCTCAACCAATGGAGAAAATCGATGTTTTCCTCTGTAGCTCCTGTGTGATTGAGCAAGCCTTGCAAAGCAAGCTGTGATGCAGAAGGAAGCAAGAGAGAGGGAGAAGGAAGCAGATGACAGCCGGTTGCTCAGGGGCCTGATAGGAGCCCTCTGAGGGCCTGATTTGGCCCCTGGGCTCTAGACTGTGGAGTCTTGTGAGCAAAAATTCTACTTGGTGAGCTACTGGCATTAAAGTTGGTAGCTACTGCATAATTTAGTTTGCTCTGGGGCCATTTTTCCTGAACTAAGACAAAAATGTGTGAGCTGGAGGCTGAAAAACTGTGAGCTCGCTCACACTAACTCAGCTTAGAGGGAACACTCACTCTAACTCAGCTTAGAGGGACTGTAACCGCTCCCCCCCCACACACACACACTGTGTGGTCATCCCTACTGATAGTGGTATTCCTTGCAAATCTTCATATTGCTCCTGTAGTTAGTCCCTCGATATGAAAACTGCTGGGTGGGAGCCAGTCCCATCTGCCTTTTTTACAACTGGAAAGTACCCTTGAAATTGACAGTGTCTACTTGGCTTCTGTGAGATCCTGTTGGGGAAGCAATCTCCTATGTCACTTGCAGCAAATCAGAGAGAACAAAAACAATCAGCGTTTTTTTCTGGAACATTTTAAAATTCTCTCTGTGAAAAATTTAATTCATCCCACTCTGGATTTTTGGGAATGAAATTCAAGAACAGAAAAGTGCCTGTGTGGTGCAGTGGTTAGGCTAGGATCTTGGGAGGCCAGGATTTGCATCCCAGCTCTGCTATGGAAGCTCACTGGGTGACCTTGTGCCAGTCAGTGTCTCCCAGCCTCATCTACCTTAGAGGATTGCTGTAAGGATAAAATGGATGAAAGGAGAATGACGTTGCAAGCTGCTCCATTGATGGAAACGCAGGGTTTAAACATAACAATTCCATAGATCTTTTTGCTACTAGTGGTAACCAGACTCTGCAAGCTTGTCCCAGTTGGTATTTTTTGTAGGGGCTGGGCTATTTTGAATAGCCTTCAAGGCAGAAGCGTATTTTCTCTGGGTCTGAAACACATGGCATGTGGGTACCGTCTTCATGACCCTATCCCAGGTAATCTTACAAGTCATGAACAAGAGCAGTGTTCTGAAATGACATAAATAAGCCATATCCTGGTGATGGGGTCACAATTATGATTTGCTATCTCCCTACAACGCATTGCCTTAAAGCGAGGGGTGGCCAAACTTGCTTAATGTAAGAGCCACATAGAATAAATGTCAGATGTTTGAGAGCCGCAAAACGTAAATGTCAGATGTTTGAAAGCCGGAAGGAAATAAAGGAAGAGGTGGAAAGAAAGCAACTGTAACTTTACATGCATTTTCCAAACCACTGGCTGGCTTGACTTGGAGAAGTGATTTAAAGAGACAAATGCCCTTCTCCAATATCTGTGAAAGAGCCACATGAGGCTCCCAAGTCACAGTTAGGCCACCCCTGCCTTAAACTGTTAATATGCCCACTTAGTCATTGTAGCAGATGAAGAAGATGAAGATGATGAAGAAGATGAAGATGAAGAAGAAGAAGATGATGATGATGATGGTATTGGATTTATATCCCACCCTATACTCTGAATCTCAGAGTCTCTGAGTGGTCACAATCTCCTTTATCTCCCCCCCACAGACACCCTGTGAGGTAGGTGGGGCTGAGAGGGCTCTTGCAGCAGTTGCCCTTTCAAGGACAACTCCTGTGAGAGCTATGGCTGACCCATGGCCATTCCAGCAGGTGCAGGTGGAGGAGTGGGGAATCAAACTGGGTTCTCCCAGATAAGACTCCGCACACTTAACCACTACACCAAACTGGCTCTCAAGAGGACCTCTGAACACCAGATAGTGGGGAACCACAGCAAGGGACTTTGCTACTACTGTGGTTTTTACAGAGCTTCTCATTGGTCACTTTGAGGAAGAGGCTGATGGACTAGATGGACCATTAGTGTGTTCTAGGTGGGCCATTGTGAAGAACAGGGTGCTGGACTAAATCAATGTGAAGTGTACTCCTGTAGGGTATTATTTTATGTTTGAGACCCCTGTGCCCCAAAGAAGTGTGTGCATATTTTATCTCAAACACTTGGGACCTGACAGAGACCAAAGGTCTCTGGAATGGAAGCTTTCTTACCTGAATAAATGTTCAGGAGATAACTGAAGCCACGGTGTTCAGATTATGTAAGATCATAGGGAAAGGCCCTCCTGACTGTCCCATTGACGGAAGAAATATGTCTGGTGGGTACATGAGAAAGAGCCTTTTCAGTGACAGCCCCATGATTATGGAACAGCCTCCGTGGGGGAGTACACCTGGCCCCTCTCACTTTCTATCTTTAGGAGGCAGGTTTTATTTAGGACTGTATTTGATTAATTTACTAACAATCCAAATTGTGTTTTTAAATTCTGGATTTTTAAAAACGTATGTATTCTGTTTTATGTATTTCATCACTTTGAACCCCCTATGGAAGAAATGGTCAGGAAATGTAATTTTAAAAAATGCAATAAGAAATAATATTGATGTAAATGCAGGGAGTCCCATGGATGGAGTTCCCAGTGTGCTTTTTCTTTCAAAATCTTATAACATTGGGAGGTCCAAATCCAGTTGAGACAGTGTCATGCAGGTGGCTTAAGCCTTTCCAAAGCCATTTTTTAAAACTAAAAAGGCCCTAGGGAGTTGCTACATGTCCCACTGGGGCAAGCTTATAGGTGCCTCCATCTTGTGTGGATGAGCCTTTTATCGATCTCTTTTCATTTCCTGCGCTCATCAAACTGCTCACATCAGTTGCCCATTCATAGTGCCTTTGATAATCTTGCAAAATCAGTGCAAAAAAGAAGTCAGCTAGGGAAATAATTTCAGTTTTTTTTCTTGTGGTACTCTTAACTTTCGAACTTCTCCGAAACTCCACACTATGTCTAGATAATTCACTTCAGCAGAAGTCTTGTCTCCCCTGTCCCAGTCTACTAGATGTGATGGATTTTTATGGTTTTAGAGAGAGACTTCTGATTGAGAAGGAGCCTTTTTCTGGTTATGGGTTCTCTATAAAACAGTCATAAGGTTATGGGGCTTAAAAATAGAGGTTTATGACAGCTTCCACCATCTGAAAATGGCGAGCCAAGAGTGTAAATGAAAACCACGTACGTTTTCCCCAGTGTGCATTGGGATCATGAATAAGAATTGCATATGGAACTGCATATTCTGTAGGCGGTCTGCAAGATAAACTGTTTCAAATAACTCTCTGACAGCAAAGGCATGCATTTATTTACAACCTAGATGAGTTGTGGCCACTTCTGCACATTTTTCATTCAGTGCTGTTCAGCCAGGTTCATCTGATCCTTCCCTTTGTTGGCCTTTAGAGAAATTTTTAGGTTGTTGGGTTGCAAAGCCCTAAAGCTGTTGTATTGGTACAAAGTGTTACAGTCCCCTGAGGAGCCCAGGACTAAGAGAAAGGAAGTGGCAGTGCTTTGTACTAAATTTAGAAATAAAAAGCCACAGAGAATGCCCAAGGGATCCCTTGCACTTCAAAAACATAAGAACATAAGTCATGTTGGGTCAGGCCAATGGCCCTTCCAGTCCAACACTCTGTCACACAGTGGCCAAAACCCAAATGTGATCATCAGGAGGTCCATGAGTGGGGCCAGAACTCCAGAAGCCCTCCCACTGTGACCCCCCAAACACCAAGAATACAGAGCATCACTGCCTCAGAAAGAGTGTTCCATCTATACTTTGTGGCTAACCAGGGTGAGGCTACTTTGTGCCTCACTCACTAGGCAAACTAGGCAGTTGCTTAGGACGCCGGGAGGAGGGGGTGCCAAATTGGGCTCCCCCCCTCCCGGTGCCCACAACCACCTAGTTTGCCTGCCTGCCTCGCCACCCACCCCCTCTCTTCCCTAGTACTTCGCCCCCCCGCCGCCCTCTTGGCGTGATCCTGGCTCCTTGGCCCTACCGGTTTTGATGCAGCCGGCGTGGCATCTAATCCTTTGAAGTTCACATGGGAGAAGGCTTTGCTGCCCCTCACTTCCGCTTCCAGGAAGGAGGGGGGAGAAGCCTTTTCCCACACATGCTTCAAAGGATTAGTTGGCGTGCTGCCTGCATCGAAGCAGTAGGGCCCAGCTGTGGCACAGTGTGCTGTGATAGGGGGGGCAATGGAGCACGGCGCTGCGTTGTAGCGCTGTGGAGGGAGGGAGGGGCGGCGGACAGGGAGCCTGTCTGCGCCACCACGTGCCCTAGAGTCAGCGCTGTGGCTAATAGTTACTGATGTACTTCTGCTCCATATATTTATCCTGTCCCCTTTTGTAGCTGTTTAAGCTTGCAGCTACCACCACTTTCTGCGGCAGTGAATTCCTTGTGTTAATTACTCGTTGATTGAGTAGTGCTCATCAATTTCATTGTGTGTCCAAGAGTTCTTGTATTGTGAGAAAGGGAGAAAGGTACTTCCTTCTCTTCCTTGTTGCAAACCTCTATATGTCACCCCCTCATTTGTCATTTTTCCAAGCTAAAGAGTCCTAACCTCTTTAACCTTTCTTCATAGAGAAAAATGTACCATCAAAAATTTACTTAATCATTTTAGTTGCCCTTTTTTGTGCCTTTTCCAATGCTATAATATCTGTATTGAGGTATGATGACCAGAACAAGAGCAGCTAATTTGGATCTTCAAAACCTATGGAGAATTAGGGAAGCATCCCTAGCAGAAATCTGTGCACTGTGATGATGATATTTGCAGTATTGGTACACTTCTCTGCTGTGGAAGCATAAATCTGGACTAAGCTGAAGTAGCATTTAATGAGCCACTAGCCTGCAACTTTCTACACTAAAAACGTCTTTTTAAAGTAATAGACGTACTTTATGCCATTGCAAAATTTGCAAAAACTACTAGAAAAAATAATATGAATACATTAATCACACTTGTAACAAAGAAAGAATCCTTAAATATATACAATACAAAATAATCAATTCTCTGTTAAATCATTCCATACAATTTAGCATAAAGTCCAGACATTCCTAGCTGTACAGCTGCATGCATTTAGCTTCTATCTATGATATATCTGGGGTTTTTTAGTCACCATTCACCCAAAGGATTTTATGGTGACTTACACTGACCCCAAGGGTCTCATGACAACTTACAACAGTAAAACCCATATAGTAAAAAACAATGTAAAAACAAATTAACATAAAATATTAACATTACAGTGTTAATATACATGACTATTACCATACCACTGTTCAAACAGCTCAAACACTGTGGTTATTTACCCTCCAAAGGCCAGCCTAAAAAATGCATATATGCATGCCTTGTAGAAACCAAGCAAGCATGGGGGGGCAGGGCATGGGAGACCATCTAAGAGTACATTCCACAGGGTTGGGATCACAACTGAGAAGGCCCTTCCCCTGGTGACAGCTAACCAAGCCATCCTGAGGCCAGGCACCTACAAGAGACCATGTTGATAATTTCCAAGACAATGACCGAAGGGAGTATGGGGGTTGTAATTACAATCGAACAAATATATCTTAATATAGCTTATCTGACATGTTCTTTTGGCCTGTGTCTATTCCAGTATGTACATAAATAGAGTCCATAGTTTACAAATAATTCCTGAGAGACCCTTTTCCCTACATGGATCCTCTTCTATACTACTATTTAGTTAATCAGAACTGCATACCGCACCTTATGCGCCCACTCTTCTATACCCAACAGGTTTGACTGCTTCCAAAAATTTGCCAGTAGTTGCCTTGCTGCAACGAACAAGTTTATAATTAGGTACACTAAAAACATCAGTAGTTGAAGTTCATAATTCACATCTGGACTGCATGATTCAGACATGCTTGCCCTTGACAACTTTTGGTGTCTGCTTTTGTGTGGGTATAGTGGCACCTTTTTTCAAGTGATTGGAATGCTCGCTCAGCCATTGTTGGTGTTGATTACATGCTGGTCTCTTGATGGGTGGGTCTCGCCCTCTTTGTTCAACATTTCTCTGAGCTTTCTATTTATACACCAGAGCCAATCCCTCCCCTCAGTCAGCAGGGACAGATCCCCTCCAGGGATGTGGTGCTGATTTTAAAGACGGGGCTATATGGGAAAAAAGGGCAAACCTGGGTTTAGCCTCAAAGCAAGTTCCTCCAGTGTTACTGCCTCTACATGACTGACCAAGTTTCCTTGTAGGTAATTACTGGGTGGATGGCAGCCGCTAAGTCGTTAAGACAAACCAGTATGTCTATCTACATACTTTTTGATTCCTTTTTGATTCCCCGGATTGCTGTGTGAAGGCAGACATGCTGTGCGTGCATGCAAACTAAAGTGCTTCTGTGCACAGTCTCTGGAGATTTAGCCATGTTTGTGAAGAGATGTCAGACAATTGGTAGCTTTGTTGAGGAGTGTGCAACTTTAGAGTTACTTGGGTCTTTTTGCATTGACGTTGAATCTTTCTAGCATGCTGTTGATCATGATTTCTTTACAGGTGCATCCTTGTAGCGTAAGTTGTGTTGGTAGCATCTGAAGAAAAGGATGCTGCTTAGCCAGGTTGAATAAGGGTCCAGTGTATTTGCGTCTTTGTTTTTACCTGTGGGCGCCAACTCTCCAAGTGAACCACTCCCCACAGGGCTGGCTCATTATTTTTTTATTTTTTTATTATTATTTATTGGATTTATATTCCACCCTCCCCGCCGAAGCAGGCTCAAATTTTGGTACCCAGGCAGACTTAGTTTTAGATTGTGGGCTCCTTGCAGGCAGGGACCTATTTTTTGTTCAATCGACATAATTCTGTCATGTTTTATGGATACTGTTTTAATGTAGGCACCCCATTTGGGAATTCGTTTTCACTGACCTTCCAGACTAAACTGAAGACTTTCCCCCACACTAAAGGTTTGGGAATGATTTTAAAATAAATGTATTTAGAATATCATGTTTTTCATGTCTGTGAGACTTGAGAGCTGGGGAGAACCAGGGTAAAATCCCCACTCTGCTGTGAAACCCAATGGGTGACTTTAAAGCCAGCCACTCTCTGCCTAACCTACCTCTGAGGGTGGTTTTGCTGATGATAAAATGGCAAAGGCAAGAGTTATGTATGGTGCTCCAAACTCCTTAGAAGGAAGGGCAGGATGAAAATGTATTAAGTAGGTTCCGTTGGCTTAAGTGGCAGCGTCATGCTAAAGCAACACTTTCTTAAATGCTTTCTCTGTGCCATTGTGAATATCAAGAGCTCATTGCATTTGACAATAGCTGTTCTATTGGTAGGTGCTGCAGCGCGCGGTTTAGCTTTTCAGGGTCTGATGTTTTGCCAAGAAGGTTTACCTCTCTGCCTAATTTGGGTGTTGGTGAAACAATGCATATGGTGTGGCTTGCGTAAACTCTTAGTCTGAATTCATGGAGCTTTTATGAGAGCAAAATAATTAAGCCAAGCCTCTTTGTGAGCCGTGAGATCCTGTGTGGTCTCCTTTTGTTAGTTCGGTTTATGGCTTCCACAAGTTCCCTTTGCGCCTTCTGATCAGTAAAGCAGAGCTTGGTGCTGGCTGCTGCTTCTTTGCGCAGGAAATGTTTTGCATGTGACAGTGAAAATCGTCAAAAACTATATCCCTCTGTCTCTCCCCTCCCCTGGCCCCGTTCTTAAACTTTTAAGCCTTTCTTAGACCTCCTGATGCATATTTCTCAAGTCCCTGTATTTTTGTTTAAAAAACCGACCACTCTGATTGCTCAGAGGAGTCTGCAGAAATGGAACAGCGGTGGGTGTTTGGAAATAATTTAACAATAGACCATATGGGAGCCCTAAACTATTAAGCTTTTATTATTCAGAAGGCGGAAAATGTGGTTTGATATGCAATTGATATATGGCATAAATGAGAGCCGCAAGCCAGCCTCACTTGAGCTGTGGCGGGTGGGGGGGGAGGATTCAGATGGTCTTTTGAATATAATAACTTAGTATTTTGGCCTGCTTCCATAGAATGCATCCCAGTTGTTGGTTGTGAGCCAGAAAAAACAGTCAATTTATACTCACCCTGTTCATACTACATCCTCTGTGGTCACCAATCCTGGAAACCCCCCACCCCCTTCGCCACACATTTTAAGTCCTTGATCCGACTATATGATTTTTGTGATCAGAAAGTGGGGGGGGGGGGGATGGAGTCCTTTTGCTGTCACTGCAAATGTTCCCTTATTTTGTGCTTTTGCAAAACATCTTTTCTGAAAGCAGAGCTGAAAGTTACAGCTGGAAGTGGGGTAAAGACACTGCCCGCCTTAAATCAAGCACTGTACTATAGTTTCTTCATTTTTTAAAAATGTTACTCGGTTCTGGACAGCAGCTAATTGTTGGTAAATGGAGTGTCGTTACGCATCATGTATGTTAAGTGCTTTCAAGTTGCTTCCAATTTATGGCAACCCTGTGAATGAATGGGCATTTATTTTCCTCTTAGTGTGGGATCTGAATCCAATGCTCTGGTGAGTTGTAGGACTGAATTTCTTTTTTTAATCCCCGCCCCTCCAACACACATTTTGGGGCTTCTGTATCAGTAATATCAGCATCACATATATTAAATTTGTCAGTTGATAGTTTCTGAAACAGTGATGGGGAAAACAGCATTTTTGAAAAGAACAATATAACTGTTTGGAAAGCAGCACTGGCAGTGCTACGGAATGGTTGGAAAATATGACAGACACATTTTCTAAAAAGTATTACGTTTTTCATAACATTCTTTGGTGTGGGTCAACAAAAGCTTGTTACATCCATCAGCTAAATATGGGACACAGCAGGAGAAATGGAATCTCAAAAGGTCAATCGAATAGTTGTTCTGTTGGTATTACCATGTGCCAGATCTCTTCTTTGCCATCAGTGTATGATAAAAAGGAAACCCATTTTTTCCTGTATAATTATATAGGGAAGGATTTTGTATGTACACAATATGTTACTTTGTCAGCTGTTTGGGCTTTGGTTGTGTTCTTGAACCTTTTTTGCCTCCCCCATTTTGCTCTCCCAGTTTAGTTTGCTGTCTTTTTGAAGCCATTTCTATGCTGTTGATGTCAAAAGAGGTGTCAGTTTTAACAGCAGCAATAATATCAAATTTCATTAGTGTGCTGGGAAACCAAGATGACTGCAGTCCTATCCCCAGCAGGGAGATTTCATGTTATAAACAAGGGTTTTTTAAATCTAAATGAGTGCCTTCATAAAATTTGGTGACTTTTGTAAGTGATATGCATGGATCTGTATGATTGCATAGTTTCTTGTTAAAGCAGTAGGTCTCAGCCAGTGCTCCCTCTAAGCTGTGGAGTCTTGTGAGCAAAAATTCTACTTTGTAAGCTACATGCAGGGCTTTTTTTTTTTTTTTTAACAGGAACACCCAGGAATGTAGTTCCAGATGGCTTGGCATCAGGGGGTGTGGCCTAATATGTAAATGAGTTCCTGCTGGGCCTTTTCTACCAAAAAAGCCCTACATGCATTAAATTTGTGTGCTACTGCATAAATCAGATTGCTCTGGGGTCATCCTTCCTGAGCTAAGACAAAAATGTGTGAGCCGGAGGCTAAAAATCTGTGAGCTAGCTCACACTAACTCAACTTAATGGGAACACTGGTCTCAACCTCTTTGACGTGAAGCCCGCTTCTAACTTCCTCTACCTTTTGAGACCTGCTCACAAGAACAACTCCATGCTACATCCCCTTCCAGGCATGACTATTAGTTAAAGAATGAAAATTGAGAAATGGAGCTTAGTCCCATTATTTTTTAAAAAAATCTCCCTAAACAAACTCTGCTTCTGCACTTGGGATGCTAAGTTCTTTGGTAGTCAATTCTGCATTTTTGTGTGTGCGATAAATACAGCTTAACACATTAGGCACTGGAAGTACTTGAAATTAATGTGTGTCATTTATACAAGGGTGATGTTTCTTTGTGTACTCATGGTTTTCCACCCCTTCCCCCAAACTCACACTATGTTAGACCGGTCTTCCATTGTACCGACAGCTAAGTGCATAGGGCTGGCTACTGACTGTCAAAGCAAAACAGAGACTGAGAGATTGGTGGGGGGGGAGCATCTTTGTAATGACACCTTAAATGCACACATGAAGCTGCCTTATACTGAATTAAATGGTTGGTCCATCAAGGTCAAGGTTATCTATTCAGAATGGCAGCATGTCTTCAGGGTCTCAAGACGGGGGGGTGCCAGAAGTTAGCCTTGTCTAGGGTGCCATGCAATCTAGGGCCAGCCCTGGACAGAAGTCTTTCACTTCAGGTAGTCATCAGGGTCCATATTGTCTACACAGACAGGCAGTGGCTCAGTCTTTCACATCACCTACTACCTGATCCTTTTAACTAGAGATGTAGGGGATTGAACTTGGGACCTTCTGCATGCAAAGCAGATGCTCCTCACTGGGCCACAGTCCCTCTCCTAAAGACACTTTGAAAACTAGCATGTTTATTGTATCATAAGCTTTCAAAAGACTGCTTTGTTAGGTCTGTGATTGGATCCTTCCAGCATTTTTGAAATGCTAGTTTGGTTTGGGACTGTTCACAGTCATTGGATGGAACGGGAGAGTAAGGGGATTTAACTCACTCCCTTTTTCTGAATTCTTGATTCTATGAAACCAGTCACTTGACTTCTTCGTTATTGATTCTCAAAAGGTAATAGAAAGGTAAACTGTGGTGCCCATCTTTTTCTACTTTTGAGGACTAATAATTAAGTCAGGATGGTTGTGCTTTGCCAGACAGCATGGGACAGGCAAGAGAGTTAAAGCTTCCAAGCCCCTCATCTGCAGTCTGATTGGCATTTTAAAAGACTGTGAGGATTTCACTAGGTCTCCCAGCATCTTTTCTGTTTTGATCCAGGGGGAAAAAGCTGCACTGTTTTCTACCTGCAGCATGCACAGCAAAGGAGAATCAATAATATCTGTACAATTTGAGGCATTCTGAATTGTGATTTAGTCTGTGCAAGCACTGAAAAGATGCTCTTAATAAAGCTTACATCTCAAGTGACTTAATTCTGGCAGACACTGAAAAGGGCTGGTGTTTTTCTTAACTGTTTCTGAACATTTTTCAGCCCAGTGAAGGGAAGTCTCTCTTCCTTCACCACCATCCCCAGGTTATGTTTTCTTTTATTCTTAAAAAATCATAATTGGAAAATTTATGCTTATTTTTAAGAACATAACATTTTAAAAGCCATGTTGGATAAGGCTGGTAGTCCATCCAATCTAACACTGTGTCACACATTGGCCAAAACCCAGGTGCCATCAGAAAGTCCACTAGCCAGAACTCCAGATGCCCTCCCACTGTTGCCTCCCAAGCACCAAGAATATAGGACAGTCTCAGACAAAGAGTTCCATCTATACCTTGTGGCTAATAGCCACTGATACACCTCTGCTCCATATGGTTATCCAGTTTGAAGATTGTAAGTATAAGTGACATTTGAAGGAAAAAGCAAGCTTGAGGTTTTAAAATGGAAAACTGTCAAAGGATCTGCTCTGACATTATGCAATGGCATGTTCAGACTTTTCTTCTTTGTTGTGGGCAGAGTGTGGTTCGCTGTGGGTCCCTCTTGTCTTGATCAGTGTTCAGCACGCACAGTTGTGCAAATGAGCAAGTAATTTGACATATAGATTTATCAGTAGGTCCACACCCATCATGTGGTGTTGTGTTCTTGTCTGCCTATTATTCTATACCAAGAAAGTGTACAATCTGAAATGCCACTCTGTGTTGGAAGTTTGTGGGACGTTGTGCTCTGAAGTGTATAATCTGGCTGGCAACAATTCACATGCAACTTGGGAGAGGGCTAGCATTGTGAAATTAAAAACAAATATCTGGAGAATGCTCATATGTTGAAATGGCTTTTGTAGGCTAAGGAATATTTTAAGCAGGTGTATTTATTTATTTATTTTTGCTCCAAGGACACAAACTGAACACCCAAAAGTTATATAACTGGGTTGCAGCACAAAGTAGAAAAAATTCTGTTCATGTTCTTCCTCATGTATTCCCCCTCTGCCAATAAAATATTTCAGTTACTTTGGGAGGTTTTAAGAAATATACTTAATGTTGTCTTTTCATAAAATTTTAGAATTGGAAGGGATCCCCAGAGTCACCTAGTCCAGGGGCGGCCAATGGTAGCTCTCCAGATGTTTTTTGCCTACAACTCCCATCAGCCCCAACCAGCATGGCTGATGGCTGGGGCTGAAGGGAGTTGTAGGCAAAAAACATCTGGAGAGCTACCGTTGGCCACCTCGATCTGGTCCAACCCCCTGCACAAAGCAGGAGCTTCACCTTCCCCTAAGTTCACAGGATCTGCATTGCTGTCAGATGGCCATCTAGCCTCTGTTTAAAAACCTTCAAGGAAGGAGAACCCACCACCTCCCAAGGAAGCCTGTTCCACTGAGGAACTGCTATGTCAGGAAGTTCTTCCTAATGCTAAGCCGAAAACTCTTCTGATTTAATTTCCATCCGTTGGTTCTGGTCCTACCTTCTGGGGCAACAGAAAACAATTCTGCACCATCCTCTATATGACAGTCCTTCAAGTACTTGAAGTTGGTGATCATATCACCTCTCCAGGCTAAACATACCTAGCTCCTTCAACCTTTCCACATAGGACTTGGTCTCCAGACCCCTCACTATCTTCGTTGCCCTTCTCTGAACCTGTTCCAGCAGAGTTTGGGCAAAGTTAGAATAGAAATCTAGTACAAATGACAAACTTCAGTAATCAACATTCCACAGGCGGGGCCTTCTTAGCTGAGTTGGATGCAGTCTGGTGGAAAGGGGGAGTGGTTTCTTCCCATCCTCCTGCTGGTGACCCCTCCCCCCAATGGCATTTGGAAGCTGGATGAAGGGGTCTCTCAGGCAGCCCAGCATCTGGGCACAATGGGGAGGTGGGCTTCCTGAATCATTTGCAAGGTCTGAAAGATGGGATGGCAAGTTTCTGAAATGCCAGAAATAAAACAGGGCAAGTTGAAGGAGATGAAATTCTATGGTTTCAGTCTTTTTAAAATTGTGATCTTTACTATGCGGTCATTTTATGCTGGTTACTGGTATCTTTAAAGTTTGTAAGCCATCGGAGTGCCTTAGGTGGAAGGAGTGGGGGTGGCAATAGCTAAAATTAAGTAAATATATAAACAGGGCTGGCCTTAGACTGTCTGGCACCCTAGGCAAGGATAACGTCTGCCCCCCTCCCGCACTGATAACATCACTGAATCACATGGGGGCGCACAATTTGATGCCCCAAGAAGGCCAGCGCCCTAGGCAATTGCCTAGTTTGCCTAGTGGCAGGGCCGGCCCTGTATATAAATTCTTCATTATCATTTTGTGAAATGACTGTTGGATTGAGAAGATCACTGTGGAACAAGGACTCAATCAAGTTGTTGCTTTGTGCTTGTGAAACGGCATCCCAGTTTTGTTTCTTGCATATAACCAGATGTGCATGCCCAGTGCATCGCTTTCTGCACAATCTATATTGAATGTGGGACCCTAAGGGTAGGAAAAAATAGCTCTTCCTGTGTTCTCATGTCCAGGGAGGTCTCCATGTGTGTCTTGCGCTTCTGTTCCTGGTTATTGCAGATGGCATACCAATGGAAAAACCCCAACCTGTGTGTGTGTTGGTGGGGGGGGGGGGTTGTTGCTTGGCTTTACTGCAACTGCGAGTCCAGATGACTTAGCCTGCAGATAGATGAGCAGGGAATTAGTCGTGAGGTAGGAAGCCCATCCCAGGTCTCTGCTGCTTTGCTTTTAGTGTGAGCATAAAAAGAGCTGTGTTTGTACAAGCTGGCGTCTCTGTTATAAATACCAAAACAGTGACCACTTGACTCCAGGCTGTTGGTTTCCTTTGGTCCCATTGCAGCTGTCTGGAGAATGGTCTTTGTTGATCAGGGGCCAGGCAGAGCTGTTGTGAAATGGTTGATGGTAACAAAACTTCCTTATGCCAGAGGCTGCTGCAGGGTTGCTAGCTCCGGATTGGGCGATTCCTCAGTCGGTCAGTCTTTATCACGGCCCACAGGCCATTCAGAAGCAGAGTAAAACAGATTAAGAAAGATAAAAACAAAATTAATTTCTGCATAAAATCTCTCTATATATCACTTGTCTTAAGATACTTGCAGTACGGGGTGGCATTCTAGCAGGAGCTCCTTTGCATATTAGGCTGCACCCCACTGATGTAGCCAATCCTCCCAGAGCTTACAAGACACTTTTTTGTAAACTCTTGGAGGATTGGCTACATCAGGGGTGTGTGGCCTAATATGCAAAGGAGCTCCTGCTAGAATGCCACCCCTGCCTGCAGTCAGGGCATTTTTTGGTAGAAAAAGCCCAGCAGGAACTCATTTGCATATTAGGCCACACCCACTGATGTCAAGCCAGCTGGAACTGTGTTCCTTTGCATTCCTGCTCAAAAGAAAGTCCTGAAGTTAAAAGATTAGAATCTGGACATTAGCTTGTATTTTTCTTGAGATTTTTGGGAGCAGAGCCTCAGGAGGGTGGGGTTTGAGGAGTGGAAGGGACTTCATTGGGGCGTAATGGCATTCTGTCTATCTCCCAAAGTGGCCATTTTCTCCAGATAATACTGGGAAATCTCCAGTCACCTCCTGGAAGTTAGCAGCCATTGGCTGTGGCCATGCAATAGTCCGCAGGCACCGGACACTGATGGTTCCGGATTCAGTCCCTGAAGATGTGGCGTCTTCACATGGAGGATCTTGGGTAGCAGATATTGAGTTCTGTACTTAAGACTCTGCAGCTCAGACATCCATCAGAGTAGACAATACTGAAATGGACAGATTGATATTCTGATTTGGAATATGAATATCTTGTATAATCTGTGTAGAAAAGAGGTATGTGTATACTAGAGACAGACATGAGATGGTAACATGAACATGCATTATGTGAATCTCTCCCCATTGTACACTTTGGTGTATGTTCGTTTTTACTAATGCTATGGCTGGAGTTTATAGATTCACATCTGTATTTTCTTAAAATGTGGTGGCTAAAGCATTGTAGTCTTCCTAGTCATGCTCCCAGCTGATAAAATGACATTGTTAGCACTCAGTGTAGTGATAAGAGGGTCACAGTAGTACTGGAAAGGCCAGAGTTTAAACTCCCCCTTCAACACAAAGCCGAGAGAGAGGTTGTACATGGCATTGAGGGTAGGGAACCCCACCCCCCAAAAAAGTGCTTCCTACTGTCTTGTATTAATGAGCTGATGGGGCTATAGCAGTGGAAACTTTGAAATGGCTTTTCAATATTTTGTTGTAAATGGGGAGAAATTACGGGTGAAAAGGGTCTGTGTAGAAGCTCTGAAACAAATTCTCCTAACCTGTGTGCCTTTGCCAAAACCTGTTTCAGTTTCTGTAGTTTACAATCTGCAGATTTTTCCCCTTTTCATTGTTTGCTTTCATTCCCAAGTGAGGATGCTATGCTGCTGGACTTTAGGTGTTTTGGTTTTTTAAAGTGTAACCGTATTGAATTT
This sequence comes from Heteronotia binoei, assembly GCF_032191835.1. Lineage (NCBI taxonomy): Eukaryota > Metazoa > Chordata > Lepidosauria > Squamata > Gekkonidae > Heteronotia > Heteronotia binoei. Next base: position 62,273,834 of record NC_083233.1, read on the forward strand.
GGCAAGTGGACGTTTAATGTTTCCTTGAACTTGAGACAGAACAATATGTTTTAAGGGTTTTAAAAATATAACTCTGTTTCATCCCAGGTGTATCTTACAGTTGGATTTTAGGGGGTGTGGGGGGGGGAATGGCTCACAATTCTAAAACTGTGCTGAATCATGATTGTGTTTCAGTTCTAGGAGTAATGTTTTGTTCTGCTTGTATTTTTAGAAGTTAGGGTAAAGCTTTTGTGGGCATCAAATATTTATTTAGCTTTTTGACCACCCTTCCCAGTAACTGGGCTCAGGGCTGTTTACATCAAGTACACACAAAAAACAAGTTGAAACCACCAGTCAAACATCAAATTCTCTAAAAAGCAGTTGGCGTAAGGAGCCCAATAGTGTTGTGAGATGGAGGCACTATCTAAGTCCCAGTGGTGCAGCTATCTCACCAGGGGCACAATAAAGATAGTGAAGTTGTGTGGACTTTGTGGCCAAGTGGTAGTAGTGGAAAGTACTGCCCAGGCACAGCTGACTTATGGTGATATATATGGGCCGGAGTAGCCAAATTTGCTTAACATAAGAGCCCCATAGAATAAACATCACATGTTTGAGAGCCACAAGACATGAACGTCAGATAAGGAAGGGAAAGAAGGAAGGAAAACAGATGGAGAAGGAGAGAGAAGTGGAAAGAAAACAACTTTAAATGTATTCTCCAAGCTGCCAGTTGGCTTGGCTTGGAGAAGTGATTTAAAGAGAGAAATGCCTTCTCCAAGCCTGCTGACGGAGCAGTGGGGGCTTCAAGAGCCACACAATATGTGTGAAAGAGCTACATGTGGCTCCTGAGCCACTGTTTGGCCACCTCTGCTATAGTGTTTTCAAGGCAAGAGACATTCAGTTTACCATTGCCCATCTCTCCATAGTGATCCTGGATTTTTTTGGTGGTCTCCCATCCAAGTCCTAACCATGGCCCACCCTGCTAAAGCTTACGAGATCTGACAAGTCAGGCTAGCCTGGGCCATCCAGGTCAGAGCAGAATAATAAAGTATTTGTGTAGAAATAAATGTAGGGATGGCATACTCACATGCAGTGTTCCCTCTAAGCTGAGTTAGTGTGAGCTAGCTCACATTTTTTTAGCCTCTGGCTCACACATTTTTGTCTTAGCTCAGAAAAAATGGCCCCAGAGCAAGCTAATTTATGCAGTAACTCACAAGTTTAATGCCAGTAGTTCACAAAGTAGAATTTTTGCTCACAAGACTCCACAGCTTAGAGGGAGTATTGCTCACATGCACCAAACAACAGCTCAGGTCTGCACAGTACACACTAGCAGAAGCCCAGTGCTGTGGATGCATCTTGTGCATATTTTGCAAGGAAACTCTGAACTTGCATTTGCTATTCTTAAAGGCATGTGTATTTTGTTCTTGGGAAATGCTGTAATTCTTATGGAATCGCTTTAGGTTTTGAAGGGGCAGGAAAGTAGGAATTGGCATCTGAAGCCACAAATGGGTAGCTCTCTTTATTTCTCTCTCTCCGTCTCTTTTTCATTAGGGGGCTCAAGGTATATTAGCGGAATGGAGTTTCAACATGCTTCTTTTGCAAACACTGTCTGTTTGCCAAGGCTTTTAAAATCTGGGCTTTAATTTACATTGGGTTGGGTCCAAAAGCATTCAGAAATAGATACCTTCCAAGCTTAGCCGGCGCATCTTTGCCCAGCGAAAGCCATGTTGCAAACCTGCTAAGCTAGAACTGTGTTTGGACGGGGATGACATGTGTTCTTTGGGCTCCATCTCAAGGCTGACTCATTAAACAAAAGCAACTGCCAGCCAGATCCCATGTCAGAAGTCAGGGGTGGAATGCACGACGATTAATATTGAGGAGGTGAGTGAGGAGTGGGCTGTAATTAGTGGGGGTATCCCTTACAATGCCCCCTTCCCTGCATCTTAAAAACAGGTAATATTGTTCAGGCAAGGCAAAAGAGAACAGACTACCACAACCATCTTTTTTTGTATTCTTTATACTTTGGGGGGTGGGTGGGAATAAAGTTTAGTGATTCATGGCATTTAATCATGAATAACAAGTTGAATATTGACAGTTTTTTCTCTTTTCCACAGGTAATGTTGCATGTTGCCCCAGGGCGAACTTCCCCTGTTGGTATCTGAGGTAAGAAACCTTTTAAAAATTGGTTTTGAATGGCTTCTAAGACAGTTTCCGTGCATCACATATCCCAAATGGCTATATTTAAAATCATTCACCTTCTAATGTGCTGCAGACAACCTCATCATGTTTTCAATAGGGCCAAATTAAACAGAGCGATGTCTTTATGCGCAGGGTAGGGATTCTGTTCTGTTGCTCCAAACGCATCCTGCCCTACTGTTCCTCCACTGTAAAATCTCGCCAGGCAGCATATGGAAAAGCAGACTTCATTTTTGCATCTGTAGAAAAAGGAAATGAGAGAGCCAAACTCCATGGGCTGTTATGGCAATAGTGGGCTATGAAGGCCAACAAAAACTTGGTGACTTCTGCACAGGTGATTATTTTATTAGTAGACTGACTTCTGATATGATTAAAATATAATTAAGGAAACAGTAATGTTATTACCTTTCAAAGGTTCAAAGCTAAATATGGTTGCATATTCGGCAAAAGGATTGCTTGTGATAATAAGCAATTTTCAGACCTTTCCAGGTGGGACAGCTGGTTGCCAGAAGGTTTTGGTCTGCATTGTGGGAGGGTGGGGAAAGATGCGGGAGATCTTTGGGTGTGTTTGGGGGCGATCCTCTGCTCCATTAGGAACCTGGTGTGAAATATTGGGGTCCAGTCCTGATTCAGGGTGTGAGGCAGCCCCAGGTGATGTGTTTTAGATACCTGCCTGGACAGGAATGTTTGCTCTTCACAGGGTATGTCTACAAATTGCTGCCAGTTATCCATCTGAATATCACAACAATGTCTGACGAGGAAATCTGTTTCTTGGTTGGATGGCGAAACTAGCCAGTAGCCATGTGATAATTATATATGGCTTCGCAGTGAAATGCAGGTTTTATAGCTGTTTCTAAAACATCCTGCTGAAGGGTAGCGTTGGCAGCAAAAGGTTCAGTGCCTGTAGACAGCTTGGCATAAACTTTAGTTTGGGGGAAAAAATAAACATTCTTCTTTTCAATAAGATGGTAAGAATGCAGTCAATTTGGAGCCAATTTATGGTAACCCCATAGGTGTTTCAGGGCAAGAGACGTTCAGAGGTGGCTTGCCATTGCCTGCCTCTGCACTGTGACCCTGGATATCCTTGATGGTCTCCCATCCAAATACTAACCAGAGCCTACCCTGCTTCGCTTCAGAGATCTGTTGAGACGTACCAGCCCCCCAAAAGCACACGTTACAAAACAAAAAGTTACTGAAATATAGTGATGAGCCAAAGTTATCCATTAAAAGTTTTTTTTAAAAAAAAACAAGTTGTCCTTCAGTTCTTGCTTACACGGAAATTCTTTGTTCATACACATTTTTTCCTTCCTAAAAAGTCAACATAGGATCGATGAGTCCATACAGGAAACAACCTCTTTTGGGGTTCCACTCCATCCCTTTTCTAACTGTGCAGGGGTTCACTGAAGAGATGCTTTTGGATTTTGTATGGTCAGAAGCTGCTTCAGGCTGAGATTTGCACCTCTCTCTCCACTATTGCCTTCTGAATATACTCCAGTACAAATGCTGAAATTTCACGGGTAGGATAGTCCCTGCAGATGTTTTATATACATTAGCTTAATCCAAAGGGATCATCACTGAATGGTGGAGGGTTTACAGAAGGTCCAAGATCCAGTCCCCAGCATCTCCATTTAAAAGATCTTGGTTGGAAGGACTGGGAGAACTCCTTGGTCTGCCTGAGACATTAATAGTCAGACAGTTCTGAGCCAGATGGATGAGAACTTGACTCTGAATATTGCATTTTTCCCTCTTGTGGGATTCCCATCCTACTTGAAGGGAGGCAGGATTTGAAAAAACTTCACTTCCTGTACCTGCTGGGAGTCACCCTCAAGTCTGTTCTTTTCCTGCCTCAGTAGGGACAGCATCTTCAATTAGGATGTCTTATTTCTCTATCCTTAGGAACCTACTCTTTCTGGCCTAGTTACTCTATTCCTTCTCTGTGAACAGCTTGGTCTTTCTTTTTTTAAAAAAACCCTTCATTATTTGTCTCCTTGGTGTATGCTTCTGTGCCTTCTCTTTCTGACTTTGTCCGCCATTTTGGGATTCCCCCCAGAGGGCCCTTTTCTTACCGACTGAGTCAACAACTGTATGAGAAATGCCAGCAAAGACGGCTTCCTCTCGGAAGGGGAATACAAACCCCTGGAAGAGCAATCGTCTTTCAGAGCTGGCACAACCCAAGTACAGGCTGCATTGGCCTCCACATCGGCATTACTGCTGAATCGCGGCAGAACAGAAAAGCACACCCAAAACGGCCACTCAGTGCAAAGCGCGCCTAAAACCCTTACAATGCAAAACAGTGTCAGAGACATGGAGGAGGGTGAGCCGAACTCTTCGGGCAATTTGGGAAGTGGTGCTGGGCTAGCGATCAATTCCCCTATGATGCATACATTGGGAACTTTACCTGCAACAATTTACTTGCAAGGAGACCATCCAATTCAACTCAGGCTGCTTCCCAGGGGGACATTGTACCGATGCTTCCGCCCAGGGATTTCTTTTCCACGTTGACGATCACGTAAGGGAAGAAATGCAGGCCTGTCTTAGTAGAAGGGGGAGAAGATGACACCGGTCCCCCTCTTCATCCTCCTCTTTGCATTCCCCCTCCCTGAAAGCCCAAGAAAGCACCTGCTAGTGCAGATTCCCCCCTCAAAGAATATCATGTTGCATACCCATTCTGTGGTGATCTTCTATTTGGTGAAGCCCTGGACAAAATTTTAGTGGAATCTAGCGACAGGAAGAAGCCTATGCCAAATTACCAGTCATCCTTTCGTACACAGTGGTACCTTGCCCCGCTTTCATCATGGCAACAGGAGGGCCCAATAGAATTCTGGAAAGCAATCATTTCATCACCAGGGCTTCAGCAACTTCAGCAAGTTCAACAGATCAGGTTCAAAGCAACAGGACAAAACTGACAGAGATGGCAAGAACTCCAAGGCATGACTATGCCTCATTTCCCATCGGAGAACTCCTTGGTCTGCCTGAGACCTTGACAGTCAGTCAGTTCTGAGCCAGATGGACGAGAACTTGACTCTGAATATTGCATTTTTCTATGTCCATGCAAATATCCGACAACATTTCACAGGTGGACGGGCAAAGAAGTAATACGACTGCTTCCTAATTTATTATTTATTTTTTAAAAAATTATCAGCCGCCTTTCTCCCTTGTTAGTTGTTGGTTTATTTGTCGTTGGTTTTGCCATCAAGTTACAGCCGATGTTCCCTCTAAGCTGCAGCGTCTTGTGAGCAAAAATTCTACTTTGTGAGCTACTGGCATTTAAAGTTGTGAGCTACTGCATACATTATTGTGCTCTGGGATCATCCTTCCTGAGCTAAGACAAAAATGTGTGTGCTGGAGGCTAAAAATCTGTGAGCTAGCTCACGCTAACTCAGCTTAGAGGGAACACTGGTTACAGCTGACCTATGGAGACGCCATAGGGTTTTCAAGGCAAGAGACGTTCAGAGGTGGTTTGCTGCCTCTGTGTCACAACCCTGGTATTCCTTGGAGGGCTCCCATCCAAATACCAGCCATGGGTGGTTCTGCTTTGCTTCTGAGGTATGATAGGATCGGACTAGTCCTGCATAAATAAAACTATTGTAACAAACACAATAAAACCATTACTCTAAAAGCACATATAAAGTCACATATTAATTATAGCCCATAAAGGGTCACCCTCTTGTTGAGCTTTCCCATCTCTTACGAACTTTCCCACTTATTGCATACTTTTGAAAACTCTGCTATATGCTATTTGTAACCTTCTTTCTGCTCCACTAGTCCCATTCTTCACTAATTTAAGAACCTCAGAGAACGATGGATCTTCTTCGTGGTCTCTGTGCATCACACTGATGGGATATAGGCGCCCGCGCCGATCTCGATCGGTATTCTTGAAAGCTGCGGATTTCCGCGCCCCAGGCCCAGTGCGCATGCGCAGAAGCCCCACCGCGCATGCTCACAGGGACCGGAGCGGGCATCCCGCCAGTTCTCTTCTGACCGCCGCTTGGATCAGTCGATCTCTCGCCACAGTCGGTAGAAATCCTTTCTTGGAAGTTGCTACTTGCTATTTTTGGACTTTAACAGATATCTTGTTTGGCTTAGACCACACAACAGTCTTTTTAAAGACTAGGGAGCGGGAAGACAAAATCTCTTAGAGACTTTCTCCTCAGCTTTTCCTTTCCCATTTCACAGTACAGCGGCTGCAGCATGTGGAACAGTGGGCTGCATACTACGTGGCATTGATTGTATTGATTGTATTAATATTGATTAATACATTCATGTATCTGTACATGCATAAGAGAAGAGATGTATTCCCCACCCAGCTGAACTCTGTCCTCAAGACTGCAGAAAGCAGACTTCTGAAACTCTTAACACGGGTCTCATATGTACATTGAAGTATTTGTGTATGTATGGCATTCTCCATACCCTTCCCACTCCCCTTTCCCATGCCCCTTTGAATTGAATAAAATTGTATTTGGGGAAAAAAATTAAAAACACAGGGGTCTCAGATAGGTGGCTCATAAGTTCACCTGCTGCGGAATAGCCTGTGCATTTCCTAGAAGACCCAGGAGAAGATAACGAAAAGATCTTCTCCAGGCTTTTAAAAATGCTTTTATTTCATACTGTTTTTATTCGTGCCACTTAGCTCATTAGCGTTATATCTGGTTTGCTTCCTAGTCTGTGCTCTGTTTCTAGGTCAGAACAGAACTCGGTAATATGGTGATGGGAGGCAGAAAGAGATATCAGGATATCTTTCATTATTCAAACTAGGGTTTTTTTCTAAAAGGAAAGGGAAAGTTGGCAATTCTTGTTCTAATGGCATTCCTCCTTTTCCCTCTTCCCCAGGCAAAAATCAGGTTCAAATCCTAATATCATCCACTGCCATGCATTAGTCTAGGCTCAAACTCTGTATGACCTTTCTCCATGGAAAAAACGTTTACAGCTAGCAAGGGAACACTCTTAAAGCCAGCAAACTGATGCAAGGCCCAGTGGTTCAGGTGATGAGCCCAGATGTGGCAGAGATAACTTGAGATGTTATTTAGCGTCCGCTGCCCTGGGAATTTTGGGGGGGGAGAGTTTATACATCTACTCCTCTTGGGCTTTTTTCCTGTACATTTCCTGGCGAAAGCTATGTGCTACATCTTTCTATCCAAGAGACACATGTTTCATATTTTCCCATAACCTCTTCCCGACCCTCTTGGCTGGCCTACGGAAATGTTAAAATGGGACGGTCCATCTCTCTCTGCCTCTCTCTTGATTACAGTTACTTACACAGAATGGAAAGTTTTGTGTGGCTCATCCTCCTTTTTTCTAATGTGTGTATTTGATGTGTAAATCCTGGTAAAGGGTCAGCCAGGAGCCAGTGAAGATGGATGAGCATAGGCAGTCTTGCAAGATGGGGTGGTGCGGCTTCTGCTTGAGGTTATCTTTTGCTTTCCCTAAACTTGGATATACAAGGCTTGATTAGTAGATGGCCTTGTTGGCGAAAAGGAACTCTTGTTTTCAAAAGTTGGCTGCTCAAGTCTCCCCATCAATTTAAAAGTGTTATTTTAAGTTTTTTTAGTATTGCCTTTTCCAAGACTATGTTTTTTTAGCTGTCAGTAGCTGAGGTTAATGCAAAGGAATTGAATACAGAATCTTTGAGGCTGATGTTGCTTGTTTAGCAAGAGCATGTGATAACCACTGTTAAGGCCAGGTCTCCAACTTTTTGAGCCTGTGGGCACCTTTGGAATTGTGACATAGCGTGGTGGGCGCAACCACAGAATGGTTGCTGTGGAAGGTGGACCACAAACTGACCACCATGGGAGCAGGGGTGCTCGGTGGGGGCAGGGGATTGCCATATTTTGTGGGCTACTACCCGCCAACTGGCTGGCAGGGGGAAACCTCACCCCCAAATAGATGATCCTGCACAAGAGTGGCAACATGCTGATATCACTTCCAGAAGTGACATCATCATGGCCAGAGGGGTGACACTCTACTTTTTGGGCAAAACTCTATAGTTTGTGTCTGTTTTCCCCATAGCCAAAAAGTACAGCGCCACCCTGATGTCACTGACATAATGATATCACTTCCAGAAGTGACATCAGCACGTTGCCAACATCCCCCTCCCCCCCCCCAAAAAAAAAAGATTGGGGAATCCTGCAGGTTCAGAAAGGTTGGGTATTCTGTCTTAGGGTCATGAAGATCATCACTGAATTGTTGTAAAATTGAGGGGATTTCTAGAAATCTTGGTAGGACCAAGGAAAAGCTCACTGTAGGTGTACTCCTCCCCATGTAGTAGAAGAAATATTATGCACAATATATCCAGATGAAGCATGTTTGGTGGTAGAAAGTGCCATAAAGTCTCGCAAAAGTGATTCAGGGGTGGTTTGCCATTGCCTGCCTCTGCATCACAGCCCTGGTATTCCTTTGGAAGTCCAAATACTAGCCGGGGGCTGACTCTGTTTAGCTTCCAAGATCTGACGAGATCAGGCTAGCCAGAGCTATCCAGGTGAAGGTGAAGCATGTTAACTTAACCTGGATATGGATGCAGGTCACATAATTTGGCTATTCTCAGTGCAAAATCTTCTCTCCTCTCCTTAACATAAAATATATTTTAATCCTACCCAAGAGTCACGCGAAATGTTCCTTAAGACAAGGGGTGGCCAAACTTGCTTAATTAAGAGCCACAAGACATGAATGTCAGATGTTTAAGGGAAGGAAGGAAAACAGATGGGGAGGGAGGGAGAGGTGGAAAGAAAGCAATTTTAACTTTAAATGCTGGCTGACTTGGCTTGGAGAAGAGATTTAAAAAGAGATATGCCTTCTCCAAGCCAGCCAATGGGAGGATGGGGGCTTCGAGAGCCACACAATATGTGTGAAAAAGCCATATGCGGCTCCCAAGCCTCAGTTTGGCCATCCCTGCCTAAGACTTTTCTTTTGCTTCATGAAGTGTTGAGGTTTGTCAGCATGTTATACTAGCAACGAGGTCCAGAAACTTGGTTGAAGTTAAGCTGAGGTCTTCAGAAATGTTGAGATCCTCATGTTGAGATATGAAAATCAGCATATCTTTGAGCTGAGTGCTGCTGTTTTAATGGGCTTGTCAGTTATCCAGCGGGTGCTTTTGGATAGAGAGCACCGTTCAGTGCTGAAGACAGTTTTTTTCTTCCTTGTGTCTGGGGAGAGGAGTAACTTGATCCCTCTTCCGAGGCCAAACAGTTTGCAATCTAATTAAACATTGCTGCTGTCCAATCTTTCTGCACCCAGTATAAAAACACTCAGATTAACATTACCTGTTATTTCTCTCGCTGTCTGCCTTTCTCTCAGCTTTGAACTCCTGTGCTTGAACACGAGTGCTGGGTGAAGTGAAATCTTCCAGCAGACAGCACCTTGAACGTTCCTTCATGTCCATGGGATACCTTCTTGGCTTGGCACAGCTTCAGCATTCTTCTGTTCCTTTCAAAAAATTCCCCTAGGCTGCTCTAAAGTTTCCTTTTCACATCACGCTTTTATAATAGTTTCCGAGGAGGCTGTAAATCAGGCCAAAATTCTGCTTCATCTATATAGTGCAGGGGTGGGGAACCTCCGTCTCGAGGGCCGAGCCATGTGGCAGCCTGGCTGGCCAGCGAGGATTGTGGGGCCCAGCTGCGCTGTGCAGTAGCCTCCCCAGGGCCAGGCAGGGATCACAGGCCCCAGATGTACTGTCCAGCAGCCTCCCTGGGGCCTGGCCAGCCAGCCAGAATTGCTGCAGGGAAAGTTACTGTCACAGTACAGTTTGCGCTTGATTATCCCAGATGGTGTGGCCTACTATGCTAATGAGTGTGTGACCTAATATGCTAATATTAGGGGATGTGGTCTAATATACTACTGAGTTCCTGCTGGGCTTTTTCTACAAAAAAGCCCTGGACCTATGCATTTGCTTTGGGCGGCAGGCCGTGTGTGTGTGTGCCAGATTAGGCTCTCTCCACATGACTTCAAATAGAAAAAAAAATTTTGCATTAATTTTGCTGGCCTAAATCATTCTTCCTTGGTGGAGCACTGTTTTTTTAAATTGATAATTTTTATGGCCCGTGAATGATGTTATAAATATCCATATGGCCCTTGGCAGAAAAAAGGTTCCCCGCCCCTGATATAGTGTGAGTTACTGGACTGTCTCTCCCATGCAGTACATTCCTCAAGTTATGCAGCCCAGCAGTGCTTTGCTCAAATTGAGCACCGACCAAAAGGGGACCATTTCTTTATGTAAAAATGGGTCCAACCTGTGAGTTATGGTTTGCCTCTCACCCTGCTCTCTGTGCCCCTCCCTTCAGTGGTGTGGAGGGTGGTGATTAGAGACAGGGTCCTTTCTGTGATGGCACCTGACCTTTGGAATGCCCTAATCCTTGAGGCTTGCCAGGCACCTGCTCTGCTTTCTTTTAGGCACCAGGTTAAAATACATGTTTTTTAATTAGGGGTTTTATCTTATCACCTACAATCAACTTCGGTTTTATGGGCAGTTTTTATGCTGTTTTTAAATATAAGCTAACTCTAGTGGGACTCTGAAGAGGTGGCATAAAAATATTCTAAATAAATAAATAAGTCATCATCATTTTCCTCCTTTGGTATAAAGAGATGATATTTGCAGCTGCTACCTTTTCTTTTTCCTTTGCCCCTAAGCATTGTTTTGTGAAAGCATTGCATATCTGTATTTTGTTGTGTAGCTTTTCTTTGCACTGTTTTGTGTTTTATGGCAACCCCTGAATCCCTTCTGTGGATATTCAGGCAACTCCCCCCCCCCCAACCCCTTATTCATCTGGTCATGGGGGGGAGGAGAATGTACATGAATATTCTTATGCACTCTTGAGGGCACAAATGTTCTTCTCTCAAGGCATCCTGAGGTCATAGGCCAAGGGGTGCTGTATGCTTTGGAAAATAACTTCCCTTTTGAGGGCAGTTACCAGATACCCCCGTGGGGTGTGCTACAGCTGGTGCACTGTGGTGCTAACATAATCCTTAGAATGGTGTCTACAGGACGCAAATGTGCCTCTCAAGTGTATTTAAAGGGACACACCTGTTAGTTAAGACTGCTGGATGCCTTGGAAAGATCTGATTCGATTATTACAAAAGGGTTTGCTGTGTTTTATCAATATACTGGATATGTACCACCCTCTGTATTTCTCTTTAGAGAAAGTGGATGTTGCTGATAATCCATAGCATTTTTTAAATTTGCGGTTCTCTAATTGTGTCTCTGGACTGATAGATTCTTACATTTGATGGGCCCCATATGGGTGGATGTCTATACCATAGCCCAGGGCTTTTTTTGTAGCAGAGACTCCTTTGCATATTAGGCCACATCTCCTGATGTAGCCAGTCCTCCAAGAGCTTACAGGACTCTCATTACAGGGCCTACTGTAAGCTCCAGGAGGATTGACTACATCAGGGGTGTGGCCTAACATGTAAAGGAGTTCCTGCTACAAAAAAAAGCCCTGCCATAGCCATTGCAGTTCAGAAGGAAACCCGTGCATGCCCAGGGGTCCTAGTGCATTTCAACACAGAGCAACTGGTCCATTTATGCAAGGAGTACCACGGATTGCCATAGTGAAATGTGTAAAAGTAGTAAGGTGAGACTTGGGCAAATTTGTGATGGATAGTTTTTATTCAATGACTTTGTATCTATGGCAGCTGAATAAAACTCTTTGCATTCAAGAGTCAGTAGACTTCCAAAGAACACGTTAGGTTAGGGACATGTAGGGGAAGGAGTATTTGGATTCAGGTCACCACACTGGAGAAATCCTTCAAGTTGCTGATGAGGGCAAGGTAACAGGCACCTTTTCCCTCCTGTTTTTTTTAAACTGGAGGTACTTGGATCAAGACTAAATTGGCCATTTCCACTGAATTTCCACTCCCCATTGCAGACTCCCCCCCCTCAAATTCCTGAATGTCCCCTATTCCCCTATTCCCCTTCTCCCCGCCCCCCCAGTATAATTTTGTGGAGATTGGTTTAGAGGGGCCATGGCTCAGTGGTAGAGCATCTGCTTGGCATGCAAAAGGTCCTGTGTTTAATCCCCTGGTTCTTCAGTTAAAATGACCTGGCAGTGTGTGATGTGGAAGACCCTCTACCTGAGACCCTGGAGAGCTGCTGCCAGTCTTAGACAATACTGATCTTGATGGGACAGTGATCTGATTCAGAATAAGGCACCTTCATGCGTGTTCAGCGTGCTGCAAGGAAAGTTTTGTTTCTCAGATGAAAATTTTAATCTGGATGCACCCCTCTCTTTTGAAAACAACGGGATGAGAAGGGTTAACCCTTCCATGCTACAGTCCCAAGTCAGAATCAGCCCTCTTGTTTGGTATAGTAGTTAAGGGCGTGGTTAAGAGCCAGTTTGGTGGTGTGGTTAAGTGCACAGACTTATCTGGGAGAACCGGGTTTGGTTCCCCACTCCTCCACTTGCAGCTGCTGGAATGGCCTTGGGTTAGCCATAGCTCTCACAGGAGTTGTCCTTGAAAGAGCAGCTGCTGTGAGAGTGCTTTCAGCCTCAGCCACCTCACAAGGTGTCTGTTGGGAAGAAGATAAAGGAGACTGTAAGTCGCTTTGAAACTCTGATTCAGAGAGAAGGGCAGGGTATAAATCTATGGTCTCCTCCTCCTCAGCTGCTTTTAAAGGCCAAAATAATCACTGTGTAACATGTTGTTCTGTTTTAAATACCACTTGCAGGAAATAGGAATGGTTCTTCATGCCTTACTTGTGGGTTTCCTGGAAGCACATTGCTGTCCTTCCTTGGGACCAAAATGCTGGGATGAACTTTAATCCCACATGGCTGTTCTGCCATGATGAAGCTTCTGTAAAACAATCCCTGGAATTATATATAGTTGAGATGCTTCAATTATTAATAATTTCTATTAATAATAATTCAATAATTTCTTGGAAAAGCTGCGATCTTAAAACTTAAGGTTTGCAAGAGTGAACGTGCAGATTTTTTAAAACACAAAACTATAGCAGCTGCATAGAATTGGCTTTTGATGTGCTTTCCTTGTGTATGTTCATATCCTTTCTGTTGCCTCAATCCAGCACACTCCCATTGAAATGCTTATGACTTTGCCCCTCGAGCACCCCACCCAAATGTAATGGAGCAGTTTGTTCTTCTTCCCCACTCACCGGATGAACTATTGTCACAAATAGGTGCTTTCTCACTGAGAGACTATAGAGTCTGCAGCAAGGGATAACTAATAAGTTTGATAGAAGCAGCTTATCTGATGTTAATTAGGCCCTAAGAACTAAAAAGTCAACCCTAAATATCTTCACAGCAACTCAGTGCCATTCACAGCTGTGTCCCTGCTTTGTCACAGTGGGCAAACCAGTTTGGCCTGCCTGTAGCCTCAGCAACAGCAACGAATATGCCACTTAAAAATTAAAAAAGATCCCCTTTTGTAAGAATTGTACAAATGCCTGCCCCCAAGGCTTTGCTCACCCCCTCCCCTTGAAGTCACTGTGCGTAAAACCAAATATTTGTTTTTTAAATTTATTTTAAATCTTCGCTTTGTGGCTCAAAAACTGTTCCTCAGGGCAGCTTTAAAAATGCTGAAAGATCTATAATACAGAACTAGCTTGAAAACTAGAATTATAACCCTATAAAACAATTGAAGAAATTTCTGAAAGAAGCAATGCCATTTCCAGGTAAGGGCCACAGAACACTTGCCAAAACACTGTGTTTTCCACGTGCTGCCTGAATGTGACCAGGCAATGGCTGTGGCTTGTTTCCATGAAGCACATTCCGCTGTGAGGGCGCCACCACCCAAATGGCCCTGTTCTTGTTTTCATGCATCTAACCCCCAAAGTAGGGTTGCCAGGTCCATGTTGGGAAATTCTTGGAGATTTGGGGGTGGGGCCTGGAAAGGGTCATGTTTGGAGAAGGGAGGGGAGGGAGCCCTAGAGCCCACCTCTCAAAGCAGCTGTTTTCCCCAGGGGAAACCAAACTCTGTAGTGAGTAATTCCAGGAAATTTCCAGACCCTACCTGGAAGATGGCAACCCTACCCAAAAAGCAAGGGGACTTGACACAGTATGCCTAGGCTTGCGCATTGATGCACTGAGAGGCAGATGCTTTGTTCACAGGCAGCTTTCCTCACAGAATGTTCTTTGTTCATCAGCTTGAATGTGTGAATAGCGTGTTTGATGTTACTTTCTTAGCTGAGATCTCAAGTCATGATGTGTAATTCAGGGTGTGCTGAATTAGGAAGTATGTCATGGACCTGTGAGTGAAGTCCAATTAATTTTAAGGCTTTTGGTCCAGATCACTTAATTTGTTACTGTTTGGCAGGAGAGGGCAAGTGCCGTTTTCTGATCAGTAAACTTGTTCTTTCATTTCCTTTCTGTAACCTTTTCCCCAAACACTTGACATCTTCCAATCCAAAAAAGACCAGATTTAGCCTCCAGAAATTCATAATACTTCAGCATGCCTTGAAAGTTGAAGAACAGAGTTAAACCTTTTACTGACTTCTGTGTAAATGTCCGATGGTTGGGGAAGCCATTTTTAAAGAATGGATCTTCCACAATCACAGAAAGTTGGGATTGCCAAGAATCTGATTGTGGAGAGCATGATTGCCCCCTTCCAGTACATAAATTCTTACTGCTTTTAGGATCTGAGATGCTATTCTGTTGCTGTTTTAATAGGGAACTGTGCTATCTGCTGCTGTGTGTCCTCCCCCCCCCCCCCATGCTCTGACAGTCTGGGAGAGAATGAATGTAAATTAGCAGGACGCATCGGGGTTGGAATTTTTACTGTGTTATTGTTCTAAAATTAACTAATGTTTCAATCCTTGCTTATTTTTACTTGATGTGCATCGCTCAGAGCCAGGCCTTGGCCTAGATGGGGTGATAGATATAATAATAATAATAATCTGTTTTAGTTGTTTTTTGTTGTTCAGTCGCACAGTCGAGTCCAACTCTTTGTGACCGCATGGACAAAGTCACGCCAGGCCCTCCTGTCTTCCACCATCCTCCGAAGTCTGCTCAAATTTGTGTTTGTTACATTTTTGTTGTATTACATGTTTAAAGAGTGCCATGAGCCCCTTGGATGTACTTTTTTAACAATGTGAATTACAAAGGTTTTCAATAAATTCCGTAATTTTTGTTGACACACCACTTGGCATATTTCCAAATCTGCTCCCATCCTCTTGCGGCTGAGTGCTTTTCAAGGCAGCATCGGTCTATACACAAACCTGTGGTTTGCAGATTGTCTCAGACGGTGCCTCCTGATGCGCAAGGCCTACAGGAAACACTAGAGATTCGTGGTATGGAAGCTTTGATATTGCGGTGTAAGATTGGAACCCTCCATGGAATACTTAGGCTTAATCCTGCCTTCTCCCATGCTGAGGTGCATTCAAAGAGAGGTTTTTGTGAATATTCTAATTATTTTGGTGTAATTATAACCTTTTTTAAAAAAGAAAAGAAAAGCACTTGCTGTGTGCCCAGCCTTTGCTAGGCTTTCTTAAGGTCTCTTTCAGAGAATTTATTTATTGGGGAAAGAGCCCAAAATAGAGTAAATTCAAGAAAGGTGGAAATGGAGAAATTGTGACAGGTTTTTTGTTTTGTTTTGTTTTTGTGGTTGTCTCTTGTCGCCTCCCTGCTGCAGCAATTTAATCTAAAATATGGTTCTTTTTTCCTCTTTTTCTTCCTTTTTTCCCATTTCCCTCCCACAGAAAATTAAGGTAAAAATATGGTTCTTTTTAAAAAGACTTTATTATTTTAAGAAGGCTCCTTCTCCATTAACTCCATTAAGAAGGCTCCTTCTCCATCATTACCTCTTCTTAGAAAAGCACTGTTTAACAGCTTTATCTGAGTTTTGCCATTTCGTATCTAGCTGAAATTTTACATTCTGTTTTTCGTAACAGTTCAGCTGTCCTTGCAACGAAAGCAGCAATTCTCCCCATTCATCTGTCTGGTTTGGTTGCACAGGATTGGTATGTCTTTTGGCTAACAAAACGTCAAATTCTCTTCCACTGTCCACTTCTTGGAAGTATTTGGTTCTGAAGAATTCTAGTGCTATTCCAATTGGATTAGCAAAATCCCATAAATGAAGTTAAAATATTCTTCATAGCAGAATGATAGTAAGGTTCTTTAATACCAAGTGCATAATAGTTGCAAAGGCAAATTGCTTTGCTAGGTGAATTGTCTTTGCTAGGTGAATTGCTATAAGGGATTAAGTGACAAAAATCACTAGAAGTTTGGGCAAAAATTGGGCTTCCATCTGTGTACCTTTTTAGCAATACTGCATAGTAGGTTCCAGCCAATTATATATTTGGTTTGCCTGCTTGCTTCCTAGAATTTGATGCATGGAATGCTAAATCGGATTGATACTTTTGGTGTTCTCAACCTAAATAGGGGAGACAGCTGTGTCTTTTTCCTTCTCTCAGTTGATGCAAGCCACTTTGGGTGACAACTGTCGGAAAAGTGTGATATAAATATACCAACTAAATAAAATAAAGTACCTCTTAAAACAGATACAAGGCGAAAAGCATGTTCTGTAAAACAATGTATAGATTATAAAGCCTTCCTTATTGTTCCTTATGCAAGTTTTAATGAGTATCCTACTTAACTCTTTTTTACAGTTATTGTTTGTTCTTGTCTTCTTAAACTGTTAAAGGACATTACAAGTGTAAGAGAACCTGTTTTGATCTTAACTTTAACCTCTGTGGTTTTCTAGTTTGATTTCATTTGTATGTTAAATTTGTCTTGTTTTTTTGTTGTTTTTGTTTTGTAAGCTGCCTCAGGACCTTCGGAAGAGAGGTGGATTAGAAATGTTTTAAATAAGACCCTTTTCATGCTTTTGTTTTTTAAAAAATTGGATAGTGTTTTGTATTTTAACGATTTTCAATGCTTCAATTCACGTTGATAGCAAAATTCCTACTGATTTCCACTGAGTTTCAGCCTTAGTGTATTTGCCTTGAAGTGGGCTGGATAAAACAGATTCTAAATGCGGAGGACTTTTAAAAACTTATTATTTTTTTGCTTAGGAAAAACAGAAAAGCAGTTTTAAAGAAGCTGGTAGGGAAGGCAGTTTCTATGCATCGTGGGATCACAGATATGCATATTGCTTATGCATCCAGTCACCAGGGCTGTCCTGGAATTGCAGTTGCTAATTCAAGAAGGGGAAAAAAGACAAATAAGTGGGTTTAAATCAAATCAAGCTTGAAGTCTCCCTAGAAGCTTAAATGGCTACACTGAGGCTATTGTACTTCAATCACATCATGAGAAGAATAAACTCATTGGAAAGACAATAATGCTAGGAAAAGTTGACGGTGGCAGAAAAAGAGGAAGACCCAACAAAAGATGATTGGCTCAATAAAGGAAGCCACAGCCTTCAGTTTGCAAGACCTGAGCAGGATTGTCAGTGATAGGATATGAACATATGAAGCTGCCTTATACTGAATCAGACCCTCAGTCCATCAAAGTCAGTATTATCTATTCAGACTGGCAGTAGCTCTCCAGGGTCTCAAACTGAGGTTTTTCACACCTACTTGCCTAGACCATTTTTAGTTGGAGATGCTGGGGATTGAACTTGGGACCTTCTGCTTACCAAGCAGATGCTCTACCACTGAGCCACCGTCCTTCCCCTATATTTTTGCTTTGGATGTTTTGGAGGTCGTTAATTCATAAGGCCGTCAGAAGTGACTAGAGAGCACATATGCACACATAGTTTAAGAAGCTACTGTCTTGTGGTGAGAGAAAGTTAAGTAGCTTTTAAAATTGATGCTCTTTCATTAACTTTCTCCCTAGTGAGGGAGCCAAACCAGTTTACATTGTTCTCCCATTTTATCCCTTTTAACTTCACAACTCTGGGAAGTACATTAGATTGAGAGTATTTGATTGGCTCTCCATGGCAGCATGGAGATTTGAAGCAGAGATTCTAAAAGTACAGCCTTAACATTTCTGTACAAGGCTCAGTTCCGGCAAAGCAACGCAGTAATAATTCACAATAGCAGTGATAGCTTTGGGGCCTTTGTACTTGAAGGACTGCCTCTCCGCATACTGGACTCAAATCTAACTGTCCTACTGCAGACAAACATGGCTAGCCTCTGAAGCAATTAATGTATTTTTTGTAATAGGAAAACTTTGTCTTCATTGAGGCCTAGTGAGAGAATGTTGAGCTTCCTAATGAATTGTAAATCCTTGAGAGTCTTCAGAACTCCAGCAAGATGGAATTGTAGCAGATATTCTGGTAGAACACAGCCAGCCATGAAGATGACCATGTGGCATAAGCATAATCTCTTGAAATGTTCTTATGAAATGTGTAACAAGGTGAGACTGTGCCTGTTTTTAGGCTTATAGAACACTACAGTAGCTGTGGGATGTGCGATTGATCTTGGAGGGGTTAGACTTCTACAATAGCTGTGTATTAAAATTGGAGTTCTTAGGTGGATAGTTCTGGAGGTTGTAAATAGAGTTTTCTTGATCAGAAAGAATTAGAATGATGTTGCTGCTGAATGGTAGTTGTCTACTAGCCATGAAAACAAGCTTCTTCTTTTTTTGCAATGGCAGCTAAAATTTGCAACTTTCTTCTAGAGCGTATTTAGACAACTACATCCTCCATCAGGTTCTTAAAAGAGTGGAAACTGTATCCTCTTTAAACGGCATTTGACTGATTTTAAGGATTTTGTTTTGGCTTTCTATGCGCATGGGAGAAAACTTTCAGAAAAGTGGCATGGAAGTTCATGATTCTGTTTTAAGATAATCAAATCAAGAATGCCTGTTCCATTTTTTTACTTTAACGCCTGTTTTTTTTTTAAAATGTCCCACAACATTCTTCTGCAGTTTTCATTTATTTTAGTGGCTTTTGTGCAGGTGAATTTAGAAGTGTATGAAGTTGCCTTTCTGTCAGATCCTTGCACCTTCTAGCCCAGGAGACTCTTGGACCTTCTAGCTCAGTCAGACCCGTGGACCTTCTAGCCCAGGCGTGTCCACTCTGTCAGAAGCTTTCTGAGAAAAAGGGGTCTTTCCTAGCCATACCTCCTGCAATCCTGAAGCAGGAGCCTTCAATGTGCAAAGCAAATGCTCCACCACTGAGCTACACCCTCTCCCACCTGGCTACAAATTGATTTTCAGGCCACACCAAACTTTCAAAGGTTGTCTTTGTGCTTCCATTTCCCCCTTGTCTGAAAATGAACCCATGTGTCGGTCTTCATACCAGTTTCTCTTTCATTACCCCAGAACATTTTACTGGGTTTTTTGGGGGGGTGGGGGTGGGGTTTGCACCACTTGGATCTGAATTGCATAAAATCAACCAAACATTTGTCCTCAGTGGCAGTGATGAAATGATGTGGCGAATCGAAAGGGGATGTTCAAAGTATGAAATTTAAAAGACACAAAACAGATTGGTTTGGTTTTGTTTTTTTGAGCCGGAATGCAGTTCCGGTTTTGAGCCGGAATGCAGTTCCAGCTTGCTTGGCATCAGGAGTGTAGCCTTATATGCAAATGAGTTTCTGCTGGGGGGGGGTTGTGTGAAACGATGGTGACATCAGGGGGTATGGCCCAATATGCAAATGAGTTCCTGCTAGACTTTTTCTACAAAAAAACCTAACAACACCCTGGTTATCCCTTAACAATATGGGGCAGGACTGCCAACCTCCATGTGGTGGTTGGAGATTTCCTGTAATTCTGACTGATCTCCAGGCTGTAGAGATCAGTTCTCCTGTGTTGGAAGGTGGGCTGTATGGCATTATACCCTACAAAGGTCCCTCCCCAAATTCCACCCTCTCCAGGCTCCACCCCCCCACCCCCAAATCTCCAGGAAATTCCCAATGTGGAGCTGACAAGCTTAGATGGACACACAAATAGTCATCCTGTAATTATTGGGTCTCTCTGCCTCCTAGCCCGGCAGCCTTTAATGGTTCTCATTGTTTGTTGCCAGAAACAATTTCCTTGGCAGTTCTCATGGCAGCCCTGCTCCTAATGGATACATAAAGGCTGCAGCCCAGTTCCCATTCCAATTGCTGCCTGGAAACAGACAACCAGACATTCCTTCATTCTGAATAACAGTCCTGTTGCACATATGCTGAGGCAGAGGATGGCATCATTTAGTGGGGGGGTTTCTCCCATTTGATTCCAGTAGGGACGCACTTTGTAGTCACTAGCACAGCATAGATTAAACCAGGGCGTGTTTTTTTTTTTTGAGCAGGAATGCACAGGAACACAGTTCCAGCTGGCTTGGTGTCAGGGATGTGGCCTAATAGGCAAATGAGTTCCTGCTGAACTTTTTCCAGTAAAAAGCCCTGCACAAAACAATGGTGGCATCAGGGGGTGTGGCTTAATATGCAAATGAGTTCCTGCTGGGCTTTTTTCTATGAAAAAACCCCAGTTGGATTAAACAGTTGAAAACCTTTTTTGAATGACGAGAGCGGCTAGTTTTGCAACACGCTTTTAATAAGTAAACTGTTTTTAGTTCATGCGCTTATTAAAAAGTGCAGGCGGCAGACTTGTCTTTGGAGAAGAGGCATTCCTCCTCCCTTCTCAGACAGGAAGAAATGCTTCTTTGAAAACAAAGTCTTTTGCACCAGATATGTTTATATGTCTTATGTGTCGTCAAGTCTCACGGCAACCCTATGAATTAATGTTCCTGACCCGGATGGCCTTGGTCTTGTCAGAAGCAGAGTCAGCCCTGTATTTGTACGGTAGATCAGTAAGGTAGACCAGGGTCACTATGCCCAGGAAGGCAGTGGCAAAACCACCTCCGTTAGTCTCTTGCCTTGAAAACCCTATGAGTTTGCCAATTAATTGACTGAATTATATAGTTGGCATTCATTGATGACTGTGATTTTTACAGCGCTTTACACACACAAGAATGAGTAACCTCCAAAATGTCCTATCATTAACAGCTTTGTTCAGGTCTTGCAAACAAAGCTGTTGCATTCAGATCTGTGCATTTTCTGTGCTGTTAGAACTCATGCTGTTGAATAAACATTTCTTTAATTGGGTGACAGCCCTTTTTTTTAAACACCTATGCTTATGCATTGGTTTTTCAACTAACAGGGCATTCTCAAGCCACTTGATCTGTTGTTGCAATCTCTCAGGGAGAGAAAGAGGAGACAGGATTTCTCTTAAACCACCGCAACCTACTAAAAGTTTATTACCCGTGTTGGTTTTGGCAAGTAGGTGACTGTTGCACAAACAGTCCAATAAAAACACCACCGTTGATTCTGTACAGGTTTTAGGATCCTAATTTGGGTCGCCCAATCCAGAGGTCTTCGGGTCTTTCTACAGACTAGTATCCACATACTGAGCCAGAAAGTTTCTCCTATAGGTCTTTATCAATATCATTTTGAAGTGTTTTGGACGCTGGAGAGGGAATGTAAAAATGTGTGTGTGAGGAGGGGAGTAATTGCTTGTAACATGGCAATAGCTGAAGAAACAGTTTTAAATGTTTGATTATTTATTTGACTTTCAGGGTGGATTCAGCCATAGATTCAATGTTGTAGTAGTTCAGGATGATTTTTCATCGCAGAAAGACTCCACCGTGATTTGTGTCTCCCTTGCGTGAACTGAACCTGAGATTTCTTTTAACTTTTTGCCATTTTCTATTTTCTTGTACTTCTGTATCTGTGAGTTCAATTTTATTGCAGCGTCAATAAACCAACATTATATGTAAATTATAAATGAGATCTTGCGCATAAAAACAGAGGGGCATAGATGCATGGTCCAGATGAATTTACAAAACCAATAACAAAAGAGCCACTGGGAAAAATATAGAAGAATGTTCAAAAAAAGAAACTTCCTAATGTGAAAGAAACTCAGCAAAAGAACCACTTAACAGAGAAGGGCTCTGTATGTGTGTTTGTGCGCGTCAGAGGTCCCTTAGCTTTAAATTTCTCGCATTGAGCAGGGAATTGGAGTATAGATGGCTAGTAGATAATCCAGCTCCAGGGAGATGTGGTGAGATAGAAATATTTTTAATTAATTAACTGAATTATATAGTTGACATTCATTGATCTCTTGCAACAGCTGTACACAGCCATGAATAAGCATAGTGTATGAAGGGATCTAGCAGCTCTGTGGTGCAGAGTAGTAAAGCTGCAGTACTCCAGTCCTAAACTCTGTTCACGACCTGAGTTTATTCCTGGCAGAAGCTGGGTTCAGGTAGCTGGGTCAAGGTTGACTCAGCCTTCCATCCTTCCAAGGTCGGTAAAATGAGTCCCCAGCTTGCTGGGGGGGTCAAGTATAGATGACTGGGGAAGGCAATGGCCAAACCACCCCGTAAAAAAGTCTGCCGTGAAAACGTCATGATGCGACGTCACCCTGGAGTGGGAAACAACTGGTGCTTGCACAGGGGACTACCTTTTAATGAAGGGATCTACTCTGCCACTTTGTTTCAACATAATTGGGAAAACTTCTCTGCTAGATTAGTGTTTTGCCAGTTAAAGCACATCTAAATGCTGCTTTTATCTCACTTGGTTTGTGTTTCATGTAGTCTTTCAAACTAGACATTGAGTGTTCCTAAGTAGTTGAAGTTCTTGTCTTGGGCTGATGGGATTCTTTCCTCCAAACAGCACATCACAACATGGAAATAGTAATTAGGAAGCAGTTGGCAGTCGAAAGTGCTGACAAGTTGTAGTCAACTTTATAGCAAGGATTTTCAAGGCAAGAGACCTTCAGATGTAGTCTGCCGTTGCCTGCCTCTGTGTGGTGACCCTGGACTTCCTTGGATGGGAGACCCTGGTGGTCTCCCATCCAAGTACTAACCAGGGCTGACTCTGCTTAGCTTCTGAGATGTGACAAAATCGGCTGGGCTGTCCAGGTTGGGGCATGGATTCTTGTTTTCAGGCGAATGCAAAATACTATTAATTTGTCACCAGAGCTCTGCATTTTCTTCCTTCTGACCAGTGTTCCCTCTAAACTGAGTTAGCATGAGCTAGCTCAGAGATCTTCTTCGTGGTCTCTGTGCATCACACTGATGGGATTCAGGCGCCTGCGCCGACCACGATCGGTAACTTCAAAAGCTGCGGATTTCCGCGCCCCCGGCCCGGTGCGCATGCGCACCGCCCCCCTTGCGCATGCTCACCGAGCCCGGAGCGGACATCCCGCCAGTTCTCTTCTGACCGCCGCCTGGATCAGTTGATCTTCACGCTACGGTCGGTGCTTTTGTCCTTATATATATTAGGATTGTGGATTTCCAATTTCTTGTTTTATCTTTCTTATTTTAGTTTATTGTGTTGGACTTGAAGAAAAAGGGGGCGATTTTTGCTCGGGATTTTCCCGCTTCTTTTCCACCCTCCCATCCCCCCCCCCTCCCCCTCATCCTTCCCGCCACGCATGGAAAGGCACTGGGGATTTTTTCGGAGGTGTACGAGGTGTGGCAGCAAGATAGCTCCGCCAGACGGACATTCTCTCTGCCTACTCTGCCTGGGAGAGTCCCACATTCCCGACTCCTGTTCGCATTGCTCGAAATTTTCGAAGCAAACAAAGAAAAATCGCGCAGCCCGTCTAGCCGCTGCACTAATGGAAAGAGCACTTTCGCCAAAGAAGATGTCGACCACATCGACATCAGAGTCGGTCGATACCGACAGGGCCCTTACCGACGCCGATCGCCCCAACAACAGAGCGGGCTCGGCACCGAAGTCGGACTCCTCTACGCCTGCGAAACGGCCTAGAGAGGAGAAGGTAGCCCACACCGAGGCGAAGAAGAAGAAAAAGGCAGACAAGCCCAAACTCAGCGGGCACTCTGCGGCCTCCGTTCCGACATCGCCAGCGCGACTGGCAACAGGTTCAGTTCCGCCTCTGAAACTATTTGCCTCCCCGAGACGGCGACTCAGCCCACCGGCACTCTCCTCCATGTCGACGCAAATAGCGATTTCGTCGGACTCCGACCGCGACATCGAGCTTGCGCAACGCTCGGGAACGGAACAGAGCCCGATCGAAGATCGTCGCCTGCGAACTCCATCCCCTCAACCCAGAGGAGACGATCGCACCACTCCATTACGGGGTCGATCGCGCAGCCCACGCAGATCTACTACCCCACGCCATCGCTCCCGAAGCACACGTCGGGACCGATCCCACAGTCGCTCCAGGAGCCCTAGACGTCGGCACCGATCGAGAGATTCGGCCGAAGCCAGATCATCGGTCACTCGCTCACCGAGGTCGAAGCCTAAAGGAAGCTCACCGCTAACGAAGCCACCACCCCCGATACCGTGGGACCAGAGACAGTGGCAGTACTTGTATGGCTCTTATCCGATGCCGTCAGTTTTCCCTTGGCTGCCCCCCAGACAATTGGAGTGGGACCAACAATCTGAAGCGTTGGTGAGATCAAGGACATCGTACCATACACCAAGACATACACCATCGGCGTCGCTGTCGAAACCTCCCGACACCGAAAAACCCCCTAAGCAGGGGAGCTCCCCTCGGCCCCGAGGACACAAAAAAGTGACTCCAGAACCTAGCAAGACCCCGGACACACCACAACCCCGGTCGGAGCACTCAGAGTCTCCGGAGGACTCTAAGTCTGAGGGAGAATCAACCTCGGAAGAACAGGGCAACCTTTCTTCTCCTGAAGAACCATCACCTTCTCAGAAGGTCGGGGAAGAACAACCGATATCCCCTTCCGAGGACCTCAAATCTTACGGTGACCTCATTAAGCGGATGGCCCAGACACTAGCCCTCACTACTATCCAACCTCAACCGGTAGTGACGGACAACGTTTTTGATGTCGTGCAACTCGACACCTCCACAGCAGTAGCATTGCCCCTAACAACAGTAATGATGCACACGGCCAAATCTGCATGGGACAAGCCTGCGTCGACACCGATATCCTCACGCAGGCTGGACCACATGTATAGAATTCAGGAGTCTACTGCTGAATTCCTTTTCAACCACCCCAAACCAAACTCGGTGGTGGTTGCCTCCTCGTCTAAAGCTAGGAAGACCCATTCTACCCCCCCCGATAGGGAGGGCAAAAAACTGGACAACTTGGGTAGGCGATTCTATACAGCAGGCTCACTGTGTATGAAGATGGCAAACTACACAGCTTGTATGGGACGCTACCAATATGCCCTGTGGGACCAACTTTCCACAATTTTACCAACCCTTCCGGAACAACCAATGTTAGCGATCCGGAAACTGCAGAAGGAAGGCATCCAACTGGCAAAGCAACAGATAAGCTCTGCAAAACACGTGGGAGACGTTGGGGCGAAGACCATCTCCTCGGCTGTGACACTCAGAAGGCATTCGTGGTTGAGATCTACAGCCCTCCAACCAGATACCCAGTCTTATATAGAAGATCTGCCATTCGATGGCAGCGGACTGTTCAGCGCTAATACTGACACCGTTTTACAAGAAATGGATAAAAGTATTAGAACATCAAGGAATTTAGGAGTATCTACCTCATCAAAGTCACAGACCAAACGACCCTGGTCAAAAACTTGGAACAAGAAACCATATCTGAAACAACAAGGAGACCAACAGTGGAGACCAAAGGGCTCGGGTTCCTTCTCCAAAACTCAATATAGCTCTAAAACGAAGTACTCACCAACTTCAACCCCAACTCCCCGCCAAAAGGGAAACCGACAGCCCAAACAGGGCCTTTGACTGTTCCCCACCGTGTTTTTTCCCATCCCCGTCCCTTGGCAACCAGACAAGGCTCTATCCCTTTGTCCAAGCTTGGAACAGAATTACAACAGACAAATGGGTCTTGTCTATAATTCAATCAGGCTACCAAATAGAGTTCCAGCAATACCCTTCCATCCCTACAGTTGTTTACACCACTTCATCCCCCACATTAAAGGAGGAAGTACAAGCTCTTCTACACAAGGACGCAATAGAACCGGTTCCACCAGGTCAGGAAGGACAAGGTTTTTATTCCCGGTATTTTATAATCCCCAAGAGGGATGGTGGCCTCAGGCCTATCATGGACTTGAGAGCGCTCAACATCTTCATCGCTCATCACAAGTTCAGGATGACCTCCCTGCAAAACATTCTACCTCTTCTCAACCAGGGAAATTGGATGGCCACGCTGGACCTGCAGGACGCATATTTTCATATAAGTATACATCCGGATCATCGAAAATTCCTCAGGTTCACTATCGGGAAATCTCACTTCCAATACCGAGCGCTGCCTTTCGGACTTTCAACAGCTCCAAGGGTCTTTACGAAGACCATGGCAGTAGTGGCAGCACATCTGAGATTACAGGGGATAACAGTGTTCCCGTACATAGACGATTGGCTCCTGGTAGCAAACTCGAGGGATCGTCTTTTACACCACATCCAGATAACCTTGACCCTCCTACAGGAACTGGGACTGCAGGTCAACAACAGAAAGTCACACCTCCAACCCTGCCAAAGGACGCAGTTCATCGGAGCGATCCTAGATACCAGAAGGTGCATGGCTTTTCTTCCACCAAACAGAGCAAACGACATTATCTCGTTAGTGTCAGAGTTCCTCCACAACCCCACTGTGAGAGCGAAACAGATCCAACGTCTTCTAGGGCTGATGGCCGCGACCACCTCGGTCATCCAGTTTGCAAGGTTCCACATGAGAAGTCTCCAGCTGTGGTTCATCAGAACGTTCAACCATCTGAGGGACCACCCGTCACGCAGAATGGTCCTTCCAGTACCAGTTCTACTTTCCCTACACTGGTGGCACCGAAGGCGAAATCTAATAGAAGGCGCTCCATTCCACAGAAGGGCACCATCCCGGACAATAACCATGGATGCATCCCTATGGGGATGGGGAGCACATCTGAACGGCATGTGCGTTGGGGGCAGGTGGCCACCATGCCATCTACGGTTCCACATAAACTTTTTAGAGTTACTGGCAGTCCATCATGCCATCCTCTCCTTTCGGAAGCTACTGACCAACAAATCAGTGGCGATCCTAACGGACAATACAACGGCCCTTGCCTACATAAACAGGCAGGGGGGTACAGTGTCCCGAAAGCTTTGCCTGCTTGCGCTTCGCATTTGGGAGATTTGCAGAGAGACTCAAACAACACTAACTGCAGCACATCTCCCCGGCACTCTCAACGCTCGTGCGGACTCCCTGAGCCGTGGAGGTGCCATGCTTCACGAGTGGGAAATCAACTGGCGGTTCCTTCAACCAGTTTTTCAGAAATGGGGGACCCCAGAGGTGGATGTATTTGCTACCCGAAACAACTCGAAGTGCAAGAACTTCTGTTGCAGAGGGGGAGCAGATCCGAGATCGTTGGGGGACGGCCTGCTATTCCCCTGGAAGGGGCAACACATCTATCTGTTTCCCCCCATTCCGCTCATCACCAGGGTGGTCTACAAGATTCACAGCGAACGACCGCGGGGGATCCTTATCACCCCCTGGTGGCCAAGGCAACATTGGTTTGCTCCAATACTGAGCATCTCCAGAGGGGTCTTTCATCATTTCCCCCCAGCCGCAGATCTGCTACTGTCGCATCAGGGGCGGGTGACCCATCACGATGCACCGCACCTGAAATTGACGGCGTGGAGGCTATAACAGCACCAATATCAGCAAGGGCGCAGGAAGTCATTCTCAATTGCAGGAAGCTATCCACTCGGAAGTCCTATGACTACAAGTGGGCCAAATTCGTAGAATTCGCTTCACTGTACGGGGTAGACCCCTCCAGAGCAGGTCTTCCCACTGTGCTGGACTTCCTCCTCGCCCTGATTGATAAGGGACTAGCGGTATCCTCAGTCAGAGTATATTTGGCTGCCATATCAGCTAAGCATGTGCACATTGAGGGCCACTCGGTGTTTACTCACCCAGACACTAAAAAGTTCCTTCGTGGCCTTGCCAGACTTTACCCTGCAATAAAGTTTCCGGCTCCAGCGTGGGACCTCCCGGGAGTCCTGCAAGCTTTGTCGGGAAGACCATTTGAGCCTATGGCTACGTGCTCACTTCAGTTACTAACGTGGAAGACGGCCTTCCTACTAGCCATCACGTCAGCTAGGAGAGTTGGAGAACTGGCCGCTCTCCGTTGTGACAACCCTTACTTACGGTTTAGTGCGGAAGGGGTCTGGCTGAGACCTGATGTCAGATTCCTCCCAAAGGTGATATCGTCTTTCCACTTAAACACGGAAATATACTTGCCAGTGTATTTCCCGAACCCTACTACAGACGGAGAGCGCAGACTCCATTCACTAGATGTCAAGAGAGCACTGTCCTTTTACTTACATAGAGTGGGGCCGCTACGGAAAGACTCCAGACTTCTTCTATCGTATGCCCCAGCATCACAAGGGAGCAAGGTCTCGACTCAGAGGATCTCTAAGTGGATCACGGAGACCATAAAACTCTGTTACTTACTAAATAAGAGGCCCTTGCCGGGCCCCATCAGAGCTCACTCCACCAGAGCGATGGCCACCTCGACGGCCTTCATGAAGGGAGTGCCTTTGAGAGACATTTGCGAAGCAGCCACGTGGTCCTCGCCGCATACCTTCGTCAGGCACTATGCGTTGGACCTGAGATGGCATCGAGGAGCTTCGGTTGGCCGAGCGGTGCTGCAGTCGCTGTCTTGCTGATGGACCAGAGCACCCTCCTCCAGGTAGGATATTGGCTTGCTAGTCTCCCATCAGTGTGATGCACAGAGACCACGAAGAAGATAAACAGGTTGCTTACCTGTAACTGATGATCTTCGAGTGGTCATCTGTGCAGTCACACTACCCGCCCACCTTCCCCACTGCTGCTGGTCCATCAGCGGATCATGCAGCGGTCAGAAGGAACTGGCGGGATGTCCGCTCCGGGCTCGGTGAGCATGCGCAAGGGGGGCGGTGCGCATGCGCACCGGGCCGGGGGCGCGGAAATCCGCAGCTTTTGAAGTTACCGATCGTGGTCGGCGCAGGCGCCTGAATCCCATCAGTGTGACTGCACAGATGACCACTCGAAGATCATCAGTTACAGGTAAGCAACCTGTTTATTTTTAGCCTCCAGCTCACACATTTTTGTCTTAGCTCATGAAGGATGACCCCAGAGCACAATAATTTATGCAGTAGTTTACAACTTTCATGCCAGTAGCCTCGCAAAGTAGAATTTTTGCTCACAAGACTCTGCAGCTTAGAGGGAACATTGCTTCTGACTTATATGCCATTGGTTAGTCAAACAAGACATGCCCTTTTGAAGTGCTCAAAAAGGGTGTTCTTTTTGGTAGCTTGGTGTTTGCATTGCCTCTCATCTTGGTGGGATGGAACCAAAGGGTACCTCTTCGCTCCCTGAAGTTTGTGTGTATACACATATAGAAAATAACAACAAAACTGTTCTTTGTAGGTATGTGGGTATGGTGACGTAGTATTGCAAGAAAACTTTGCAATGTCTGAATATCAATTTGGACCTGATTTTAAGAAACCAAATGAGAAGGAAGGGAAATGCTGTTATAGTTTTACATGGTGTGTAAATACTTCACAAGTTTCATCAATAGCCCAAAGCAGCTAAATGGAAATATTAAGTGAAGAGGGAGAAAGCCAATAAATCTCACTTTACCGTTGTTAAAATAATATTTGTGTCTCTGGAAAATTTTCGGCTCCACATTACTTCAGGCAGACCAGGGAGTCCTCCAGATGGGGCATTCTGCTGTTCTTGCAGTGTGGCTTGTGGGAATGTTTAGCAAGAATCTGTAATATTCCCTTGTGGGATTCCCTTTCTCAAGGACCTCCTCTAACACAGCCACTTATGAGACAGGCTCTCTGCTTGTTTGAAAGCTGCCTATTTCTGAAGGCTTGGATTTGAGCAAGCTGCTGCTTCTGATAGATTTTGCAATCTAAATGCTGCACTCCATTTGAACAATTATTGTATGTGTTGTGTTTTTTCTATTTGTTTGGGCATTTTGATTCTACTGTTGTCCTAAAAATAGCCCTCGAGCAGCTTTTCCGAAAAAATTAAGTTACTGAAAAAGAAGCAACTAAAATAGAAGCAGAAATTAACAGCGATAATTATTAAAACACAAATAGCATTGAAACCGTTAAAGCCTGCAAGGGAATGAGACAGTTTTTTATCTGGCCCCGATGGAGGTTGGTTCCAGGTAGGGAGGGCATTCATGCAACAGAGGGCACTGCCCTGTTATTTCATTCCATTTCTTTTATTTAATGTTCCTGTCTTGGGCACTTTTTAAGGGGGATTTGGTTGGAGTTGTTGTTTAAACAGAACTAAAAGTAGGTTGCAAGTAATGAATAAAATGAGTTTGGAGCTCACTTGAAGCAAGCTTTCATGTCACAGTGGACATTTGAACCCTGGTCTTTCTAGTCCAGTGTTCTAACCACTGCATCACAACCTAAAGTATGCTGGCCATACACTATAGCTTCAGACCAAGGCGCATACTCATCCTTTCCCTGCTCTTCCTCTGCCATGAAAATCCTTCTCTGAGGCTCATAATAGTTTGAGTATTCTGCAGGAGCAGTGGTTAATGGGCACCCTTGAGGGTTAGAAACATTATTCCTGTGTGTGTGTGTGTTAAAAATTCATGTAGTCATAAATGATCTTTTAAATTGTCACGTATACATTGTGAGTTCAGAGTACAAAGTGTGTAAGAGAAGGCATGTATTTTGTTGTTGTTTTTGTTGCAGTATGTGTTTTTTTCTGCCCAGGTCTGTGATTGACCATTTCAATCAAAGATAACATTTTGATGCTTTGCATCAGGTGGTAATATTTATATAGAGAATTAGTGCTTTTTGTAAGCCCTCATAGAGATCCAGATCCAGAGGCCGAGGATCTGGAAACCCCAGTTTTGAGTCCCTACTCTCTGACAGAAGCTTGGCCTCTCAGCCTAATCTTACCTCCCAGGTTTGTTGTGAGGATAAAATGGAGGAAAGGAGAATGGCATAAGCCACTTTGGGGTCCCCATTGAGGGAGAAGGGTAGGGTAAAAATACAACATTATTGTAAAGTGGTCCAAGAATATTGGATAAAGGGAGTGGGCAGGCTGCATCTGAGAAAGCCTTGACTAAAGGGAATGTTTGTTGGGTGGACCTTCTTGTGGCACCTGGTTTTGTTTTGTTTGGTCACTGTGTGACAGAGTGTTGGACTAGATGAGCCACCAGCCTGATCCAATATGGCTTCTCTTATGTTTTAGTGAGACTTGGCCCCTACCAAGAATATTGTAAGAATGCAGCTTTAGTGGGTTTGTGGCTAAGTTGGGCTGTAAATCAGGACTTCCATTCATAAGGGCACATTCTCAACTGCCACTTCCCTTAGACTCTCTCCAGTGGTTTCAGGGACTGACTTTGGAAATGCATTTCTTTTTTTCTTTTAATATGTATCCATATAATGAGGTCTGTATTTAAAGACACCAAAAGGTTTATCCTCTACCATAATCTTTTCTTAGTAGTTTGCAGAGTGCTTAAACAGAGTTCTCACTGAGCTGGTAAACCTGTGTCCAGGTTGTATTCTTTCTTGCTGTAGGTAACTGGGAATGGGAGAAGTTGTGTGGCAGAATGCTTCTTCATTAAACATCTCCTTGCACAGTAGAAAGCTAATCAGGGAGAAGGCTACCATTCTCTCAGAGGCTTTGTTTTCTACTTGCAGGCTTGTTTTTGTTCATCTGGAGGACTGTTCAGTGATGTCAGTTTCCACCCTGAAGTCCAGAAAGGACTAGCCAGTGACCACTCAATGAAAACTAGGCCATAATGAGGGAATAGTTAACAGTAGTTTCAAAACTAGTTCAGTGGGATGGGGAAAAATATAACTTGTAGGAGTTGCTAGTTTCTTAAAATGGAACGGCACATTCCATGAAGTTTTAGGATTAGTTTTCCTTACAGTATTACAGGAAAGGGGGAAAATACACAAGCGCTGATTCAGGGGTACAGCGATTGGAATGGGGAAACCACAGCATGGGGAGAGAGGCTGTTTAACTCCTTTAACTTCCCTAGTGCTTTCCTCGCCCCCAGCTGGAAGTCGCTCTCACACCAGATCCTTTTACCTGTGCTGGGGAGAAGCATTATGTATATGTGTAAATTTCTCATAGGAGGCAAAAATCAGTTTAAGGATGACTTTCAGGGGAATAGCCAGAAATAATAATGGGAAATGCAGACAGAGAACCATACATAATGTGTCACTTCTGTGCCTGCAGAAAATCATTGGTACAAAAGAAACGGCGAGCGCTCCTAAGAACATGTCAAAAACGGGGCCTTGGAATGATGGTCTTTCCTGTGGAATTGGTACCAAGGGGGAAAGTAACTTAAGAGGGCACATGTGAGACAGAAGCATTTTAAGAATGATACTTGGGTTTTACTCAGTTCACAAACTGTTTTAAGGAAGTTTTTACTTGTGCATACAAACACGGCTTTGTGGCCCTGCAGTGGCACACCATGAT
The DNA here is from genome assembly GCF_032191835.1 of Heteronotia binoei. Taxonomy (NCBI): domain Eukaryota; kingdom Metazoa; phylum Chordata; class Lepidosauria; order Squamata; family Gekkonidae; genus Heteronotia; species Heteronotia binoei. Next base: position 62,306,210 of record NC_083233.1, read on the forward strand.
GCCATATACTAGACTGGTGTCTTGTAACATGTGTTCCCCTTTAAATACTGCACCTCCCCCCCCCTCCAAAAAAGGTCAGCTTTTCCAGGGTAGCATAAAATGTGGACACCAGCTCGCCTTCCTCCCTTTCCCAAGCCCAGTGGAGGATTTTCTAATTTATAGCAGCATTGAGTTGGTTTCTTAGGTAGCTCTGTGTCTTTTTCTTTCTTTTTTTAAAAACAGATGTTTCAATTTTGATTGCAATTTCTTAATTGCGTTTAACAGTGATCCCTGCTGGGCCTTCATTCCACATCGGTACAGCCACGTTCTATTGATGGCCTGTTGTGATTTCAATGGAACATCATGGGATGTATCTGGCACGTCGGGCAGCACTGGATGGAGGTGCCTTTAGCCCAATGTACCTGGCATGGTAAGCGGCAACAAAGCGGTTTAACCTGCATTCTAACGCTCAAGGTCTGGATGCTCAAGCAGGATGGCCGTTGTCCTTCCCCCTCCCCCTCCTGTGCTTTGATGCAAATGTGCAGCCGTTTGCTTTTTCTTTTAAACCCACCCCCCAATTGTCAGCATGTACTTGCTCCCCTGGACTTGAAGTTTCCAAGGCTTCATTGAGCTTTCCCCGCCCCCTTAAAATCTCCTCATGTGGTCTGCTGTAGTAATTTAGTTGCTTCTCTTTGGTTCTGTAGCTTACCCTTATGTTGGCTTGTTTGAATGACTAGCGATGATGTCTTTCAAATGATACAGAATGCTCACATCTTAAACACTGGATTAGGTCAGGTTTGCAGTTCATTGGATCCCAGATTTCTCCTAGGTAACCAGTTTAAGAGATCATCTGAAATCCGAAACCTGTTTCGCTTTCCTATCTGGACATCAGTGTGCTTTAAAAAAAAAAAAAGTATGTATGAGCATGTGAGCTATTACTGGTTGTTTTGTGTCTTCTCCTAGGAGTACCTCTTGAAATAGAGGAAAGATCAGAGGAAACATTGACCGATTTCCCACTAGCCTTACACCGGTCTCAGGCTCCTCTTCTCTGCGGGGCTTCCGTTGCATTGTACACTATCTGCCCCAGGGCTGCAACCAGCTTCCCCTTTATTGCACAGCAAACAGAAAGTGGTTTTTAGAGGATCTTGTTTGCTGTGTGAAAAAGGCGGAGCAAGTTGCAGCCCCGGGGCAGATAGTGTGAAACGTGATGGAAGCCCCGGAGAGAAGAGGAGCATGAGAGCGGGGTAAGGCTAGTGGGAAATCGGTCATTGTTTTTTCCTGCAGCATCTCCTTGGCTCAGGATTTCCCCTTGTTTTCTTCTTCAGCAGTCAAGCCTGTTGAGGAATGTAGGGTCTCTTGAGTGGCATGATGGCCAGGTTCCTCCTGGTGTCTGCACAGCTAGAACAATAAAATCTTCATAAACAAGTGTAATGCCTGACCCAATATCCCACCACCCTTGAATGGCTTCTCCATTGATGCTCCTCCTGATGGTAAAATGGCACAGTTGGTTAAATGAATCCTTACCCCTGAAGGTGGGTCTGTCACTCGTAAGCTATCATTTCTCTCTCTGGTAGAACAAAGGATGGCGAGCAGGCTGGTGTCTCACTAAATGGCGGGTCTGCAACTGTTGCTTTGTAGATGGATCGACCAGGATCATCATCTTCCAGAATGAACACTGACTATCTGGACCAAGCTGGTACCGAATGGTATATCCCAAACTCTGGTGAAAGCTGGACAATATGGCAGATGCGCCAGAAGGGGACAGGCCCCTTCTGTTAACACCCTTCTGTGCTGGGGCTTTGTTATTGAGTAGTAGCTGGTTGGCTAAGCATGGACAGAACATGAGCTTCCAGAGCCAGATTGGAAGGGTATTTGCTCTCACTGTGCATGGCTAGGCCATGTAATCCTATTTGTAAAGGAATTCTGAACACCATGCATGGGCAGGTGCGGCAGTTCCATGCATGGTGCGGCAGTTCCATTTGATAATTCTTTGGCACAAAAGCAGCAGGAAGGCATTCTAACTTGTTTTGCTGTTTCTGAAATAATAGTAATATTTTAGACAATCATAAAATAAACTTCCCAATCCCTATAAAGTAATAAGTTAAACTGGTTTCCAACAAGCACATATATAGCAGGAGAAATTAAAACATAATCAAAAGGGCTTTGGCATCAAGGAGTTTTCACTGAATGTTCTGCAAATGGCACCACCACGAAAAAGGCCCTGTTCTTGCAGATGCAAGCTTTGCCACATCTTGCTTTATTTGCATGTTGGGATTTGAACCCAGATTCCTTCAGTCCTAGTCTGTTGCACCACTCCGGATTTTGTGGTGCTTCTCCCACCGTTGTTACCTCTGCTGACCCATACAGCTTAAGTTAAAGTGGTACTGATTGCAACTGAAGAGGCAGTATGAACTCCTCTCCTCTTTCCCAGGTGACTAGTCTGGTGGATGGAGGATGGAGGGTGGGGAAAGGACAAGACCTGGCTCACTTGCCAAATGTAATTGCTAACCAAGGCCCGCGCCATCATTTTGTGGTGTAGTGTATAACAGCAGATAGATCTGCAAGTGGCATGAAAGCTAGAAACAAAGTCATTCAAATTCAGAGGCAGTCTGCTGGATGGCAAGATGGTGAACCAACAAGGGATGCTTACCTCACTGTCCTTAAAAGATTCCCCTAGTCCTGGAGATAGAGTGTTGGACTGTGTGGATTGTAAATGTGACACTGTTTGGCAATTGCTTAAAGTACTTTGGATGCTTTTCTCATGGCCAGAATCAGGCCAGCTACCAAGCAGAGACTTCCTTTCATGTCGCAGCCATGGGCAGAAGAACCTTTGTTTAAATCTATTTATTTAGGCTATTTGCTTGCTTCTTTTTCCACAAGGTATGCCCAAAAGGAGGCTTACATATCTCGACATTTTCACAGCAGATTTTTTACAAGGTGGTTTGCCATTGCCTTCCCCAGTCATCTACACTTTACCCCCAGCAAGCTGGGTACTCATTTTACCAACCTCGGAAGAATGGAAGGCTGAATCAACCTTGAGCCAGCTACCTGAACCCAGCTTCCACTGGGATCAAACTCAGGTTGTGAGCAGAGCTTGGACTGCAGTACTGCAGCTTACCGCTCTGCACCTTGGGGCTCCCACCAAAAACAGACCTAGTGAAGTAGTTAAAACACAGTAAAGTGGCTTCAGCAACAGCAATCCAGTACTGTTGGAGGTGAGGGAATTCCTCTAAAGCTGAAAATTTGAAAGTAGGCACCAGGCACTTCTCAGGGGGTCAGTGGCATGTTCCACACTTGAAGGTGCCAGCACTGAATAAGCCCTGTCTCTGGTTACCATCTCCCTACTGCAGAATTTGATAGTAAACAGACCAGTTTTCTTAACAGAGCTCAAGAGTTAGGCAGATGGCAGCCTGCTTATACATGGTAGGTCAGTTGTATCCCTTCTGCATCAAGGCTGTGAGGTGGAAATGCAGGTTCTTCGCTAGGGTAAGAAAGCTGGGGGTAGAATTGAGAGGCAAACCACTGCCCATCTGTGGAAGTGTGGTGATTTGTTTGGGGGAGGGGGGCTTCACTGTTGTTGGCACAGCAGCTGATGGAGTAGAGACTATAGCCTGACCAAGAATAATAACGGCCTACTCTTAAGAAAGTATTGGGGGGGGCCCACTGGAGCTTATAATGACTTGGATGGTCAGCAGGAAGAGAAAGAAAGGCCAGGGAAGGAATCATCTCCTGAGTCTCCCTGGGATTTGGGAGAGAGGTAGTGTGGGAAAAGAGGAGAAGCAAAGCCACAGGTAGCAGTGCCTTAGGTGAATACATGAAAGTTGCTCCGTTCTGAATTAGACCATTGGTCTATCAAGGTCACTATTGTCTACTCTGACTGACAGCTGCTGTCTGGGACCTCTGGCAGAGGTCTTTCGTATCCTCTACCACCTCATCATTTTAAACATCCAGAGATGTTGGGGACTGAGCTTGGGACTTTCTGCATGCAAAGCAGATGCTCTGCCACTGAGCTGTGCCCCTCCCAAACAGTTGGGTCATCCCAAAAGAGGACAAAGGGTCCCCTGCCCGGGGGCACAAGGAACACATCCTGCTCTGTGACCTCAAGGCCTAATGGAAATGAGCAGTTGCTGTGCATGTATTTGTGGAAAGGCTTTATTGTTCTGCTGTGAATTGTTCTACTAGGGAAACTATATATGCTGGACCAGCGTTCTTGAGAAAGAAATAATCCAGAACGATTGTCAGGCTTGTGATCCTTGCTCTGGCTTTTTTGGATGCATGTATCCTGATCTGTTGAAGTCTTGGAGTAGCTGAAAAGAAACAGTGATATGCAGGGCTTTTCTTTTTTTGTAAGAAAAAGCCCAGCAGAAGGTCCCCCATACTGGGGAAGGCTGAAGCTGTGCCCCTCCCAAACTGTTGGGTAGTCCCAAAAGAGGATGAAGGGTCCCCCACCCGGGGGCACAAAACACCCCCCCGCACCATCCCAGTGTGCCATCCGGAGCTCTGGCCAGCCCAAGCAGAGCTCTGCTCCTGTGTGCTCCCACCTCAAAAAAGCCTTGGTCATATGAATGTTGCCAGTACCTACGACATTACTTATGAAGACTTTATCTTTGATGGTTAGAGTGGACGCCTCAGAAGATGTTTTGACTTTTTGGACTGTGTAAACTAATTTGCTATATTGTAATCTTACTACTTGTGCTATATTGTTGAACTTTCTGATATTTTGTATTTACTTCTGGTATTATAATTATTGCAAGTTTTTTATCTCCCTCGGTCCTCGCTGTTTTGGATGCAGCTCTTTATTCAGCCAACTCATGAGATCAGTTTTCGTCTGGGGAATGGACCACTGTGTGTGCAGGGGTGGGGGGGTTGTTTCTCTTCCCTCCTTATACACGCTCCCTCCCCCTCCCCTTTCTAAGCGCATTCGGCCATCATTGTCTAACAACCTGGGCATTGCAGTGGGTGGAAAATGACTCTTCCAGGAGGGTAGAAGGAAAGCGGAACCAAGCCAAACCAATTTGGCAGAGCATTAGCAGGCTCTCGGTTTTCTCTGTTGTCAGCATAATCATCTAGCTCTGCTGGGCCTGCTTCTTAAATGGATGTCACTCTCTGCCTTACCCTGCCTGTTCACGCTGCCCAGTCCCTGCCTTTGCTTGCTTCATTATATGCCTTGCTAAGCTTAAAATGTTGTGCTGTGAAGGGGCGGGTTTGGCTTCTGTCTTTGCGCTTTGACTTCCTTTTCTCTTTCAAACAAGGAGGCTGTGATTTGGAGTACATCAACCGTCCCTATTTTCGGGTCCCCCCTTCCTGGTAAATCCCTTCAGCCCCCCTGAGTCTCTCTCTTATGAATGCCTTGTTCAAATCACTTTAGGGCTCTGTGGTTCAGCACCCTCCGCAAGGTTGCCAGAAGTTAAATCTCTTGGTTAGAAGCATCTGTTTTTTTTCAAGCATCCTTGCGTGTGGACATGGCCATTCCCTGTAGAGTACAACCCCGCCATCATTTTTTGGTACGTTGGTGAGGGCTTTCATTTTAAATGATTGATAACGGGTTGTAGAATGCTCATGTTTTTTGTTCTGTTTTTCTAACTTTAAAAAAAAAATCACATGAAGAGCAAACTCCTCCTTGGCTTTTAAAATGGATGTGAAATGGCAGAGCAGTTCATTGTGGTAGACAGGATTGAGCAGGGTGGCCAAATTGTGGTTCAGGAACCACATGTGGCTCTTTCACACATATTGTGTGGCTCCTGAAGCCTCCACTGCCCTTTCAACCTGCTTGGAGAAGGCATTTGTCTCTTTAAATCATTTTACCAAGCCAGCCAGCAACTTGGAGAATGCATTTAAAATTAAAGCTGCTTTCTTTCTACCTTTCTCTTCCCATTTCCTTCCTTCCTTCTTTGCGGCTCTCAAGCATCTGTTGTTTATTCTATGTGGCTCTTATGTTAGGCAGGTTTGGCCACCTGGGGTTGAGCCTTGAGGATTGGTGAAACTAAGGGGGGGGCCTTTAGCAGTCATTTTTGGGATGAGAAAAGGGGTGCTAGGAGGGTATTTCCTCTGTGAAATTCTGTCGGGGGGGGGTTGTATGTCTTTATTATCACATGTGTTATAGAACAGAGCCTCTGCCTTGGAAACAGTTTTCTGGACTAGCCCTCTCCCATCACTCCCAACTGTACCTTAACCCTCAGCTCCTCTACCTCTCCTCCTTCTGCTGTAATCTTAGCAGACAAGCATTCTCCGACTTTGCCTTGAGGTCCAGCATTTTGGCTGCGCTTGCAAAAAGAAAAAAAAAGGCCCCTGCTCACAAAAGCAGCGTCAGCACAAGCCCACGGATGCAGTTCCTGCCTGCCTGCCTGCCCGTCTGTCCTGTTAATTGCTTGGCTTTTGCTGCTGATCAGGGCCTCGTGAGACACCGGTCAGATCTGCAGAGTGCCAAGACTGTGCCGGTCCTTCCAGTCAATTCACTGTTTCCTCCTTTAAAAGTGTGCAGGGTGTTAGAATCCATAGGGACTGGTTTTCACTCATACATTTCTAAGAAAGTAACCTAAGAAGAATCCTGCTGAATTTGACCAGAATTCTGCTCAGCTTAGCAATATTTTCTTGTAACAGTGGCCAGTCTGTTGTGCCTGGGACGCAAACATTCCCTGTTACTGTACAAAGTTCGAGTCCGGTGGAACCTTTAAGACTCACAAAATTTTATTCAGGGTATAAGCTTTCATGTGCAGAGCATGCACTCCAAAGCGTATACCTTGAATAAAACTTTGTGGGTCTTAAAGGTGCCACTGGACTCGAACTTTGTTCGGCTGCTTCGGATCAACAAGACTTCCCACCTGAATCTCTGTTGAAGGAGAAAAGAAGAGGTTGGATTAATAACCCACCCAAAGGAGTCTCAGAGTGACTTGCAATCTTTTCCTTCCCCTCCCTATAACAGACAGCCTGTGAGGTAGGTGGGGCTGAGAGAGCTCCGACAGAAACTGCTTTGGAACAGAACAGCTCTGAGAGAGTTATGAATGACCCAAGGCCATTCCAGCAGGTGCAAGTGGAGGAGTGGGGAATCGAACCTGGTTCTCCCAGATAAGAGTCTGTGCACTTAACCACTACACCAAAGTGGCTCACAAACTGGAAAGACAGCCAGGGCTTGAGGGACAATCGGCTGCACTGGAAGTCGGGCGCAGGAAGTGGCGAGGCAAATTTAAGCCCTAAAAGCAGACAGTTTGTGTGTGTGTGGGGGTCATTAGGGAGAGCGGGACAAGTGGTGCTGCTGAGCACCTGAAGTTTAAGTTGCAAGCCCAAACCCCCAGAACGTGGACTACAGCAAGGCAGCGACTGCTGAAAGCCTGTCAATGAAGGGCGACACAAAACCTTCCTCAGCCGTCAGTTGCTGAGAAAGGCCCTCCAGAGAGAACACCCCAACAACAGGGCAAGTTTAGTTTCTCCTGCATTTGCGACTATGTTAAAGGGTTTCGCTTCACTTGAGGAATAAAACACTCTGCAACAGAACTCGCTCTCTTGGCCCATTCTTGATCCCAAACATCAGGCTACCCTGGGCTGTCCACGTCAGGGTGAAAAACCAGTAGGTGTTCCCATTTCTTTGCGTGCATTGAGTCTGGCTCTTGTGCTGCACTGAATGGGAATGCTGTTGTGGGCAGAACGAGTTCCACCAACATATTGCAGCTCTCAAACTTGGCATCTCCGAATGCCTGCAATGCTGAATTTCTGCCTGGCCTCTAAGAGCTGGTTTTTTCTAATGCTTCTGATTAAACAGAATGTAGTTAACCAGAAGTTCTAGAGAAGGGCTTGTAAATTCCTTTGGATCTAAGGTGGGCTTGTTCCTCCCCCCCCCCCCACCTCCCTTTTTATGCCAGATTCCTTTTGGAATATTCCAGGTCATTCAGAGTGTGGCAACTTTTCTAAATCTTATTGAGTAACAGGGGAAGCAAGGTATTGTTTCCTACTGTGGGTAACATGATGAAAAATGGCTGCATTCTGAGAAGCAGTGGGGAAGAATGTAGGTGTTCTAGCAGGGGAGATGAGTTAATGGGAAGACAAAATAATTATAGCCTCAATTTCTGATTGTTGGGATCACTGGAGACCCAGAGTTATGATGGGAAAGAGGTGTATGTTAAAACTCTCATACTGCTGGAAAACAAGCCCTGGTAGGAAATTCTTTTCTCCATAATCCTAAGCCAAACTCTCTTAGCAAGTACTCAGTGGAGTTTCCGTGACAGAGTTGGGATTCCAAACTGGGTCTCCCAGATCCTAGAACAGGGATGGCCAAACTGCAGCTCGGGAGCCACATGCGGCTCTTTCACACATATTGTGTGGCTCTTGAAACTCCCACTAGCATGCCAGCCAGCTTGGAGAAGGCATTTGTTCCTTTGAATCGCTTCTCCAAGCCAAGCCAGCTTGGAGAATGCATTTAAAGTTGCTTTCTTTCCACCTCTCCTTCCTCCCTCCCCCCCCCCCACCTTATTTGCCTTCCTTCCTTGCGGCTCTCAAACATCTGACACTCATGTCTTGCAGCTCTCAGACATCTGGCATTTATTCTGTGTGGCTCTTACGTGAAGCAAGTTTGGCCACCCCTGTCCTAGACCAACACTCTAAGCTAGGGTTCCCCAACATGGTTCCCCTGGGCGCTGTGATACCCACCAGCACTTCGCTCAGTGTTTGTTGAGCTGTTCAGAAAGTGGACTAGCCATTGTCAGGCAGTTTGTTACTGGCTGTCCTCATTTGAATGAAAGGGTTTTTCACAGTGGAGGATCAGGAGGACTGGTAAGTGTCTGGGCTTTCCTTGTCAATGTATTCCCCCCCTCCTTGGGTTTTCATTCTTCTCAGCTGGTGTGAGGAGGGAGGTGTTGCACGTCCATTTCTGGGTGGTACTTTCCACCCCCTCAGATCCCAAAGGTGCCCAGACTGGTTCTTTCCCAAATGAACTTTAGTTTAATTTCCCCTATTCCATCAGGCTTATGAAATATATATAAAAGTATTTATTTATTTATTTATTCCGTAACTTATACCCCGCCCTTCCCATAGAGTGGCTCAGGGCGGCTCACAGCAAACGATAAAACAATAAAACAGGAGCAAAGTTATTACAATTAAAAAATAAGCATTTAAAAACCTTAAAATTTCAACATTAAAACTATACTGTATAAATCACAAAAATCTAGTAAGCTACATTTATCCAGTCAGGCGTAGGCTAACCGGAAGAGGGTTGTCTTACAGGCCCTGCGGAACTGAGTAAGATCCCGCAGGGCCCTCACCTCTTCCGGCAGCTGGTTCCACCATGTTGGGGCCATTGTGGAGAAGGCCCTGTCTCTGGTTGTCTTGAGACGAACTTCCTTAGGCCCGGGAGTAGCCTTCTCCCCTGCAGCATATAAGACCCTATATCTCGAGATGGCTGAGACTGAACCTGCAGCCTTCTGCTTTCACAGCAAATAGGTGTTCTACCATTGAGCTATTGGGGAATGGAGAGTAGCAGCTGCGGGACGCGCGGCAAATATCAGACAGTCTCACAAACACAATACTGATAAGAAGCTGTGTGTGTGTGTGGGGGGGGTGTCCTCGTACACAGTAGAGTGTGTTTAAAGGGGGAAGGTCAAAGGGCTTTTTCCAAAGGGGAGGTGGATGGAATGAAGTCATTTCCCGTATTCCAGCTTTGCCAAATTTAGTTCTCCATTCTGAATGCTGAAGAAACAGAAGAGGACCTTCTTAACAAACAGAACTGTTTTAGAATAGTAAGCTCAGGCACGTTTGTGTGTTCCTGAGAACTTTTCTTCAGAGCATTTGTGAAGCAAAAAAAAGGTGGAGGAGTTATTTCTAAGCTTCGAGTGGGGAGTGGGGAAAACCTCTCAATCTGCACTTCATGGGTTATTTTTCCTCATCATGACCAGAAAAATCCTTTTTGTTCCACCTGCCTCCTTCTTTCTGTGTGTGTTTTTGCTCCACATCAGATCTGAAAATCTCTGTAGAAGTTGCAGGCCTGCTTAGTACTTTGTGACACCTCAGTTGGCTCCCCCTTCTGAAAGAAAGACTGACCAGCTGACGGAATTGCACTGCTGCTGCTTTGGGATATTTACTTTCCTCCTCTAGTGAACCAGCATGGCTACTTGGTCTTTCCCTCTTGTGGTTAATGATGGTGGCAACCATTTCTGAAGCACAGCAAGAGCATGTGTGTGAGAGACAATCTTTTATCGTGTTGATCACTATAAAGTCTTGGGAGGTAGCAGGGTGGGCAACGCCAGTGCCATGTTTCGCCCTCGCTTTGGGTGGAGTTCTGTAGCCTCACATGCAATGAGGCAGCTTCCATATCTCCTCCTCATGCTAGATCTCAATCTTGAGCAAAGCCAGCCTGGGATTGCATTTTCTCAGCATCCCTCCATCACCCCCACCCATAAGAGCGTGCTTTCCAAGGGAAACTGGCGGCTTGATGCTGCTGTCCCACGTTGAATCCTTCGTTGCTTCACCCCTCCGCCTTTTGATGCAATGCCTGGTCTTCTAAGCTCTCCCTAAGGGATGCATCTTGCCCAACAGGGTTCTCCCTCTAACGTTTCTCTTGCCTCGGACTGTTTTTGGAAGAAGAAAAGCTGCACAGATGGAGCCAGTTGTGCTGAAATATTCACAATTCTGTGCCAAGAGAATGCAGCATGTTCTCACAAAATTGCCTTTACACCAAGTCAGCTTGTTGGTCCCCATAGCTCAGAGATGGTCTCCTCTGACCGGTTCTCCAGGGTTTTGGGCAACCTCCTGTGATCATTTTAACTGGAGATATATTTATATAAAATGCATGTATTCCACCGAAGAGCCCCGTGGCGCAGAGTGGTAAAAGCTGCAGTACTGAGTTCAATCCCAGCGAAAGCTGGTTCAGGTAGCCGGCTCGAGGTTGACTCAGCCTTCCATCCTTCCAAGGTTGGTAAAATGAGTACCCAGCTTGCTGGGGGGAAAGTGTAGATGACTGGGGAAGGCAATGGCAAACCACCCTGTAAAAAGGTCTTCCGTGAAAATGTTGTGAAAGCAATGTCACCCCAGAGTCGAAAATGACTGGTGCTTGCACAAGGGTCTATCTTTACCTTTATATATTCCACCATAATGCCTTGGCCTGAAGGCAGCTAACCAAGCACAGTTACAGTTCCCAAGGACAAAAATGCTGGGGGTTAAAACCTTGTGTGGAATCTTAGTAGCAAGCAAGTAGATGTAAATTTGTGTATACTTATGCCAAACTAGGTACCAAACATGCTTGGATTCAGAGCAACCTCCCTCCCACCTTCTGACAGGGGTAAAAGAGACCTCCATTCCATCTTGTATCTGATGAAGGGAGCTTTGACTCTAGAAAGCTTATACCCCAAAAGTCTGTTGGTCTTTACGTTGCTACTGGACTCAAATCTAGCAGAGCAAAAGAAGATGATGATGATATTGGATTTATATCCCACCCTATACTCTGAATGTCAGAGTCTCAGAGCGGTCACAATCTCCTTTACCTCCCCCTCCCCAACAGACAGCCTGTGAGATGGGTGGGGCTGAGAGAGCTTTTACAGCAGCTGCCATTTCAAAGACAACTCCTACAAAAGCTATGGCTGACCCAAGGCCATTCCAGCAGGTGCAAGTGGAGGAGTGGGGAGTCAAACCTGGGCCTCCCAGATAAGAGTCCACTCACTTAACCATTACAGCAAACTGGCTTTCCAGGGGGCTGAGAATGGCCTGGTGAAAATCATGAATGCATGATTGACCTGAACAAAAAAAATCTATGACCTCCTCCTTACAGATCACCAGTGGCATCTGGAGAGGCAATGCAGTAAATGGGCATCACCATTAAGTGGTAACTGGGGGAGGGGGAAGCATGCATTAAACAGCATCCTTGCCGGTGTCTCATGGTGTGTTGGCAGCTGAGAGCAGTAAGGTCAGCACTATGCAGATGTACAAGTACTGTCTGGCCAAGGGTTAAAAAAGGTAAAGATAGTCCCCCTGTGCAAGCACCAGTCATTTCCGACTCTGGGGTGACGTCGCATGGCAGATTTTTTACAGGGTTGTTTGCCATTGCCTTTCCCAGTCATCCACACTTTACCCCCAGCAAGCTGGGTACATATGTTACCAAAACTGGAAGGACGGAAGGCTGAGTCAACCTTGAGCCGACTACTTGAACCCAGCTTCCACCAGGATCGAACTCAGATCGTGAGCAGAGCTTGGACTGCAGTACAGCAACTTAGCACTCTGCGCCATGGCCAAGGGTTACTCAGCAATATAATGATAATCTTGCTGTCCTCTGACCACAGGTAAAGATGTAAAGGTAGCCCCCTGTGCAAGCACCAGTCATTTCCAACTCACAAAAAATGGTGGCCGCCCTCTTGTTGGCCACTGTTGAAGACCTGACACACCAGTACTCACTACCAGACGATTTCTTATGAGACCTTTCTTATGAGAAAATGCTAGTCTGATACTTTTCAGTATATAAAAAAGGGAAAAAATGGCTACAGTAAGTAAGACATGATAGACATTTCTCAAATTTATTTTATTTAGAAAATATCTGCCCTTGCAAGAACTTGTCAGCACAGCTAAGAATTTACATTATATATGCTAAATTATATAATAAAATCATTCCCCTCCCAAACATAGAGCATCACAACGATTTTTAAAAGTTAAAAAACCGAAGGAAAAATGACATGTGCCGTGGAGAAAGTGTAGGGAGAGCTTTTTCTCCTCTCCTAAATAGTAGAATCCAGGGACACCAATGAAGTCGTTGGGAAATAGTTCAGGACAGATGAAAGGAAACATTCTTTACTCAGCCAGTAATTAAACTGGCCAGTGGAGGCAGTGAAGGCCACAAACACAGATAGCTTAAAAGAAGGTTAGACAGATTTATGGAGGAGAGGATCCATCAGTGTCTACTAACCATATCCAGAGGCAGCAAACATTGGACTACCAGTGCTGGGAAGTAGCAACAGGGGAGCCTTAGCCCTATGGCCTTGAGTCAGCCATAGCTCTCGCAGAGTTGTCCTTGAAAAAGGGCAGCTTCTGTGAGAGCGCTCTCAGCCCCACCTACCTCACAGGGAAGAAGATAAAGGAAGACTGTAAGCCGCTGTGAGACTGATTCAGAGAGAAGGACGGGGTATAAATCTATGGTTGTCTTCTTCTTTTGCCCTGTTCTTTTGGTCCTCTGGGGCAACTGGGTGGCCACTGTGTGAAATAGTAAACTGGACTTGACGGATTCTGATTCTATGACCACTGATCTGATCTAGTAGCAGGCTCTTACGACGTGCAGAGTATGTTCTCTGTTACTGAGCCACGACCCCTTCTCTTCAAAACAGAGGTTCCCATGTTGCCCTTGCTTGAGACGCTACCAACGAAGACCATGAAGGAGACAAGTAACTCATTCTTTTGGCTCTTGGAAGTAACTAGTTTTTGTTTTCAGAACCTCCCCCCCCCCACCCCTCAGTTTGGCAACAATATTTGCTTTTTGGGGTGGGGAAGGTTATGCTAAGACCTCTGGCTGATTCGCTTCATCCTTCAATCTCGTGCATCAAACTTTTTGGCTGAAGGCCAGAGCTTTGGCGTGCATGTGAAATAAATGCTGCTATTCCTGTAGGACCAGTAATGTGGTGGGCAGCCCCCGCTGGGTATATTAACTCCCTTTTCATCTTCAGTCTTCTGTGCAGGCACACATTGGGAGTGTGATTGCACAGGCCAGCCACCAGAGGCTCTCTTACAGTCACTTTGGAAATTTCTGCCCCCCCTCCCAGGGAAGCCCCACCCCAGCAGAGCTCATTATTTTCCCGCCTTAGGGTCACATGCTCTGGAGAGAGGTGCTCCCACTTTCCCTCAGTCCTTTCTTCACCATCATCCACCGCCCTAGCTATCTTCACCACCGTCCATCACCCCTACCCTCTAGAATGCTCTCCCTGAAAACATCAGGGCCCTGCAGGACTTGCCACAGAGGCACCAAATTTTCAGTATAGCGTCTAGTGCCTCTCCCCAAAATACCCCCCAAGTTTCAAAAAGATTGGACCAAGGAGTCCAATTCTATGAGCCCCAAAAGAAGGTGCCCCTATCCTTTATTTCTTATGGAAGGAAGACATTTTAAAAGGTGTGCTGTCCCTTTAAATGTGATGGCCAGAACTCCCTTGGAGTTCAATTATGCTTGTCACACCCTTGTTCCTGGCTCCGCCCCCAATGTCTCCTGGCTCTATCCCCAAAGTCTCCTGGCTCCACCCCCAAAGTTCCCAGATATTTCTTGAATTGGACTTGGCAACCCTAGACAGAACTGTTTAAACAGGCTTTTAACATCTAAATGGAGGTGACTTCCGGGAGAGGAAAATGCCAAGCTGAGCTGCTTCTCATAACAGGAGCAGGCTGGAACTTCTGTTCGGGGTAGTGGAAGGCAAATTAATGCCTACTGCCTACTTTTCTCAGTTAGAGATTAGTCCAAGATATGCACAGAAAACTTTGAGGAGATTTACCTTGGCTAAAAGGGAGTCCCAGAGGGGGGGGGGCTCCTTTGAGGCTTTGAGAGGTCTCCGGAGAAGAGTTGCATTTTCATCATCTGCAGAAGTTCTCAGAGTCATTTATTTGACATAAGCTCGACAGAATCCTAACCTTCTTGGACATTGCTAAACATCTAAAGCTACAGAAGACCAGTGTGGATCTGGATAATTGGCAGAAAAGGTACAGATTACTATCTTTCATTCCGGGACTATTTACAGTTAAACAGAATAAATTCAGAAGGTGGGAAATGAAAATCTAGAAAGCTTGGAAGAAGAAGGGAGGAAGAGGTGAAATTTGGACTTTGTAAACTTAAAGGACAGAGCTAAAAAGTGGAAAGGAATTTATTGTTTGGTCTACTTGCAGTTTTGAAAAAAGAGCACCATCGTCACCGACCTGCAGCATATACAATCAACACAGGAAGTACGTCAAGTATCGGGAGATCTCTTTACCAGTGAAAACGAGATTTGGTGGCAAGCAAAGCAGGAAGTAGCTGACAAAAAGCCTACTCTAGGATTATAATACCATTGAGAAACATCGGCGGCCATTGCAAGGAGGTCAAAATTAAAATAATATTTTTAAAGCGTTTGGGACATTAAAAATTGTTGGAAATAATTGAGATGATGATAAGAGGATAAATACTATTGGACATATTGTTTATAATGGACTTTAGAAGCCCTTAAAAGGAAAAAAAATTAGATAGTAGTAAAAAGTCGTGAACGCCATTTTGAAGGATTTAAAAACTTTAAAAATTAATATCTCTGTCTGGGAAGTTCTGAGGACAGCGAAATTAGGCTTGTTGTAAAAAGCAGGCTCTAATCTTTTGAACTTGATAGTCAAATTTCAAATTGGTGAAATCAAAATTTTCGGTGTTTTTAAATGTCAGAACACAAGCAAACCCATACAAGGGCAATTTCATGGGAGAAAATGCAGGATCAATTAGAGGCAATGGAGGCCAGAATGATGAAAGGCATGAGAGAGATGATAACTGCATCAAAAAAAGAAATTATAGAAGAGATTTAAAAAGATATGGAAGATCTCAGAAATGAGACAGAGGAAACATCTAAAAAAGTGCAGAAGGTAGAAGGGAGAATGAAAGTACATGACTCCACCTTGTTAAAAATACAAGAAAAAGTGACAATCCATGACGGCAAACTGATGGAGACACAGATACGTCTGAGAGGAGTACCTGAAAAGAAAGATGGTGACCTGAAAGAATATATAATAAAAATAATTGCAGAATTTTTGGAGGAAGATCCTGAAGAGACTAAAAATATGTATGATTATAAGTATAGAGTGAACTCTATGCCAAGAAAAATAATTTACCAAGAGATGTTGTCATAAGATATATGACAAAAGAAATGGTGGGAAAGATCATGAACAAAAACTTTGAAAAGACATTGATAGTAGGAGGCAGCAGAGTAAGAATTATGAAGGAGTTTTCAAGGCAAGTGATAAATGATAGAAGAACACACAAAAACTGACAGAAAAATTATGGGACAAAAAAATGAGGTTTAGATGGATAATACCTAAAGGTTTGAGCTTCGAACTTCAGGGGAAAAGAATCACAATTACAAATGCACAGGAACTGCGTAGATTTTATGAAGAACATAAAGAATTTGCACCATGATGGATTACAAATTATTGTCTTGGAATGTAAATGGACTAAATTCACCACAAAAAAGAAGGGCAACGTTTCATTGGATTAAAAAGCAAAATTGTAATATAGTTTGTTTACAAAAAGTGCATATTAAACAAACGGATTATAAATTTTTATGGAATAAACAATTGGGGTTAGAATTTTTTTCATTGGCTGAACAGAAGAAAAGGGGAGTGATTTTTTATATTAAACAAGAATTGGAGCCAAAATTAGTGTTTAAAGATAAAGATGGAAGATTTGTTGCAGTAGAAATAATATTAAATGCAAAAAAAAGTTGTTATTGGGACTGTATGCACCTAATGGTGCAAAGGATGCTTTTTAAAAAGACATTATACAACAATTTGATGAACTGACTTATGACCAAGTTTTGATAATGGGAGACTTTAATGGAACAATTAAGAATTCACTGGATAGGTCTGGGGAAAAAATATAATAACAAAGAAGGAAAATTACCAAAGTCTTTTTTTGAACTGGTCAAACAAAAAAATTTGGAGGACATATGGAAGAAATTTAACCCCGAAGTGCGGGACTATACCTTTTTTTCAGCAAGAGATAAAACTTTTTCCAGAATTGACATGCTGTGGGGCACTAAAGATTTAGGTCTTATAACAAGGAAAATAGAGATTTTACCCAAAATTGGGGCTGACCATAACCCAATAATGTGGATTACAAAATTGTCTGAGAAGTTGAGAAGATGGAGATTGAATGAAGATTTACTACAGAATAAAGAAATAGTGACATAGCTAGAAAATGAAACTAAAGCTTTCTTTCAAATGAATGACAAAGAGGATATAGAATTTCAGATGGTCTGGGATGCCTATAAAGCAGTAATGAGAGGAATATTGATTACTTTGAATAATAAAGATAAGAGAGCAAAAGAAAAACAGTTGTTGGACATTCAAAATGAAATAAAGAAAAAAGAAGGGGAGTTGAGAAAAAGACCCAGGGAAAAAGAAAATTATAAGGAAAATTACAATATTACAAATGCAAATGAAACATTTGTTAAATAAAGAATTGGAATGGAATTTGAAAAGACTGCAGCAGAAATCTTTTGAGGGAGCAAATAAACCTGGAAAGTATTTGGCTTGGCAACTGAAGAAAAAGAGAGAAAATAAAATTATTAACAAAATTGTGGTAGATGGAAGAGAGGTGTGGTTAGCCAAGAGGGAATAAAAAGAGATTTTTTAAAAGTATTATGCCAAGTTATTTAAAGGTGTTAAATTAAAGAAAGAAAAGATGGATGAGTATCTACAAAAGATAAAAATAGAACCCTTAACAGAAAATATGCGAAAAGTTTTGAACAATCCAATTGAAAAAATAGAAATTGAAGCAGCAATTAACGCAATGAAAAATGGAAAGGCACCTGGGCCAGATGGATATACAGCTAAATATTTTAAAACCTTTAAAGATGAGTTAATACCGAAATTGCAGAAGTTGATGAATATGATAAGAATGAAAGGGAAAATACCAAACACATGGAAGGAAGCTGTTATTTCGTTGATACCAAAGGAAGATAGAGATGTCACGAATGTTAAAAATTGCAGACCAATTTCGCTATTAAATAATGACTATAAAATATATACAAGAATCTTGGCAGAACGGCTTAAACAACATTTGATAAATTTTATAAAGGAAGATCAAGCGGGGTTTCTTCCCAAAAGGCAAATAAGAGACAATATTAGAACTGCTGCAAATATTGTAGAATATTATGAAAGACATCCAGAAAAGGAAGTAGCATTATTCTTTGTGGATGCAGAGAAAGCATTTGACTATTTAAACTGGGACTTTATGTTTGCAGTAATGGAGAAAATGGAGCTGGGAGAAAGCTTTATAAGAATGATAAAAGCAATATATACTGAACAATGTGCAAGGCTATGTATAAATGCAGATCTTACAGAAGATATAATTAGCAAAGGTACAAGACAAGGTTGTCTGCTTTCCCCATTGTTGTTTATAATGACTCTGGAAATATTGCTGATGCAGATCCAAGAAGATAAAGAAATAGAAGGATTAAAAATAAAAGGATTTATTTATAAATACAGAGCATTTGCAGATGATATAATGTTTATAAATGAAAACCCCATACAAGTCACACCTTTGTTGTTAGCTATAATACAATAATATGGGGAGTTGGCAGGACTTTGTATTAATAAAGAAAAATCAAAACTTCTATGTAAAAATATCAAATAAATAAGCAACAAGAATTACAGACACTAACGGGCTGTGAAGTTACCTCCAAGGTAAAGTATTTGGGTGTGGAGATAACAATGAAGAATATTGATCTGTTTAAAAATAATTATGAGAAGCTATGGCATAAAATGTATGAAGATATGTTAAAATGGAATAAACTTAATTTGTCATTGCTGGGTAGAATAGCTGCAATTAAAATGAATATTCTACCAAGAATAATGTATTTGTTTCAAACTATTCCCATTGTGAAAGATACTAAACAATTTGATAAATGGCGAAGAAAAAATTCAGAATTTGTGTGGGCTGAGAAGAAACCAAGGATCAAAAGGAAAATTTTGACATGCAAAAGAGAGAGGTGGATTTCAACTACCGAATTTAAAATTATATCAGGAAGCAATTTGTTTAGTGTGGATAAAAGAATGGATAACACTGTTAAACAAAAAACTCTTAGTTCTGGAAGGTCACAGAAATAAATTTGGCTGGCACGCGTATTTGTATTATGGAAAAAAGAAGATGGACGTTTTTTTCTCTCACCTTTATATAAGAAATAACTTGCTAAATACATGGATGAAATATAAGAAATATGGAGATGAGAGAAGACCGTTATGGATAGTGCCAGCTGAAGTAATAAAAATAATGGCTGAGATAGGTGAAGAAAAGTGGTTGTCATATAATCAATTTTTAAAAATACAAAGTGGCAAAATAGAATTGAAAACTGCTGAAGAGCTGAATAATAAATATGATTGGTTCCAAATGCAACAAATAAAGAGTCTGGTGGAAAATGATATTAAAACTGAAGGAATAAGAAAAGAGCAAACAGAAATGTAAAAAGTTTTGCTTGGAGACAATGAAAAATTAATTTCAAAAATATGTAATTACTTTTAAAATGGTCTACGGAGGAAGTAGGAAATGGTCTATGGAGGAAATCTTAAATGATTAAATGGGCAATTAATGTAAATAAAGAAATACAGATGGAAACTTGGGAATACTTGTGGAAGAATTCTATGAAGCTTTCGACGTGTCATAGTATTAAAGAGTACTGTTTTAAAATGATGTATAGATGGTATATGACTTCTAAAAAATTGGCAAAGATGAACAATAAGATGCCAGACAGATGCTGGAAATGTAAAAAACATGAAGGTTCTTTCTACCATATGTGATGGACTTGTGAAAGAGCAAAAAAATATTGGCAGATGATTCAGCAAGAAATTTCTAAGATCTTGGGATATGAATTTAAGAAAGTTGCAGAGACTTTTCTGTTGGGATTACAAATGGAAACATTTCCAAAAGAAGATAGAACTGTAATTTGGTACTTGCTTTCAGCTGCTAGGAGGACATCATATGCGCAGTTGTGGAAGCAAAAAAAAAAAAAACCCAGAGAAATGGGATTGGATTATAAAAGTTATGATATGGAGTGAAATGGACAAATTAACAAGAATATTAAGAGACCATGATTTAGAAGTTTTTAAGACGGAGTGGAAAAAGTTTAGAAGATATGTAGAAAAAGAGTGGAAAATAAAAGGACATTGGACAATTTTTGATAATGATTAAGTTTTAGAAAGAAGAATATAAATTTTTGTTTTAATAGTTAAGGGTACCTTTAAATATTAGCATTTTAAGTAAATAACACCGGCGGGGGTCAAGTAATGGGGGGAAGGGGTGGGTAGAAAGTAATATATGGGATAGATAAAAGTTATTAAAGATGTAAGAAATAAATTTATTACCATATGTTACCAATAAAATTGTTTTAACCCAACTTCTAAATGGAGGTGACCAGCACCACCCCACAGTATTAATATCTTAACCCGACCCAAACATAATGTAATGCGCTCAATAATATTTAATAGCATTATGGCAAACAGCGCTAATCAAGAATTAATGCCATCTAGGGATTAAAACTCTATACGTTTGAGATGTTTTAATAATTTACTGTGATTTTATTGTAACAATTTAATTTTATGTTATTTTAATTGTTGTTAGCTATCCTGAGCCCATCAGGGAAGGGCAGGGTATTAATACAATAAAATAAATGAGTTTTTCTCAGTTTCTTCGCTTCTCTCCCCACTTTGGGAAATGTCACAGAAGGCTTTACTGAAAAAAATGTACCCAGTGCAGTACAAAAATTACCTGTACAGATAAGCGCCTTCTCTGCCTTTTCTGCCATGTGCAAGATTTGCCTCCAATTTACCCAGGAGCCTGCTCAGATTGAACAGCATGCTTAAAGGCAAGTTTTTGGGAGAAAGATCTCCGTTGCTCTGATAGCCCAGTGGTGAAGACATCTGGCCTGGCAGAGCAGAGGCATCCTTGCCTTTGAAATCACTAGTTAGAGCCAACCCACTTGTGAGTCTGCTGTCCAGTGTTGCGGTTCCGGGCACAGAACCGAAGTGTCAGATCTAATCACGTGTTCACTCAGCTGAACACTGCGTGTCAGAATGCCCACCTAAGAAAACACATTCCAAGTCCAAACATGGGATGGGAAGGTAGAGAAATAAGTACTTTTCTCCCTTTCTCACAATGCGAAAACCCGTGGGCATTCAATGAAATTGCTGAGCAGTTGGGCTAGAACTGATAAAAGGAAATACTTCTTCACCCAAAGGGTGATTAACGTGGAATCCACTGCTACAGGAGGTGGTGAGGCTGCCAGCATAGACAGCTTCAAGAGGGGATTGGATAAACATATCGAGCAGAGGTCCATCAGTGGCTATTAGCCACAGCCTATTGTTGGAACTCTCTGTCTGGGGCAGTGATGCTTTATATTCTTGGTGTTTGCGGGGGGGGGGGCACAGTAGGAGGGCTTCTAGTGTTCTGGGGGGGGGGGGTTGGCCACTGTTTGGCACAGAGTGTTGGACTGGATGGGCTATTGGCCCGATCCAACATGACTTCTCTTACGTTCTCATAAAGCAAAGCAGTGTTCCAGCCCCAAGACACTCCTGGAATCGTAGCAATGGTGGGAGGAGAGGGGGGGAGGCACCAGGAAGACCAAAGAGGAAGGAGGCAAGACTCAGGGGGCTGAGATTGTGGGAAGAGGCTTGGGGAAATAGCCCAAGCAGCAGTAGGGACTTTCGAGGGGGATGAGAATGTGAGTTCTTGTTGGTTTACAGTTGTAACTTGCAGAAAAGGAATGAGTGCTTTCATGTTCTTGGGTAGTCAGACAGAAACTTTGGTGTAGTGGTGGTGAACACAAACTCTAATCTGGAAGAACTAGATTTGATTCCCCACTCCTCCATATGCAGCTGCTGGTGTGATCTTGGGTCATTCGCAAGTTCTTTTAGAGCTGTTTTCTCGCAAGAGCAGTTCTCAAAAGAGCTCTCTCAGCCCCACCTACCTCACAGGGTACCTGTTGTGGGTAGGGGGATAGGAAAGGCGATTGTAAGCTGCTCTGAGACTCCAAGTGAAGGGCGGAGTATAAATCCAATCTCTTCTCTTCTTCTCTCTTAGTCTTTAGCATTCTCTGTATACAGGTGAATGTCAAAGATCTGACCTCTCTTTCCAGCTGCTGTCTGTCATATTGGAGGGCAGAGTTCTTTCAGTATTTAAATCCTGTGCTTTCTAGCTTTTCTAGGCACAGATCCTTCTACAGTTGTACAAGACAGCCAACAAATACTAATTTCTAGCCTTACGACTTGGGAAGGTGTAATGAGGGATGGGTAGGGAGACTTAACCTGGTTTGAAAACGTTAATACCCTTAGCAGCCTCTTTTTAATGTTGACTACTCCCATGTGAACCTGTGTGGTCGCATGGGTCATCTGCCAAGGCCTTTCTTTGTCTCCTGCTAGAGAGGATCCTTTTTTGTAGCGACTCATTTAGTTACCTGCCTGGTGTCTGATGGTTAGTTTCAGGTTAAAGTGGTCCTGTTCACCCATATCTTTGTTTCAGTTGGTTGCATGCGCTTCCCTCGTGTCTCGTTTATATAGATATAGAAAGATATAAAATTTGCTCTGAAAACACTGGTATTGAGTTGGTCATCTTCTTGCTGCATTAGTTGATTCTTGAGCTGTTTTCATGTGGTGGTGTTTGGTGGCCTAGGTACCTGTTTACAGTGAGGGGGGAGCATAGGTAAATGCCTATATGCAACACTCACTCAGCATATTCTTTCCCCTCCCTAAAACGGGCAGGAAGCTGGGAATAAAAATGTGAACACACAAGTTGCTGCCAAACGCCAGCCCAGTACAAGAGTGCCCCTCCCACTCTGTCCTCTGCCACCTGCTTATTTCCTCTCTCTCCCTGAGGGTGGGACAATAGCGAGCATCTGCTTGCCATGCAGAAGGTCCCAGGTTCAATCCGCAGCACCTCCAGTTTAAAGGATCCAGTAGTAGGTGATGTGAGATGCCTCTGCTGAAGACCCTGGAGAGCTGCTGCCGGTCAAGGCAGACAGTTCTGGCCCTGATTCAGTATAAGCTGTGTGTGCTCCCTTCTTCAAATCTGGCTCTTTTCTTCCCCCTGGTCAGTGTTCCCTACTTTTCTCTACATGGAAAAAAGCTCAATGGGAATCAATACATCCAGGGCTTGTTTTTGAGCAGGAATGCAATTCCGGCTGGCTTGGCATCAGGGAGTGTGGCCTAATATGCAAAGGAGTTCCTGCTGGGCTTTTTCTACAAAAATCCCTGTGTAAAACAATAGTGGTGTCAGGGGTGTGTGGCCTAATATGCAAATGAGTTCCTGCTGGGCTTTTTTCTTTAAAAACGCCCTGCATACATCTGTAATACAAAACTGTTTTACACTCCCTTAAGAGCCAGTGTAGTACAATGGTCAGTCTGTCAGGCAGTGTCTGCAGAGACCCAGATTTAAATCTCCATGTATTGGGCCAACAGTTGGCCGTCTACACTTTCTTCATGGGGTCTGTTGTGAATGAAAAAGGAGGGGTGTAACACTCCCAGCTCCTTAGAGGCGAGGGCTAACAATGCATGGAGTAAGTGAATTTGTCCCAGCCAGGTATCATCTATCAGCTGTTTCCAGCAGAGGACCATGGCCTGCAGGCTAGCTGGAGTTTCCAAGGACCTGGGGACTTGTGCGTGCGAACACATGTGTTTTGCTATGCAGCCGCTGCCTCCACCCCACCATGGGAAGCCGGAGATGTCAGGAACTAGACCTGCAACCTTCCGCATGCAAAGCAACCTCTACGGTTTCAACAGATTGCAGCAAAGAGAATAAATGTACGTGGGTTCGCACTGTCACAAAAGGGTAAACAAGATCTAGTTCTGAATAAGCATGTTGTCCAGTTGTTTTCCTGGTGTTGAGAGCTTCGCTTATACGCACCATATTCTCAAACCCTGTAAGACTGGTCCAGCAGGGGCGGGGGCAATCTGCATTTTTGGCTGCTGTTGACAAATTCGGCAGGCAGCCAAAAGCAAAAAAGAACCCCTATAGGATCTGTTGATACACCATCACCATGTCTCATTCAGCTGTAACATTAGTATTTGTATGGTGTTTTCAGCTGCTTAAAGTACTTAAAGCTCTTGTATCTTAATTGACAAGTGTGGCCCCATGCAAATCAAAGAATCTGCACAATGGGGTCAGCCAGGGCTCAGATATAGCTGTCTGCAAGCCCCAGGTTTCTAGAACAAAAATATAGTAAAGGCTATATCTCTGCCTGCACAGGGGAGAATTTCAAAATTTGGGGAACTTTTTGGATGATGTTTGCATCCTGTTTACTCACCTTGCAGCGTTGTTGCAAAGACAGGAGAGAGCCCATGTGTACCAACCCTGAGCATCTTGGGGGAGGGCAGGAGGGGCTGGCTGCAACGGAGGGAATTAATGGCCATGGGGTACAGGTGAAAGCAGCAGTTGGCAAAAGGAACTGGAAGGAAGTGGGAGTTGGCTTGGGTTTGGGGAGAAACAACTAGAAGATAGAGCAAGCAGGGTGGAAGGGAATTGGAGGCAAAGATGAGGGGGCAGCAAAGTAGCGTGTGGGAGCTCTAGACAGCTAAGACTGACGAAGGTAGGAAAAGTTGAAGCTGACTAGGAGGAAAA
Organism: Heteronotia binoei; assembly: GCF_032191835.1. Taxonomy (NCBI): domain Eukaryota; kingdom Metazoa; phylum Chordata; class Lepidosauria; order Squamata; family Gekkonidae; genus Heteronotia; species Heteronotia binoei. The sequence goes on from NC_083233.1 coordinate 62,330,469, forward strand.
GCAGAGCCAGAATAGGATGGTTGGCAGATAAAGATAGGGATTTTCCCTTCTCTGAGAATCTTTGCCAATCCCCTGCTTATAATAACTTTGTGACAATTCAGTAAGGTAGATTAGTAGCATTGCTGAGAGAGGGAGATGTTCATAGCCGGCTAGAAAGTTCAGGATAGAGGTGATTCAAGCCAACTACTTCCTAATATTTACTTCATTCTGATAGCTGTTGCCTCCCTCGTATGTTCATCCTTTCCACCAAAGCGATGGCTAATAACAGGGCCAGAACCTCTAATACACAAACCGATGTTATTATTTGAAAATATCTCTATTGCATGATAATTAGAGGTTTTGTGTATATTTATCTATTCTCTTGGTGTTGACTTTTAAAGGGAGATTAAGTTCCTTAAGGTTTGTATTAACCATAATTTTAGAAGCATTTCTTTCCTCCCCACCCTCCAGATCCAGCCCCAAGTGTCATCTATAATATTGCAACCTAGCTTTCTCCCCCTCCCCACCCCAGTTTCGGTGAAAATTATTATCTTTAATATCCAGCTCTGTGTACATTTGGCAATAATTCCCTCCTGGTTGTTTGCAGTTATTAGATTTTCAGCATCCCATCTTTCTTCAAGGGGCCTATATTTTCTCATTAACTTATTTAAGAGCCTAATTTGAAAGTATTGCAAATCCCTCTGGTTCTGCAGGGTTCTAATAGCTTAGAGAAGGTCACAAGAAATTCCTAGGGTGTTTTTGGAAAACCAGGACAAAGGGTTACATCCTGTGTGACTTAGCTGTCAAGGAATTTCCTGTGAGCAGCAAAAGCCTCATGGAGAAAGCACCAAATCTATGGGACTGGAACAGTCGTGTGGCAGATGGTGGTGTCGCTCAACAGATAGAGCACATCCAAGGTTCAGCTTCTGCTGTCTTTCAATTTTAAAATGAATTTCAGTAGTAAACTCTGCAAAAGTTGCTCTCAAGGGCCACTCCAAGTCGACAGTCCTGGGCTAGGTGATGCCGGTGGTTTGATTCTAAGACAACTCTGTGACTTCTTTATGAACATATAAATCTGGGCTGGTTCTCAGGTGTACTAGACACATAATTCTCCTCTCTCCCTGGCACAAGCATTGGATCATACATCATGCTGCCTTAGACTGAATCAGACCATTGGTCCACCATGGTCAGTACTGTTCAGTCAGACTGGCAGCAGTTCTTCAGGATCTCAGGCTGAAATCTTTGACATCACCTGCAACCTGGTCCTTTCAACTGAAGATGTTGGAGATTGAACTTCGCAACTTCTGGATGCAAAGCAGATGCTCTGTTACTGAGCCACAACCCGTCCCCAAAAAGGGGAGACAAGGGCGACAGGATTATGGGCAGGGGAGTGGAACTGGGAGAGCCCAGAGGGTGTTCAGAGCCTTGAGCCAGACTCCCCTCTAAGCAACAGGAGGAGGGAGGAGCATCCATAGCTGAATCCCAAAGGGAATACCTCTGGTTATCTTAGGCCAGAGGTCCACCACACCGTATAATGGCTAGAGTGTTGCTTTAGAAACAGAGAACTGTGTTCAAATTATCACATGGCCATGAAGTTCACATAGCCTTGGGCTCGCTGTCTTGGTTGTATTTACTTTGCAGAGTTGTGTTGAAGGTAAAACAGAGGAGGGGAAAACCATGTGTACTACCCTGAGCTTCTTGGAGAAGGGAAAGAATAAAAATGTAATAAGGTCCTCCTGCCCAGGTAGCTGCTTAGCTCTAGCGAAGTCACATGCTGTCAAGATCAGCATCTTGGGTCTGATAGTTTGCTACGGCCACCCTAGTGAATTCATAGCATAGCTCATTCTCTGCTATGTGAAATCAACTCATGGTACCTTCTTGAGCTAGCAAGTGGAGGCATATTTCTCTCTTCTGTGCTTTCTCATTAATATCTCCTCTCTTATATTCTTTGTCTGTCTGTCTCTGCATCTCTAGTTCATGCTGTGTATGCTAAGCCACCCATCCTTCTAGCAGACAAGGACACAATAATTTAGAGGAAAGCCAATCTAGCTCTGGGCTACTGAAAACACCCTGCTCAGGTATTTCTAACTGGGGAGACAAAAACTGATGCGTCTTCTTCTTAGAGCAGGTATTAGTGATTCAGCTGAACTGCTGGCGGAATGCATCTGTGGCTGCAATCACACACACTAAATAATGCACTTTCAATCCACTTTCAGTGCACTTGCGAACTGGATTTTGCCAGTTCATTTGGAAAGTGCATTAAAAGTGGATTGGAAGTGCATTATTTAGTGTGTGTGATCTCAGCCACAGAATCATAGAGTTGGAAGTGACCTCCAGGGTCATCTAGTCCAACCCCTTACTTTAACATCCAACCAGATGCTACTTTAAGATCCAACCAGAGATTGAATCTGGAGCCTCCTGCATGCAAACCATGCTCTCTGCCCCTGAAATGTAAGGCCTCATCATGGACTATGCTGGTTGGATTTTATAGCTGTGAATTGTTTCTTCGTTCATTCAGTATTTTCTTTTCATGTTTTTCAGGGCTCCCACAATACTAAGTCTTTTTCACACATGTAGAGTGTGTGTGTGTGGTCACTGTACTTGTATTGATTGTGCATATGCCATGTGTTAAGTCCTTCTCACAACTATGTTATGTGTTGTCAAGTTATTACCAGCTTATGGTGACCCCATGAATTAATGATCTTCAAAATATCCTACCATTGAAGGCCTTGCTTGAGTATTGTAGACTGGTTGACAACTGTGTGTGCATTATTTTCATATACACACATCTGTATGCACACTATGGTTCCAGATTTTTCAGGGCACTGGTCCCCAGGTACAAAAGCAGAATGGACATGGATGCATACATTTATTTGAAAAAAAACCCACACACCTAAAACATGAATTATGTGTTTATACCATGTCAGAACAGTGTTCATTCTAAAATGTGAAGTGGTCTTGGTTAACCTAGGTTGGTACAGGTACAGGTGGACTCAACATCTGTTTGTTTGGTTTTTTAGGTGATAAAGTGAAAGGGGAAAGGAAGAGAAAGTGGAGATGGAACTGCCAAATCATGCCAAACAACTGCTTCTGCAGCTGAATCAGCAACGAGCCAAAGGTTTCCTCTGTGACGTGATCATCGTAGTTGAAAATGCCCTCTTTCGCGCCCACAAGAACATCCTGGCAGCCAGCAGCATGTATTTTAAATCCCTCGTCCTGCATGACAACCTGATAAATTTAGATACGGACATGGTCAACCCCACTGTGTTCCGTCAGATCTTGGACTTTATTTATACTGGGAAGCTCTTAATGACTGACCAGCCCGGTGAACAGAACTTTAATGCTCTCCTCACCGCAGCAAGCTACCTCCAACTACATGACCTAGCAGCCCTTTGCCGAAAGAAGCTGAAACGCAACGGGAGGTCTTTCACTGGCAGGGCCGGCGGTGCCCCCAGTGTTGGGAGACCCCCGCGGAGTCAGAGACTTTCCACTGCTTCAGTCATAACTCGTTATTCAGGGTCAACTGAGGGGATGAAGGGCTCTCACTCAAAGGAGATGCCAAAGGGAAAGATCTCAGATGATGAGGTCTTCATCAGCAGTTCCAACCAAGAGAACTCTCATGCTTTGAACAGGGGGATCGGTAAGAATGGTGGAGACGGGAGCAGTAGCAGTGCTAATGGGAGCAGCGGAGACCAAGAGCTTGGCCTTGATCTGTCCAAGAAAAGCCCCTCGCTCCCTACAGCGGCATCTCTGGATGACATGCAGCACAGCGAAAGCCAGCGTGGTTCCCCCCGACCTGCCTCAGCCCCCGCAGCCAACAGTGCCTCATTGTTCGACGAGTCCGCCGCTGGAGCCCCACCGAACCTAGCTGACAACTGCGAACCCATGGAAATGGACTTGAGCGAGGACCGCCAGTCCCTCCCAGAAGGCAACCAGCGAAAGAGCCTGCGTCACTCATCGCGTAAGAAGGAGTGGATCAAAAAGGACAATGCCTTTGACAGGAAAGAAAGTGGCAAAGGTACGGAAGAAAGCGAGGGACTCCCCAATGGTATTCTGATGGGTCCCTTGTGCAAGTCAGCAGAGCGGAATCTGGGACTGGGCGCCTATGGGGCAGAGCTGCCATTTCCATGCAAAGAGGAAGTGGAGAACGGCAAGGAGAACAGTGATGAGAGCGGGCAGAGTGAAAGCGAGAGCGGCGGGCACACCAGCGCCAACTATGTCTACCGGCAGGAAGGCTACGAGCCAGTGGCCTTCGGGGACAACCTCTATGTCTGCATCCCTTGTGGAAAGGGCTTCCCCAGCTCCGAGCAACTGAACGCCCACGTGGAAACACACACAGAGGAAGATCTTTACATCAAAGAAGAAGGCACGTATGACGATAAGGAGGAGGAAGCAGAGGATTTGTCCAATCCCAACCAACCCTACACCTCAGAATCCCGGCCCTTCAAATGTTCCGTGTGCGAGAAGAGCTACAAAGATCCAGCCACTCTCCGGCAGCATGAGAAGACTCACTGGCTGACGCGGCCGTTCCCTTGCAATATCTGTGGCAAGATGTTCACCCAGCGGGGCACCATGACGCGGCACATGCGCAGCCACTTGGGCCTCAAGCCCTTTGCTTGTGAGGAGTGTGGGATGCGCTTTACCCGGCAGTACCGACTGACAGAGCATATGCGTGTCCACTCAGGGGAAAAGCCCTACGAATGTCAACTGTGCGGCGGGAAGTTTACCCAACAGCGAAACCTCATCAGCCACCTGCGGATGCATAGCTCTCCTACATAAGCCAAAGACTCTGCAATGAGTTCTGAGCCCACCCGCCATGAACATACCTTTCCCTAGACTTGCTGCTTTAAAACAAAATTATATATATATATATAAATATATATATGTGGGCCATTCCCTTCCCTCTTCAGTCATGGGAGGCCTCAACCAAACAGAGCTTTATTTCTCTTCCCCCCTCCCCCCAAAAATATGAAACCAGTCCACATGGAAGCTGCTGCCTCTCCCCTCATTTTACACTTTCTTTGCCTGATAGGTCAGATTGTAGTCAGAAATGCCACTATTCAGCTAGGCTGTGTGGGTATATATATAATTTAACTGTGAGCTCCATTGTGGGGTGTGTGAGAAATGGTGTCCTTCCAGGCTGATATGAATTGGAAATGTGGAGAAAGGGCTGGTCTTTGACAGAAAGAACAGGCCTTGCTGCTTCTCCTCCCTCAGTTTACTTCCTTAGCACTTTGGTATTTGCTTTACAAACTCTAACCAAGTATTCCCCCCCTCCTTGCGCTAAGAAGGGCACAGATTTGGCCTATCCTGTGGCTATAACCATTAGCTGTGGGCTGTTAATCTCTTCCTGCTCTATTAAAACATGAATTATTTCTCCCTGAAAGTAATCAGCATGAGGGCATTTCTTATCAGCAGAATGCCACTTAAGCTTTTTTTTTTTTAAGTACCCCTTCCGTGATTTCTTTTGGAAATCTGGCATAAAGGACAGTAGAAGCCACGGCTATCAGCTGACATAGGTGGAAGTTCAGGTGTTTGGATCTGTTGACCTGAAAGGGCAAAAGGATTCTACCTTAGTGATGGGGTGTTTTACTTTTGGGGGGGGGGGGTTGCATGCTGTAAAAGGAGTGCTTTCATATTAGGAAGGCGGCAATGTGTTTTTCCTTTTTTTTCTGTAGTGGGAGTTCTGCGTTCAGCCTGGGTTAAGCTTCTCCAAACACAGAACAGTTTCCCCAACCCTCTCCATTTTAGCTTCTTCAGCCTTATCCATGACTGAATGGGGGGCTGGGTGCCCGGGGAATTTCTTTCAGTGAATAGGGGTCGATCATCTTTCCTTTTCCTCTCCCTCCCCCACGCTAGTTTTGTATGACTATTCTTTAAATAGAGGTACTTGTTTTTTGTTAAGAGAATAAAGAATTGTTAACGTTTCTGTAATTGTTGGAACTGGAAGGTTTGAGGTTACTCTTTGGAGCAGGCGGGGCGTGGGTTTTGTTGTAGGCTGGAATTGCTACAAGTTCCTTTAGGTACCTTTTAAAAATATTTTATTTGTGTGTGCGTGTGGATGTGTGTGTAGCTTCTCCCTCACTAAAGAACGAGATGGTCTGAATAGGCTCGTTACTTTTGCTACCTCTTGAATTCATGAGAACAGTAAGATGGTTAGTAAAATATTAGGCGTGGTATTTGTTTGTCCCTCCCCACCCCAAATGTAAGTAAGTGTATAAAGTAGAAATTAAATTAAAAATTAAGGGATTTTTACCACTTCCGTTCTGCTAACAGGAAGTCAGCTAAAACGATCGGCCAAAGACAATAGTTGTTTGTTTTTTTCTTCTTCTCAAAGCCAGAGGCCCAAGTGAATAGCTCTGTAAAGGGTCACTGACACACCAAATTTTTGATTTTCAATCCAGGTAGAATGTCTCTTCTTGACAAAATAATGGGACAAATTTCCTTTAAAAAGAGAGAGAGGTTGTGTTCTTTCTAACTTTGTTTATTGAACCTGGTTGCAACTGATGGTGGGGGGCGGGGTTCTCTTATCTTTGGCTTTCCCAAGGGCATCTGGCTTAGTATGCCATCAGGGGACACAATGAAAGAATCCTGCTGAGACAGGCAATCCAGAGTGCAATATGGGGTGGAAACCAAGCCAAAGTGTTTAATATCCTCCCTTATGTTGTTGATGGGGGTGGGGCGTGTTGGATTTTTTGTCTGCAGAAAACTTTGACCCAAGCATACTTAGTTGGAAAAATGGAAGCAAATGTCTCACTGCATCTCTGTAAGACATCAGAGCCAACAGCTGCTATAGGACGAGGTTGAGAGGACAGGGTATCACCTGCCATTTTGGGGTCCCTTGACAATGTTGGCGTGACCTTGTTAATTTTAATTTTTTTGTCAGTTTTTTAGGGGTTTTTTGTAGGAGTGAAGTGTGATGACTTCTTTTTCTTAATGGACAGAATATGGTGGTAAAAATCCCTGATTCTTTTTTTTTTTAGGATCATCTCTGCCTAAATTGAGTAAGGTTTACATGTTCCCCCTCTTTCTTTAACTTTCCTGCTCAAAACCATTGTTCTTTATTATTATTATTATTATTAATATTATTATTATTATTATTGGTAGGGTTTGCCCAAGCCCTTTTTTCTTAAAAGAAAAAAAGGAAAAAAAATTTAAAAAATTGTCTTTAAGTTTAGACCAAAAAAGTGAGCATGTTCAATTAAAACAAAGATAAGCTTCATTTTCTCCCTCTCCCCACATTATCTTTTTTTTTCCTGTTAAGAAATAGGCTAGCCTGTAAAAATATGTTTTGGGTCACTTCGAATGAACTAAATAAACTGGAGTTCAGGCTCCATGCAATAGATTTAAACTTAACTATATTGAGCCTCATCAAGGTACAGGGAACATGTGTCCCCCTCACCCGTGCATCCTTGCCATGTGTATGACTTCACCTGGGGGCCACTTCTATCCATCTCTTCTTGTTTGAGTGACACAGTTTCCTTTTGTTCTGTGTGTCACTAACAGAGCATTGACTTTGATAGGGTATTCCCCCTCCCATAGCAAGATACTATTTTTAGTGTTTTGTACATCCTGCCAACCTTCACCCTGAACCACAGTACACCTGGAGTTCCAGGGGAACGGGGAGTTGTCCTTTGTGTGCTCCAAGCTGCTTTCCTCAATGATATAAATTGGGGAACTATAATGGGGTCGTAAAGCTCTGTTGAAATTAAAAAGCCCTCCTCACAAGTGGTTCCTACACCAGTGACATTAGTTTGAATTGGAGATTCTGTGAAAGTCTTGGACAACCACTGTTGAAGTTCCCATAGGAGATAACTTCTGGCGCATTGCATTTGTTGCCAAAATAGTGACCCCAAATTAAGAGCTGTGAACTAGAACGCTAGCTTCTATAGGCATTTTTCTGTTTTGTTTTTCTTTTGGCTGGAGCTCAGGGGTACTGATGTGAAACTGAGTCGAAGAACTATTGAAATTATCAGGGTTTGGCTCCCCCACCGCTCAGACTTATCTGACTTTTGAGATGCCTTCCAAGCAAACTTCTGACTAACTTCTGGTATCAGTTGAGATTTGCTCTGCTGTATTCTAGCCTTTGCCATCCTTTCTGATAAAAGCAGGGCAACACCAAATCCTTCCTTTCCCCAGACTCTCCACTCTTCCTGTTGCAGTCACAAAGCAACAGCGATTGTCTCCATTCCATGCCACAGCTTGTGTGAAGGGTCCCTTCACGCACCTTCCCCATTACTGTCTGACTGGAATAGACCATGTTTAAGCATTAGTGTGACCAACTCCAGTGGGTGGCAGAAGAGGCCCAAGTTAAAGCATGCTGTGTTAGGGCATACGGAAGACCTTTTGCTGAGCCAAGATGGTGGGTGAATACCAAGTGTTAGCTTAACCTCAACAGAGGCATACAACCACTTGGGCAGCTGGCCTTTTGTGGCATCCATTTGTATAATGAGGTGGATTTTGCCACTCCTGCCTTCTTAGTTGGGTGGTGGCCAATGTGAGGCAGAATTCTCATAGATGCCACAGGAACAGAAGCCCTTGTGTTCCTTATGGTAAGTTACCACTTGGTAAACATCAATCTGTATTTTCTCCAAAGAGGAGCGCAAAGTTGTAGGTGCAGTACAGAGTAAAAGTATACCTTGATTCCCTCAGAATTTTTATTAGAGTCAATAGTTGTGTGTGATGAGGGGGTGATGGTGGAGGTGTTAGGATTGATTTTTTTGTTTTGTTTTGTTTTGGGTTGAAGTTTTGGAGTCTTCTAGTTTCGGAACCTCTTTAAAAAATTTCTAAAGGAGCCTCCTTTTATTTTATTTTTTCCCCTCAGCACTTAAACAATACGACAAAAAGTCTGTGTACAGCGCAAGTATTGTACAAAATTGAAAAAAGAGTTTCCTTTCTTTTGCAAAAAAATAGCTGTAGAACTGTGTTCCATATGTGAATTATGACTTTTTTTCCAAATTGTGACAATAATAATGAAAACCTAATAATACTCAAAACTTCAGGGACTGTTCAGGGCCCATTTGGAGGGCTTGGACACTCAACTGCATTTGTACGACATAGTATTGTATCAGGCATTTTCTGTATTTTAATGAAAAAAGCAAAAACACTAGTTTCATATTTAAGATTTTAAGAGTTCTAAGGTGGGGTGGGGAGGGAATTGTTTTTTTTTTGTTCTGTGTTTTTTATTTTATTTTAAAATTTTCTTTCTCTCTCTCTCTCTTTTTTTTGGAGATACACAAAGAGCCTCATGAGGAATTTTTTAAAGGTGTAAAAAAATTAAAAATAAAAAGCAGAGGCCAGGCAGCTTAACTATATATATATATGCTTTAGTCCATTAGATCCAGAATGTTTTCGGAGTAACAGGAGAGGAAAATGAAAGTAGCAAAAAAATTGTATTAAAAATAGCTCATACCCAAATTCACAAAATATTTTTTAAACCAAAGCACATTTTGAATGAATATGGAAACCTCACTTGGCTCAGAAAAAAATATTAATATATTTATCTCATTGTTTACATAAACTTTTACAGTTTCAGACCTCAACAGATCTGGGGCCAGTCAAAATTAATTGCTGTTTTTTTCCATTGGTTCACTGTTAAAAAGCTGTTGAAATTAGAACAATTGGTTTTTGTTTTCTCCCCAAGAAATCTCATCAGTTTTGTAAGTGGTAACCTGCATTCCAGCACACTTGAGGATATTTTCTGGTGTCAGTCAAGGAAATGAGTATCTTGAAATCTTCAAGCAGTCACTGTCCTGTAAAGAGCAAAAAATATCTTTCCATTTAGAGAGTTGGGGATAGGCTGTGTTAAGGAACGAGGGGATTGCTTTAAAAACCCCAACCACGATGTAACCAAAACAAATCGTACCTCTTTGTCATCAATATATATGGTGCTAGACTGAAGGGGGTTGACAGAAAGAGAGAGAGAGAATGTAGATTGATATTCCTTCAAAACAATCAGATATCAGGAGGAGGAATGACAAAAGATGGAGAAAGCCAACAGGAAGCTGTCATTAGAAAGCAGGAAATACGGATGCTTCACATTGGCTGTTAAGGGCTCAGCTACTGTTCTGCTTTCTAGCCCTTCCTTAATGGGGGGATTGCCAAAAAAAAAAGTAGCCTTGTGCTACTCTGAGGAGCCACGAAGATTACACAAGACACCAAAGAGCTTGTGGCAAGCAGCTTTATCTTAGGCATTAGTTTTAGAAAGTTGTATCATGGACCTCATCCAGCCTTTTTGCCCTACTTTGGAATGTCTAGCAGTATTAAAGGGCTTACTGATCAAAGAGAGACCAGCCTTGGGTAGGTGGAGGGAGGTAGCCTGTTGGCCAGGTTCCTTCCCTGGATTCAAATGTGTGTAGCCATGCACACCAAATTGTTGGGATTGTGTCTCAACTCTCCTTAAACCTGATGAGGTTCATTAGGGGGCTGTTCCATGCAAGTATAAGAAAGTGTGAGACCACCCATTCCAGGTTGCAATCTACTGTAGCTCCCAGGAGGTGATGTGGCTCACATGGTCTTGCACTCTGGAAGACCTGATCTATAAAGGAAAGACCCACTGGAAGTCCATCCCAAGGTCCAACAGGGTCTTCTTGTGCACTATTCCCCTCTTGTGATATCTTCTAGCTGAAACCTTGGTTCCCTGGTTCAAGTTATAGTATGTGTGAAAAAGCTTCTTTCCTAAACAATTTTTTTTAAAAAGTATTTCCAGGTTAAAAAGGCATGCTTATTTTTGCAACTTTAGATAAATTATCACTTGAAGTTCTCTCTCCCAGTTATCCCCAATAGGCAATTCTGTTTAAATCTGTTCATTCTTTTTTTTTTTACACCAAAGCCATCTCATTTCCCCCCCTCTTTCAAATAAAATATATATATATATCTTAATGAAAGAAGGCTGATGGAAAACAAAACTATTAATTTTGTCTGGTCTTGATATCTAACAAAGATGGTGCAAACACTATTTGACAGTGTTGTTTTTTGTATCAATATGTATGTGCAGTAATGAATGTATTTATTTCTCAAGATTCTGTATGCACACTTTTGCAATGAAACTCAGAGCATTTGCAACACACAAAAGATGTGTCCGCAGGGTCTTCGCTACAGGATTTCAAAAAAAGAAAAAAAAATCCAAAAAAAGTGGAAAAATAATAATAAAAAAAACTTCTCAGAGACTCACAGCATAGCCATAAACCATAACCTGTGAAGACAATACAAAGACTGGACTTTTGTAGCTTTTTGCATAGAAGAGGAATTTTTTTTGTTTTGCTGTATTTAAATGTTTCCAGTTATGATGTCACTCTTATACAAGTTCCTGTCCCTTTCCCCCCCTTTTTGTGTGTGTGTGTGTGTGTATGCGTGTGGGGTGGGTGGGTACATGTGTGCATCTGTGAATGTGTGCAAAGCGCTGGTTTCAAGCAGTGCTGGTTCAAAGTCTGGATTAGCAGTATTTTTTTTACTATGTCACTTCTGTTCTAAAATGCAGGAATGTCATTCCAAAGGAGAAACACTTAGGGCTTCTGCTAAGCAAAGGTAAAGCCGATCGTTTTTTGAGCATGTGTATTTGTGTGCACATTGAGATTGTCCCAGCAAAACTAGAGAGGAGAAAACGCAGGTGGAAGTTGAACGAACCGCACTGGTGCTTGGTTGGGAAAAGTCCAAACACCTTACAGCCTTCTCTTCTTCAATGTTTACAGTGTAAGCAATAATAGCTGTTTTTGGTATAGACACAAGACTCCAAAGAGATAGGTGTGCCAAATACATCGCATGTACCAGGAGCACATGTGGATGCTGAGAATCCCACCAAAGTGACGGGCTCTGTAGTGTTTTCATTCCACCACATGCCCAAATGTTGCTTGTATCTGGGGCAGATGCTCACAGTCATTGTTTCCATACTGCTCTGCAGTTGTCCTGCTGCAGTGTTGTGGGGTTGTCAGTTTTGGGAGTTTGATACATTGGGTTACAGCAGGTCTTTTTTTCCTTGAGCACACCATGCAGTCAAGCCAATAGCAGTAATTCTGCTACATGAAAAGCCCTTAGGCAGAACACTGCGTTTGTGAAATGCCTTGAGTTACTTTCTGAAGTCCTCATATTCTGAGTCTCACCAAGTATATTCATCATCATTGCCAGTAAAATCCCAGTCCTAAGGCTTAAGCTAACATCATAAGCTTTCCAATTGAGTCTTAAGAACCAAAGTAGGCACTGGACCCAGGTACATGTAACATTTTGACCCAACAGCACCTTTAAAAGAAAAAGGTAACTCAGAAGATTAGGATCAGAGGAGGCATACGTCATCCTTTCGTGCGAATCATCTTGTCTCAGCATTTTCTCTTGCACGGTTCCAACTACACATTGGAACGTATAGAACCTCACAGTGGGAAAGATATTGGATAGTGGTAGTTAGGATTCAGGGCAGAGAAATGGCAGCCCAGGCCAAGTATTAAGAACATTCTCACGTGCAATACATATGTTGCTTGGCCAGCCCCAGTTGCCTACTTAGAAGACACATGTTCACAATGGGTCTCACCTTTTTCCCCCCACTTAATGGCTTTATCAAAAGATAAAAACCTTTTTGTTAAACATTGGAACCTTAACACCCAGCATATAGACATGGGGTCGGTTGGGCTCAAAAGGCAGTTGCGTTCACTTGGAAGTTGCGATATTAGCTAAGGTCACAGATCCATAAAAATTACCGCTGAAAGGAAGACAGGCACAGTTTTGTCAGCTTCCGCCTCACCACTTGCAGTGCATATTTATGACGCTCAAATGAATTGCATGCTTGTAAAACATAGGCCAAATTCTCTGACATGACTGTAAATGAAAGGTCTTTTCAGGACAGCTATATAACTTGTTCTTGTCACCCTAGTCTCAAAACCTGATTGTAGCAACTCTAGGCTGGGCTTCTCTGTTTGGCTCCTTTTAATTCCAAGCATTCAGGTGAAGCTGGCCACCATTTTCTTTTTCTCTCTCTCTTTCTAGAAGAGTTTCCAAATAAACTTTCTTCTCTTGGAATGGAAGATGCCGCTGGGATTTGGAGCAAAAGAACTCCATCCTCTTCTGGGCTTCCTTTTTTGGAGAGTGTAGCTTCATACCTGCAGGGGGAAAGAACCCCCTTTCTACCTCACTCATACCTCCAGTGGACGTTGCAATACTCTTACTGTATCTCTCAGAGCTCTTGGGAAAGATTTGGAGGATAGGGTCACCAGGTTGATGATGTCTCAGTCTTTCTGCCCCCGACACTTTGTCCCGGCTGCCTTGAGTTACAGACAACATTGACCATGTGGTGTGGGTGTGCACTGACAGCTATATCTCGTAGCTTGTGTTGGATTGAACAGGCAAGTCCTAGGTTAGGGCAAGGCATGCTGGGGAGAACCTCAGCAATCTAGTTCATAGGTTTTGCTTTTTTACAAATTAATGGAGTAAGTGCAGTTTCTTTTATTACTTCATCCCTTAAAAGTTAAGTATCACTATAATTAAAAAAAAGTGTTGATTGAGGAAATGTATAATTTTACATAGAGGAGGGGGAAGGCAAATTTGTTTAGCATATTTTAAAGACCTAACTGGAAAAACATCTATGTATCCCTCCTTTTTAAGCCTTAACTACGTCTGACCAAGAGCCCCAGGTGTTTCTTGAAGCGGAGCTGACATTCCTATTGTGATGTTCTGTTCATTTCCTCCAAGAGCTTGAATTCAGGTCAGAGTTGCAGGTTGCTGCAGCTTAACTCAAGTGTCATATTGGGAAAATAAAAAGTGAAAATACAGAAATTATAATATGATCTCAGCATTCGGAAATTTGCAGTCTTAATGTACAGTGATGAGAAACTGTTATTTTATGAACTTTTCATTAAAAGGTTGATTGAAAATTAAAGTTTTTGTGCTTACTCTCTGTTTTGCTTTGTTGGGTGGGTGGTGTGTGTGACATCTTTATCATCGCCTTTACATCCTCAGCTTAGATTACATGTTTGGGAATGGTGTATCTGTGTGCATACCTCAATGTACTTTGGAGGTCTATAAAAGATGGCTTTCAAAGGTAGGGGTGGATAGGCCATTAAAGCCACTGGGAAAAGGCCTGGGGGGGCTCCCCATGTGGCAAGGGTTACCCCTCACTGGGGGCTCCCTTGCCACCAGGGCCACCCTGTCCAGCCCCTGGTGAGTAGTGGTCCTTACGACCTTGTCTCATGTAAGACTTGTGGTGGCAGCTGCTATGAGATAGCAAAACTTGTCCTCAGGCTGGGTGGGTTCTTCCACCATTTTGTGTTTCTTTATTTGCAATAAAATCAGGATGATGTAGAGCAGGGATCTCCCAATCTTTGTGAGCCTGGGGGCACATTTTGAATTCTGACAGTGTGCTGGGTGTATCTCCAAAATGGCTGCCTCGGGAGGTGAAGCTGGCTACAAAATGGCTGCCATAGCTTATCTCTGCTGAGATAAATAGGAGAGAGGGTCATGAGAAAAAGATCATAAAAACAAAATGCAAATGACTGTAACCAAATTACTATTATAAATACCCAACTATATTTAATTTAATTATCTGAATTATCATTGAAAACAATTCAAAATCTCAAAGTCTAATATATATAAATCCTTAAATTGATACATCCAGGTAGGGAAGCCAATAAAATGTTCCAGCAGCTGCTAAGCCATTTCATTGCGGCGGTAGTTTGTATGTCTATCCACAACAGAGACTTCCGAAGACAGACCCACTTCTCTTTCAGAACTTGATGAGGTAAGATGAACAGTCCTTTCATGTACTTTCAATAGCAGTCTGATGGGAATCTACCATCTGTGTATTTTAATAATCAAAGATCCCAGCAACAAGCAGTCAACTTGAAACACCCATTTCACCTAGGGTTGCTAGGTCCAACTTAGGAAATACCTGGGGACTTTTGGAGGTGGAACCTGGAGACTTTCCCCTTCCCCCAAAAGATAAATAAATAAAAATACTGCAGCACAGTTCCCCCGAATGCAATCTTCATTTCCTCATGCTTTTTTTTTTTTTTTGCCTTCGAAGGGTTCCCCACCAGCTGCGTTTCCATTAAACTAAAGTAAAATTTGTAATATCACAAGTTCCTTGCCAGGCTTGGTAGCATTTCCAAGCATGGCATTATTAAGACACACTCACCCTCACAAAGCAGCCGAAATAAACACAAACTGTTTGCAAGCCCACACTTGTGTGATCTCACTGGGGCAATTTACTCATAGGAGTTGCTGACTGTAACAATCTGCTGTATTTCAACCAACTTCTTCAGACTAACACAGGAAAACCAAAGTAAGGAACAGAGCAGTCTAGGGAGTGGAGCTTTTCTTCATCCCATAATCAGGTTCTAGATAACTCTTTACTATCTGTTTTTACTATACAAACGACTTCTGAAATGAATGCAAAACAAATAGAGGGACTCCGCTCTTTTCCTTTCTCACATGCTTCACACACTAACCAGGAAGAGCCATGTGGCTCTGCCTGCTCACCCCCACACAGCTTTCCTCCTGCTGAGGTTTAAAGGCGCACACACATTCCAAAACACAGCCTGCAAGCTTCTTCTAAACCTGCCCAGATTTAAGGGCACATCATGGTTGTTGGGACAGGGCTTTCCCAGCTGGCTGGTGTGGGGGAAGGAGCCTGGAAAATCGGGGGATCCCCTGTCCAGACCTGGGGACTGGCGAACCTAGTTTCACCCCTGGTTTCTTTATGGTCAAGACAGACGAGCAGAATTTCTAAATTCAGTCTACAGTATCTCAAACCCAAGAAGAAAATAGTCAGATGTTTCCTCACTGATCAGCATCCACTCCCCCAGTTCTCATTGAGACTTTGTGATTTGTAATTGTTTTGGATGATACTTTAGATAATGAAATTAAATACAGTTGGAAATTTATATTAGCAGTGTGGTCACGATCATTTGTGTTTTGTTGCTGTGGTTCATCTGCAGTCACACAGTACGGATGTTTACGCTGCGGAAGAAGCAGCTGCCAAAATCATGTTTCTAAAAATATGCCTAGCCAATCAGAGATCTCCAATGGCCAGTCAGATGCTTTGCTGGGCCAAAGTCCCACTTGGGCCTGTCCACTTTCGAAACACTTGGTGGGCACTAGGAAAGTGTTGGTGGGTGCCATGTTGCCCACAGGTACTGTGTTGGAGACAGGTTTTGGAGAGGGGTTCAAATCAATCATAGAATCATACAGTTGGAAGGGACCCCCAGGGTCATCTAGTCCGACCCCCTGCACAATACAGGAAATTCGCAAATACCTCCCCCTAAATTCACAGGATCCGCATTGCTGTCAGATGGCCATCCAGGCTCTGTTTAAAAACCTTCAAGGAAGGAGAGCCCACCACCTCCTGAGGAAGCATGTTCCATTGAGGAACCGCTCTAAAGGTCAGGAGGTGCTTCCTAATGTTGAGCCAGAAACTCTTCTGATTTAATTTCAACCCATTGGTTCTGGTCCTACCTTCTGGGGCCACAGAAAACAATTCCGCACCATCCTCTATATGTCAGCCCTTCGAGTGAAGATGGTGATCATATCACCTCTCAGCCTCCTCCTCAGCAGGCTAAACATGCCCAGCTCTCTCAACCTTTCTTCATAGGACTTGGTCTCCAGACCTCTCACCATCTTCATCGCCCTCCTCTGGACCAGTTCCAGCTTGATATCATTTAATCATTTAAGCCACCCTCCTCCACAATGCAGGAAATTCGCAAATACCTCCCCCTAAATTCACAGGATCTGCATTGCTGTCAGATGGCCATCCAGCCTCTGTTTAAAAACCTCCAAGGAAGGAGACCCCACCGCCTCTCGAGGAAGCCTGTTCCACTGAGAAACTGCTCTGTCAGGAGGTTCTTCCTAATTTTGAGCTGAAAATTCTTTTAATTTAATTTCAAACTGTTGAAACCTTTTTTAAACTGACAGCCACATGTCTTCCTCGCCAGGGAGAGAGGGATTGGTGTTTGAAGCAGTACACAGAAAGCTTCCCAGCCTTTTTGAACCATTCCCAATGAAGCACTGGGGTCAGCAGTAAGGCAGAGCTCTTCCCAGCTGTACAGTTACTCATGAGTAAGCAACCTAGGCTGCCCATACACATACAAGTAGAAACAGTGTTCAGAATCTTTTCGGGTATCATGAAGAACTTCACTGAGAAATTATTTAACAAGCCACTGTTTCATGTAACCATACTTGGAAGAGGAGCGTGAACTGGTTACTACTTTGGGAACGGTGATGGAAATATTTCCCTGTGGAGTACAAACTGTTACAAGCATAGTCTTTAAAAAGATGCTGAAAAAGAATGGCTTTCCAGTGGCAAATGAGCACTTCGGATCTGTTCTTGCATGCATTCATAACTGATGCAATGAATGTCCAATCTGATACGAAGGAAAACTTCTGGAATATTGTCCTTGGCTTTCAAATATGAAATGTTTAAGAGCAGGCAGAAACTGCCTTGATCTGCCGCTTTAACCACACCTCGTTTCCATGGTATAATATTTTTCAAGTCGAGTATGGTTTTGGTGATTAAAAAAAAAATAGAACAGCTCCTGCCACATACCAAATTAATTCCCTACAAGGGCATGAGATTCTAGCCTAATATTTAGAGATAGTTTCCTGTGGCATAAATGTTGCCGATGTAAAATTTGTTTTTGCCTTCTAGTGTAGCTGTATATGCCAATCCTTGAGGCGCTACCGTAGAACCTGAGCTCTTTTTTAAATTCACCGACTTCACATTTTTCTCTCTCCTCCTCCCAGCCCCAAGCATCCACAAGGCTGACTATATTTTAAGTGACTGACTGTAGGAGCGTTGAATTTAGTTTGGTTTTCTGGCAGGTTGCAAAGTCAGCAGGTCTGGTTAGAAAATCAACTTTTATCTGTCCTTGGAGATGTGCTTCACCCAACAAGGTTAAAGAGAAGGATAGCGAATAACAGAAAATGAATGAAGAGCCGTGGATGCAGAAGACAGAGTACAGCTGTTTAGTTGATGGGAATGTGCCCAGTTTCTCCCCCTTTTGGGCTGTTGTGTAGTAGTGTGTGTGTATGTGTGCTAAGCCCCTCTTTATTTAAGCAAATCCTGAAAACCTCAATGCATTGTAAAGATGATTTGGATTGTCTCATCCCTATTTGTAAACTTAAGGCTTGGTCTCCTTCCTGCACACCTGAATTAAAACAGGCTACATCCAACCAGCAAGGAAGGAGTGGATGGCTTTTCAGCACCCAAAAACCTTTGTTAGGGATCATGGGGCTTGGCCATAGGAAGGAAGGGAACTGGATGAGACTGAGTGGAAAAGCTGGCCGGCCAACCCATTGCTCAGACTTTTGGATAGTAGACATGAGAATGCAAACCAGAGGTGGTAGGTTTTGTCCAAATCACAAAAAAGACAAACTATGGTTTATTACAAATACAGAAGTCTTCTGTTGCATCAATGGAGAGGGGATCTTGTGTGCTCAACGCTTTCTGTTTGAATTACTGATAACTTTGAAGTTAATCCAGGGCCGGCACGTGGGAGTAGGCGGGGTAGGCAGCTGCCTAGAGTGCCACCCTGCCTTGTGGACACCACCAGGTGCCCCCTTACTCCTACTTGACCCTGCAGAAGACTTCTCTGAGTCTGCCTTGAAGGCAGGCTCAGAGGAGCGCTACACAGAGCAATACGCTCTTCAGAGGCTTCCTTGCCCAGCCACTAAAACTCGAAAGTGGTCGGGCAGTGCTAAAACAGTGAGCGTACTGTCTGTAGGAGAAAGCAGTGGCATGGCAGCATTCTTGTGCGCTGTGCAGCACAATAATTTCCCCAATGGAGCTTGTGGGGGGGGGGGCGCGGCACAGGAGTCTGCCTCGAGCAGCGTAACCCTTAGCGCCGGGGCTGAGTTCATCTCCCTACTGCCTCGCCCAACCTCGATGTTGGTTTTGCTTCTCCCTTGACCAAATTGAAACCTGTGTTTCTTTATTTCCACTTCCCTATGATCTGCTTCCTTACAGCAGCTTTTCTCCATAAAATTAATGTTTTTCCAACATTATATATCAATTAATTGACACTGTACAGGGGCGTTGAACTCATTTGTTATGAGGGCCAGATCTGACATAAATGAGACCTTGTTGGGCCGGGCAGTGTTGGGTTGGGCCGAGCCAGGCTGGGTCATGTGTGTACCTATTTAAGATTAAGTAGCAGAGATATAAACTTTATAAAGGACGCAGACAAAACACAAATATATATTTTTTAAAAAACTTAAAACCTGCTTAAAAAGTTAGTACTCATTGGTTTTAAAGATGCTTTCTTGGTATTTCTCCTATGGGATCCAGGAAACTGAGCAAAGGAAGCTTTCCTTCCCCAGGGGACTGGGGGGAAGGAGCCTCAGCCAATAGAAGGAAGAGAGGCTTGGCTCAGTAGCTCTGTTGTGCAATTGAGAGAACCTGACAAAGCAAGCTATTCCTCCCCCTTCCTCCACAAGGGAGTAGCCTCAGCCAATGGAGAAAATAGAGGTTTTGCTCTGCAGCTCCTGTGCAATACAACATTCCTGTATTGATGTAACAAAGCTGGCTGTGAGCACAGTGCTAATGCTGCTTAGGTGGAAGCTGGAACCATTGAAAGACCACTGAAATAACATGTTCCTTCATCTCATTCTCATAGGGGCAAGTACTGGCTTATTCCCATGCCTGGGTTCTTAAAGCGTAAAATAGATGTTAGGATTACCACAGATGTCCCCTTTTTAGAGGACGTGTGCTCTTTTTGTGTCTGCCCATCCTCTTTTGGGTTCTTTTCAAAAAACTGATGAAAATGGCCTCTTTTGGGTTGGAGGGTTAGGAATATTCCTAGTTAGTCACAGTCATCACAGCTTAAATAGTAGGGGTATTTAAAATGAGGTCTGTCATAGCCGGGACTTTTTTTGAGCAGGAATACACAGGAACCCAGTTCCAGCTGGCTTGGTGTCAAGGGGTGTGGCATGATATGCAATGAGATCCTGCTGGGCTTTTTCTACCTTGGTCATAATGATCACTTTTTTGAAATAGTTTGAAATATGCCCTCTTTTTTGCTTTTCAAAACATGGTAAGCCTAACAGATGCACAATCATGTTTTAAACCAAAAGCAACAGGTGAGGCAGGCTGTGAAAAATCAAAGAAAGGGGGGTACCCAGTGATTTCCCCATCAGGAAAAAAAGGTGGGGGCAATTTTGAGCAAGAAACTGTTATCCAGACCCTCACCTTTGCCTTCCACTCAAATCCACAGGTTCCATGGGTTTTTTTTTAAATTATGGTTTGAAACAAATAAAGATGAATAGATAATAAATAGAAGCAATCAGTCTGTTCCCTTCATTCCCCTGGTGCCCGGAAGTCGAGTTTACAGCAGGGGTCTCAAGCTTGTATCCACTGAGACCTTTCTTGATGTCTGCCAAGTGTTTTTAGAAAGTGAGCAGGGCTAGATGGGGCTTTTGCTCAGCAAACTTTCTGATTGGCCATTGGAGACTTGATCAGCTAGGCAGTTTTAGCAATGTTACTTTGGCAACAGCTGCAGCAGCCATGTGGTGGCTGGGTCTTCTTCCTGCGACAGTGATTTTTCACTTTTTTTGTAGCAGGAACTCTTTTGCATATTAAGCCACACCCCTTGATATAGCCAATCCTCCAAGAGCTTACATGGCTCTTAGTACAGGGCCTACTGTAAGCTCTTGGAGGACTGGCTACATCAGGGGTGTGTGGCCTAATATGCAAAGGAACTCCTGTTACAAAAAAAGCCCTGATTTTGCAGCTGCATCCACATACTGTCTCAGAATTCCAGAGGTGTTCCCAGGTTCCAAAGGTTGGGGACCCCTGAGTTCAAGGTGGTTGGGTGGGTGGGGAGAAAGATGTGGGATTGACAGTAGATTTTCCTAATCAACAAAGCTGAACAGAACATGATGGGAATATGCATTTGTTTCTAAATGAGTGTGTGTGTCCTGGGGGTGGAGGATTCTGACCAGGCCCATTTTTTCATTGCATTAGAGTAATAAAAATAAACATGCTATCATGACCATAACAAAAATTAATGAGGCTTTTGAAACAAGATTGAAAAAAATAACCCTTTTTTTTTTACTTTTTAAAGTGAGGGAAGTATCACATGTAATTTGGGCTTCAAAGTACCAATGATTCATTTTTTAAAAACAAAGCCAAACATGCTGTAAAAACTTAACAACAGAAGAAAACCAAAGATTCTGCTGTCAACAAGATTGGACTTTGCAAGACAGGAAGTGGAGGTCAGACACGCAGAAGAAAAACACATGGGTACTTCCCCCCCCCCACCTCTAAACACACCCTGAAAAAAATCTGGTTTAACAGTACATCCTATAATCAAGGATGTGGGAAGTTGAATCAAGGCTTGTGAAATCTGCCATGGGGACATTGTGGTTTGGGAAAGGTGCTGGGGATTCTCTGTTGTTCTGGCTCCTTACAGGATTTATTTAAAATATTTATTAGCTGCCTTTCTTCCTAATGGAGCTCAAGACAGCTTACAATACTAATAAAATACATTAAATAGATTACATAAAACAAAAATTTAAAATCACAGTTTAAGACTGCTTTAGTGAAATGCAGTCTTAAATAAAGCCGTCTTCTGCTGCCTCATAAAGAGCAAACGTGGGGGTTAGGTGCATCTCTCTGGAGAGATTCTTCCACGATTCAGGGCTGCCACTGAAAAGGCCCTCTCTTGTGTACCCACCAAACAAGCTGATGGGACAGTAACAAAGACCTCTCTCTTAAATCCTGGGAAGGAATAAATGTGAGATGATCCTTCAGATATCCTTCTCTCAAGACGTGTAGGGCTTTAAAGTTTAAAACCAACACCTTTAATTGGGCTTGGGAATGATAGCCGGTGTAAATATTGTAATAGTGGAATCACATGCTTCCAGTAGCTGGTCCCAACCAGAAGTCTAGCCACATTGTTCTGCACTAGTTCCAGCTAATCACTCTTCAAGGACAGCCCCAAACAGAGCACATTGCAGTAGTCCAGTCTTGATGTAAGGAAGGCATGGATCACTCTAGCTAGATTTGACTGACTGAGGAAGAGACACAGCTAATGCACCAGCCCAAGCTGGACAAAAGCACCCCGGTTTTCTAAGGTGACTACTGTGTCAAGAAGCACTCCCAAGCTGGAAACCTGGCTTTTCAAGGGAGTATAACCCCATCCAAAATAGGAGATGTGAAGTCATTGGTCTGCCTTTCCATTAATCCAGAGAACTTCTCAAGATTATGTTTCAGTTTACCTATGGTGCCAGTTGTCGTTCAAGGAAAATCCAGGATGCTGGAACCAATCTGATCTTTTCTCTGTGCCCTATTGGAAGAGGGAGGGGGCACAAACTATCTTGCCCGGGAACTTCATTGGGTCCCGTTCTCAACTCCCTGCCAAAGTTCCCGCACTCTAGCCTGGCTCTGTCCAGTTTCAAGACCCGTGACCCTTCAACCAGTCTGTTTTCTGGTCGTTCACCATGCCCCGCCTCCCATATCTTTTACAGATCGCTCTTTGTCACTTCTCTCCACCTTTCCCTTTTGGCTGTTGCTTTGTCTCGCTGCCATAAGCACTTTGCCAAGTACTCGAGCGCCTGTTGTCACTTGGCATTGGACCGGTCAGCGTTGTTTTTAAGGGGAGAGTATTAATCATCCCCACTCCTTTTGTAAGAGCTGTTATTTCCTGCCTTTTGATCGATAGCACACCAGGGCTGGCTTCCACCCCCCACCCCCAATCCTGTTTCGCTTCAATTTGTCTGGCCTCTGGGTGCACACAGCTGTTTCCCTCCCCTCCTCGTTGGCATCTCTCCTTCTTGCAATGAACCCTGCCTGCCTCCCCCACCCTGCTGATAAATGGCTCCCTTTCCCAAGGCTCTTACCCTTGGCCTCCCTGGTACTGTTCCTTTCCTGTTGAACAACTTCCTGTGGCTTCTCACATCCCATCTTTTACAGTCATCAGTTTACAATCCTCTCTGGGTACATTCTCCAGGCCTTTTGCTCAGGCCACTTTCCCAGCATCAGCATGAGATCACATTTGGCTCATCCTGTCCACAGTTTTCTTCAAATGTTTGGAAAGGGTTGCTCTCCTGGGAGGATTAGAACCACAGTGGGAGTCTTATCAATTCCATGATCTGGCACGGAAGGATCACTTGGAGCCTGTGATCTTTATCCAACAAGGCTCAAAGCAGGAAGAAGAAGATGATATTGGATTTATATCCCGCCCTCCACTCCAATGAGTCTCAGAGCAGCTCACAATCTCCTTTATCTTCCTTCCCCACAACAGACACCCTGTGAGGTGGGTGGGGCTGGAGAGGGCTCTCACAGCAGCTGCCCTTTCAAGGACAACCTCTGCCAGAGCTATGGCTGACCCAAGGCCATGCTAGCAGGTGCAAGTGGAGGAGCGGGGAATCAAACCCGGTTCTCCCAGATAAGAGTCTGCACACTTAACCACTACACCAAACTGGCTCTCCAGTGCAAATAATTTGGTATTTCCTAAAGGAGTGATGGTTACAATGGGTGTTGGTTACTGACTATGTTGGGGTCCCCAAACTTTTTGAGCCTGCAGACACATTTGGAATTTGGACACAGCAGGGTGGGCCCACCAGTCACAAAATGGCTGCCACAGCTGAACTTCAGTCACACAGAGTGTATCCTTATGCTGTGATAGCAGCTACTGCCAAAGCAACATTTTTAAAAATTTGTATCACCAATCAAATCTCCAATAGCCAATCAGAAGCCTCATGGGACAAAAGCCTGACTTGGCCCTGCCCACTTCCTAAAAACACTTGGCAGGCATCAGAAAAGCTGTTGGCAGGTGCCATGGCATCCACAGGCACCCTGTTGGGAACCAGTCGGAGGGACAGCAGGCAGCGACCAGGCATACCCACCCTGTCTGCCTGGATTGAGCTCCAGCTCTCTCCTGCATCTCACAGCCATCGATGGAACCATCATAATGAGGGAAGGATGCAGTCAGGAACAGATAAAAGCAGGGGTGGCTAAACCGTGGCTCAGGAGCGAGATGTGACTCTTTCACACATATTGTGTGGCTCTCGAAGCCCCCACCACCACTCTGGCTGGCTTGGCGAATGCATTTAAAGTTGCTTTCTTTCCACCTATTCCTCCCTCCCATCTATTTGCTTTCCTTCCTTCCGGCTCTCAAGCATATAACATTCATGTCTTGCAGCTCTCAAATATCTGATGTTTATTCAATAGCTCTTACGTTAAGGGCATTTGGCAACCCCTAGATAACATCCCTGTGGGAGGAAGAGACGGGTCCAAGCGCATTCAAATGGGCTAAAATGGCTGAGAAGGGATTTGAACTATGGTCTCCCTGGTCCTAGTCCAGTTGTTTAGCCGCCAAACTACACTGGCTCTCAGTTAACCTAAAGAAAGGGCACTCCTCCCCCCAAAAAAGGCCCTGGTGAGGACTGAGTAGGCTTCAGCAGGGGTAGAAGGTTGAGAGCAGCTGAGAGCCAGTTAAGAGTGTCACATAGCAGGGGACCAGGAAGGGCCTACTAATGACTGCCTCTGGTAGGGGGTCTGTCTGGAAGGGCCCAGAGCACCCACCCAACCCCTGTATCTTCCCTGTTAACCATGACTGAAAAGACGTGAGGACCCAGGCAGTTTAATAACAAGGAGTTTAATATAAGTGCTCTAGAACAACAACTGGGTAGTAAAACATTTAGTGCCCAGTGAATAAAGAAACAGTAAAAGTCAACGCTAAGACCAGTGCTCCCTCTAAGCTGTTAGTGTGAGCTAGCTTGCAGTCTTTAGCCCCCTGGCTCACACAGTTTTGTCTTAGCTCAGAAAAAAGAGCAAACTAACTTATGCAGTAGCTCAAAACTTTAATGCGAGTACCTCACAAAACAGAATTTTTGTTCAGCTTAAGAGGGAGTATTGTTCCTATTGCGTCTAACTAGACATTCCCTTCCTAGTTCCTACTACCAAAAACTCACCACCTCCTTTGGGTGAGGGAACCCTCCTGCTGCAGCTTGTCCAAAGTACTCTTCTGTCTGCAGCCTCTCCAGAGAGAACAACTTCCCTCTCCAGCCAGACCTATTTATGCTTTCCTCCAAGGTCCCACCCCCTCCTTGGTGAATTTTCCCTCTGAAACTCTGCTACCCAATCAGAGGGACAGAAGGAATCCTGGGAGATGTAGGCCCACTAGCTACTCCAACACAGGCTTCTCTGGAGCCTGTAGGCCAGTTTTTTAAATTGTAAATATAAATGTTGTTAGCAGCCCTGAGTCCGCTCGCGGAGAGGGCAGGATAGAAATTTAAGGTAAATAAATAAATAGGCCACACTAGGCCTAAGATCATGACAATAGATTTAGGGGTACTTCAAACAAGAGTTGCCAGGTCCAATTCAAGTAATATCTGGGGACTGTAGGGGTGAAGCCAAGAGGTATTGGGGGTGAAGCCAGCAGCAAATTTGTGACAAGCATAATTGAACTCCAAAGGGAGTTCTGGCCATCACATTTAAAGGGACTGCACACCTTTTAAATGCCTTCCCTCCATTGGAAATAATGGATAGGGGCACCTGCTTCTGGGGCTCATAGAATTGGACCCCCAGTCCAACCTTTTTGAAAGTGTGTGTGTGGGGGGGGGGGGGGTTGAAGAGATGCATTGGATGCTACACTACAAATTTGGTGCCTCTACCTCAAAAAACAGTCCCCCAGAGACCTGCCAATCAATTCTCCATTATATCTTATGGAAACTAGTCTCTATAGGGAATAATGGCATGCCCAGCAGACATTTCCCTCCCTCCCACACACACACACTTTCTGATGACCCTGAAGCAGGGGGAGGGTCTCCATTTCCAGTCCCCAGGCTGTATGTTTGACACCCCTGCTCTACGGCATTATACCCCATTGAAGCCCTTCCCCTCCCCAAATCCCATCCTCAGGCTCCACCCCCAAAATCTCGTTATTTCCCAACCTGGAGCTGGAAACCCTGTCTTAATGTCATGTGTGAATCCTTTTTTTCTAAAAGTGTCATTAGTCACTTTGGGATCAATTTGGGCTGAAAAGCAGATGAACACTAGAAATAATAAGTGACGAATGCTGCAGGGGATGCCATGGCCAAGACTGTGAAACACCTTCTCTTAAATAATGCTTACAGACCAAAACAAGACAGGCTTCTAACTGACAGAGAATTTGTGTGCTGGAGCTCCCCCTGAGGGTGGAGCAAAACTGTCCCTCCAAGGAGGAGTTTGCTGTTGGGTGTACTTAAAATGTGCTGCTGCGACGGCATCTCATGGAAGAACTAATGCCCCAGTCTCATCTCAGGATTGCTTCGCAAGTCCATCCCTGTTTCATGTTGGCCGGTTAGTAGGTTAAAGATGTGCAAGGAACAGGGGATTGTGCTACAATGAATGGTCAGCCATTCCCCCTGAAACTCAGAAGTGCGGGCCAAACACTGCATGTAGGGACCCATTCATGCAGACACATTTATCAACGTGCACTACAGACCAATGCATCCTATAATCAGGTAGGGTTGCCAACCTCCATGTGGTGGCTGGAGGCCTCCTGCTTTAACAACTGATTTCCAGGCAAATGGCTGCTTTGTAAAGGGGGACTCTATGGCATTATGCTCCATTTAAGTGCCTCCCCTCCCATGCCCTGCCCTCAGGCTTCATCCTCAGCAGGTATTTCCCAACCTGGAACTGCAACTTTATAATCAGGGTTGGTTCCATGTTTTTGAGTGCACCTGGCAGGATTGCCTAGGGGGTTCCCCTCTCCTCCTCTGACCCTCACCAAGACCCCTGCTGTTCTTCCAGCCTATGCACATCCCTAACTGTCTGTATGTCCTCCTTTTGCCTACCTGTTTGTGAGCTTTCCTACTGACCTCTGTCCTTTCCCCGACGGTGCTGCTGGGTGGTGTGTGCAGATGGGGACACCCCCCGCTATACCTAGCGACAGTGTATATTCTTCCCTGGCAATTTCTGGTTGGGGAGGCTCTGGGGCAGCAGGCCCAGCCAGAAACTCTGGGCCTTGGCAGGTGCTCCAACTCAGGGTATGCTTACTCCAGGCCTGATCCTAATGTCACAGAGGGATTAAGAGGATGGCCATGGAGGAGGAGAAACCATGGAAACCTGAGCTCCTTGGAGACAGAGGTAGGGAAGCCAGCAGCCAACTGGGACCTGGGGATTCCCTGGAATTTCAGGTCATCTTCAAACTACAGAGATCAGTTCCTCTGGAGAAAAAAAATGGGTACTTTGGAGGGTGGGCTCTATGCAGGTTTTCTTTTTAGGAGGAATGCAGTTCTGGCTGGCTTGGTGACAGGGGATGTGGCCTAATATGCAAATGAGTTATTGCTGGGGTATTTCTACAAAGAAGCCCTGGGTGAAACAACGGTGATGTCAGGGGTGTGTGAGCTAATATGCAAATGAGTTCCTGCTGGGCTTTTTCTACCAAAAAAGCCCTGGCTCTATGACACTGTACTCCCCTGAGGCCCCTGCCTTCCCCAGACTCCATCTTCAAATCTCCAGGAGTTTTCCAGCCTATATCTGGCAACTTAACCCCCCACACACAATCTCCTGCCAGTGGAGGGGGGACCTGGCAACCTTAGGGGGTAAAACAGATACAATTGGACCTACTCTGATACGGGAGCTTTGATGTGGAGTATTTTGAATGATATGTCAAGAAGACTGTGTTGTTCCCTCACCAAATTTTGGGTGGGGAGACATTTAGACCGAAGC
The DNA here is from genome assembly GCF_032191835.1 of Heteronotia binoei. NCBI lineage: Eukaryota > Metazoa > Chordata > Lepidosauria > Squamata > Gekkonidae > Heteronotia > Heteronotia binoei. The sequence continues at coordinate 62,358,079 of NC_083233.1, forward strand.
AATCCCAGGCAGGCTGGAGTGCCATCGCCTCTCGTTTCAGAAACAAAGCACCGGTTCTGAGACCTCAGTGGTCACTAGAGGCTTCTCTCCAAATCCGCTTGTTTGTTTGACTGGCAGTGGCTCGCGGCCAACTGCAGCTGCTCTTCCTTTCCACCCCCTCAGCCAAAGGCCAACAGAGAAGAATTGCACAACCTAAACTTGATCTGTATTTTCCACTGTTTGCCTGGCAAAGTCATCTAGATCCCCCCACCCCCGTCCCCTTGTTTTTTTCTCCCCCACACAGCTGTTTTCCATCGATGCTCAGGAAACATGCATCTGCGTTTTTTTTATAATCTCTCCATTTTTGTTTTGTTTCTCCTGGGTCTTTGCTTTTATAAGGGAAAAAAATCTTATCCAGGATGCTGGGGCAGACTGTGGCACGAGGAAAGAGCTGTGGAAGAACTTGAGATCCTGGCTGGAGATGCCAAGGGCTCTGTTGCATCTTCAGAGGCCCAGGTGAGCCAGGGGTCAACGCTCAGATGGAGCCCTCTGAGAAGCACAGACGTTAAGATGCTCCAGGGTTAGGGGGGCTTGCAAACTTCCCCTTCCCCCTGCTGTTTCCCTGGGAAACCATCTTTCAACAGCATCCCATCAAAAATGGAGCAAAGGAGCGGTTGCCACCCGCCCAGACTCCCTCGTTTCCAGGGAAGAAAACATAAAAGGCAGCTGGAATAACAGCAGGCTGTCTTCCCAGGTTGTGCGTTTGGCCGAGTTCTTCTTGAGGCTGCAAAACTGAGAATGGCGTACACAGGAACATATGCAGCTATTTTATACTAAGTCAGACCATTGATTCATCTTGCACAGCATCGCCGATGCTAATTGGCAGTGAAGTGGGCAGAGAAAGGCTTTTCCTAACATCTGCCACCTGGGACCTGGCTGGAGATGCCAGAGATCACACCAGCTGGATGCAAAGCCCGTGTTCTATCTCTGAGGCATAGCTCTGCCCTGAAGCACATCTTGCTCACGCACAGCTCAGGTCAGAAGGTATTTTAGCTATGTATAAAGCTAGCTTTGGCTGGGGCTTGTGTTGGTATCATCAGACCACTTTATTTATTTATTTTATTTAAAACATTTGTATGCCACCTTTCCACCCAATTTAAAACATTTGTATGCCACCTTTTCACCCAATTTAAAACATTTGTATGCCGCTTTTTTCCACCCAATTTAAAACATTTGTATGCCACCTTTCCACCCAATTTAAAATATTTGTATGCCACCTTTCCACCCAACTTTAAGGGCTCCAAAGAGCCTATTTATCTATCTATCTATTAAACTGCATTTTTAAAACCACTCTCCCCTGTAAAGACTGAGACTCAGGGTGATGTGCAGCAATAAAATACATTTATATAATAAATAAATAAATAGTTAAAATAGTTAAAATACAGTAAAAGCACAACCTGATAAAGGTAAAGGTAGTCCTCTGTGCAAGCACCAGTCATTTTCGACTCTGGGGTAACATTGCTTTTCACAACGTTTTCACAGCAGACTTTTTATGGGGTGGTTTGCCATTGCCTTCCCCAGTCCTCTATACTTCCCCCCAGCAAGCTGGGTACTCATTTTACCGACCTCGGAAGGATGGAAGGCTGAGTCAACCTCGAGCCAGCTACCTGAACCCAGCTTCCGCTGGAATCAAACTCAGGTCATGACCAGAGGGCTCCAACTGCAGTACTGCAGCTTTACCACTCTGCACCATGGGGCTCTTTACAACCTGATAGATGATGCTAAAAATTTTCGCCCTGCCTTTCTCCCCGGTGAGTCCCAAAGCAGCTTACCATGCACACAAATACAATTTCAGCATACAGATAAAGCAAACTACAACACACCACAACCAGGGCTAGTCTTGGATCTGCCGGCCTGGCTTCCTCAGGGCCACAGGTGACAAACTGGAGACCATGAGTCCACTGGTTACATATGAAGCTGCCTTATACTGAATTAGGCCCTCGGTCCATCAAAGTCAGTATTGTCTACTCAGACTGGCAGTGGCTCTCCAGGGTCTCAAGCTGAGGTTTTTCATGCCTATTTGTCTGGACCCTTTTTAGTTGGAAATGCTGGGGATTGAACCTGGGACCTTCTGCTTACCAAGCAGGTTCTTTCCTCTGGCAAAATTCCTGGAACAAAGGAGAAGCAAAAGCTCAGCTGAGATGTCATTCAGCTGGCAAAGAGACCTTTCCAGCTTTCCTTCCCTGCTTGGCCTTCACTTTGTGCTGTCTCTGTTCTGACAGACAGAGTGGCTCTCCAGCAACCTGGGTCTAAACTGGGTGTTATGTTTGCCACATGACCACTGTGGGGGACTTGAAGCCAGACAGTAGCTACAGTTCCTTGTAGCAAACTCAGTTCCAAAGTGGATGGAGCCCTGACTGGGGGGGAATAGGCTTTCACACACACACCCATGCGGTTTTTCTGGTCCAAAATGGCTGCATTTGTGTTCCCCTGGGGATATTTCAGGTCAGAAAAATGGTACAAGGAGGAAGACACAGCCCCCCCACCACCACAAAAGAAGAAGAAGATATTGGATTTATATCCCGCCTTCCACTCCGAAGAGTCTCAGAGCGGCTCACAATCTCCTTTACCTTCCTCCTCCACAACAGACACCCTGTGAGGTGGGTGGGGCTGGAGAGGGCTCTCACAGCAGCTGCCCTTTCAAGGACAACTCCTGCAAGAGCTATGGCTAATCCAAGGCCATTCCAGCAGGTGCAAGTGGAGGAGTGGGGAATCAAACCCGGTTCTCCCAGATAAGAGTCCGCATACTTAACCACTACACCAAACTGGCTCTTCAAACTGGCTCACACACACACACCATATGTCAGCTTCCCAATCTCAATCTTCCCACATACTTGGAAACTGAGTTCTGGTTAAGGATTCAAAGAGCACACATCTGATCCCCAGAGCCTAGGGAGGATGCCAGAAGGGTGTGTAGAACAAAGACTGAGCCCAGTGGCACCTTGAAGACCAACAAAGTTTAATTCTGGGGATTCTTTCATAGTTATTCAAAGAGACAGTCTCCTAATTAGTTGGGGGAATTAGCTTTAAGGAGACAGAACAAAAGAGGGTAACTGGGATTCTCCACCTATGTATATAGGCAGGCCTCAGATTCAGCAGGAGCTCACAGGAGCACAGCTCATGAACCTTTCTAATGGTCCCCCAATCCTGGTCCAATCCTGGCCAGTTAAACTTCCCACCACAGATCTTCATAGGCGGAGTGTCGGTGACCTGTGGTCTCCCACTTGTCACTTTTGTGCGCGTGCACGCACGCTGTGTTGTGAATTCAGGGACCGAATTGCAAGACACAACACTAATCTTGACAATTAACTAGTTTCTCCAAGGGGTATGGTGTGAATGTTAGCCCCACTCCCGTCTAATACCTTAGAACAAAGCAAGCAGGTGTGGGATTCTGGAATATAGGGTGACCGTTCCCTGCATTTTTTTGGTTCCTTTCATCACTGCTGACTCTTTCCCTTAAAAGGTAGGTCTGTACATGAGATGGAGATGATTCGGTTTATTTATTTCCTTCCAAAATGCAGATGCTGACTTATAGTTTGGGCTCCCAAAGCAGTGTACAAGTTAACTATCTTCCGAAAAAAAGACCCTTAAAATATGAATGTTCAAACTGCTGAATGGCATCAAAATAATCAATCTAAAAACCATCAGCAAAAATAGCAAAATTAGTTCCAGAGACAGCAGAAAGAGTGGGGTAGAGCCAGAGGGGGCATCAAAACAAAATTGTTTTCACTTGTTTATGGAACAACACATAGTTTCTCTCTCTCTCTCTCTCTCTCTCTCTCTCTCTCTCTCTCTCTCTCTCTCTCTCTCTCTCTCTCTGTGTCTGTCTCTCTCTCTCTCACACACACACAGTCACAAACACTCCTTGCATCTGTTGTCTTGAGCCATTGCAGAGAGAAAAGTGAGGAACGAGTCCCAGCGGTGCTGCTGAGAACATCTTTAATGCAAACCAGTCCCCTGCATTTTGAGCCCAATGAGTCTTCTCCCAGGAATGTGCAGGTCTATTCCAAGAGAGGAATGGTTTTGCTCTCTGCTCAAAGTCTACCAGCTGCCTCTCTGAGGTAATGCTGTCAAACGTCCCCTTCTCTCTTCTCCTTCCCACCCTGAAAAGCCCTTGGACTCAAACTGTGTCATCGGGTGGCTGGTCCCAATTAAAGATTCTCTAGCTCACGGGGAGGTCAGGATTCGTCCCTTGTTTCCTCATGTGTTGGTGGTGCAGTTCTCCTTGGATGTTGGACCAGAAGAGGTGCTTCTAATGGACATAATCCCTTTAACGCAAACCTGGTTGAGGTGAACAGTGGAAAGAGGCAAGAGACTCGGCCCTCCTCTCAGGGATTTGAGGAGATTCCTGCCATTTGACTGCCTCCCCATCCTGTCTAATATCTCATATCATCAATTATAATGACTTAGGCATTTTCCAGACTGCAGTCGGCTTTTCGTTTTTTTTTGGTGTCGTGACAGTTCCAGTGATTGCACTATTGGTGCAGTCAGTTCACACGTGCATTTTAAAAAGTCCCCCCTCTCCCATCACGGTCCTGTCTGTTCATGGTCTCACTGAGGACTGCTTTTCTGGGTTTTTTCCAAGGTGTGTTGCACATGCGCCAAAGTGTTGCAGCATTTCAGCAGCCTCAAGAGGACTGTGTGTTCCCTGTTCAAGTACATTCCCCACATGACAACTGAGAGCGGTTCCTGCTGTACAGGTCTCACTCCTTACTGGTTGCCTTTCCCCCCCACATTTGAGTGGTCTCTCTGATTGGCTCCCCCCCCCCCTAAATTTTGAATCCCTTCACCTGACTCATCAGGTGCACAGCTCCAGTGGCAGACCTAGCGTATTTGACACCTGGAGGGGATCATTTTTAACACCCCCCTCCTCTATATAACAAAATTGTCCAGCCCAGGGCTCAAATCGGCTTACTTCCAATGAACTCAGTGGGCCTGACGCTCAAGTAAACATGCGTGGAGATGGGTGCTTCCAGGATGAGCCTGTCCCAATCTTCAGCACCTGCGCCCTTTCTTGGAGGAGAGGCTCCATGACAGCCCCCTCTGCTCTCCAGTTCCCTTCCCTGGGACTGACTTCATAGTTTAAACAGTGTCATTTGATGAAGCTGTCAGCGTTGCCCAAGCCTGCCCCAGAACATATGGACTGGGCATGATGCCCTTACACAAGAATACGGCCATTGGCTTCAGTACATAAGAACATAAGAGAAGCCATGTTGGATCAGGTCAATGGCCCATCCAGTCCAACACTCCGTGTCACACAGTGGTCAAAAAAAACCAGGTGCCATCAGGAGGTCCATCAGTGGGGCCAGGACATTAGAAGCCCTCCCACTGTTGCCTCCCCCCAAGCACCAAGAATACAGAGTATCACTTGCCCCAGACAGAGAGTTCCATCTATGCACTGTGGCTAACAGCCACTGATGGACTTCTGCTCCATATGTTTATCCAATACATCTACTCTGGTGTAAAGCAAGGATTGGGGATGCGATCCAGGACATTAAAAGCAGTCAAAATATTGCTTTCTCCAAGGCTTATGATTAAGATGTATATCTTCTTCTGTCTCTCCCTTCATTGTTCTGGTAAACATCTCAAGAGCCAGATTTTAAGGAACTGAAGTTGCAAATTCTCCCCCCCCCCCCCCCAAAAAAAAAAAATCGCCTTGAATCAGCTTTCTGTATAAGCAGAGCTGCAGGAGCTGGTCTTGGGCCTCCCAAAAGGACTATTTGTTTCAGTGCAGGCCCATCCCGCACTGAAACATTTCAGCACTGGCATGCAAATTTTTTCTGTTTTTTAGTTTGCCGCCCAAACCCACCCTTTCTGGGCAGATTTTGGGTGGCAATTCATGAGGCAGAAAAAATGTTCATATTCTGAGCAAGTGGCTATCCTCTGATTTATTCCACAACGGTGATAGTGGCGGGGGGGGGGGGGGGGGGACAGGAAAAACTAGTTTAGGAAAGAACAGGGGGGAAACAAGGAAAGACTAGGACAGCACAGAAATGTTAATAAAGTTGTCTGGACACACACACACACAAAACCAAAACCAGTAACATCAGTGAATGAATGGAACATTAAGGCAATCTGGAAAATGCCTTAGTTCATCATTCGAAGGGATATGTTTACCCCCTTCCCCCGCCTCACAAAAAATGTGGTTTTAATTTATTTAAAATATTCTCTTGTGTTGATATTTCATACAAAAAACTGATATATTTAGAATCAGAGGAATTCTCTTAGATTATTAAATGAAAAAGCATTGAAATATCTTCGCTGACATCACCAATCACACTTCCTTTCGTTACTAAAATGTTATTGATAGTTTCCAAGTGTTTTTTCCCCTTTTTTGCAGGCAACCCAAGCATTTCCCTAACTCCCTGCCCTACCTTAACGAGGCTGACAGTTATTTATTCAAAAGAAGCTTTGAAAATAGGTTGGAAGAACATGAAAGTCAGTCGAATATGTCTGTGAGTATCCTTCACTGTAGGAGCCTTCACTGTAGGAGCCCCATGGCGCAGAGTGGTAAAACTGCAGTACTGCAGTCCAAGCTCTGCTCATGACCTGAGTTCGATCCTGGTGGAAGCTGGGTTCAGGTAGCCAGCTCAAGGTTGACTCAGCCTTCCATCCTTCGGTAAAATGAGTACCCAGCTTGCTGGGGGTGAAGTGTAGATGACTGGGGAAGGCGATGGCAAAACCACCCTATTAAAAAGTCTGCCGTGAAAACAGACTCTGGGGTGATGCAACATCACCCCAGAGTCGGAAACAACTGGTGTTTGCACAGGGGACTAACTTTACCTTTTTAATCCTTCGCTGTGGCTTGCTCAGTTCCGCAGGGCCTGTAAGACAACCCTCTTCCGGCTGGCCTATAACTAACCGGCACAAGAAACTAAGTGTGGTTCTATTAGACTTCTGCTGCTTTTAATGTCTTATTGTTTTAAATGTTTAATTATTTTAATTGTTTAAATGTTTAAACCCTATTTATGTGGGATCCTATGCTGTAAGCCGCCCTGAGCCACTTGGTGGGAAGGGAGGGATATAAATCATAAAATAAATAAATAAATAATAGATAGCACATCCAATGCAGAGGCATGTGGATCAGCAGCAGAGATTCAGCGCATGGAATTCTCTGCACACTTTCCTCAAGGCTGCCATTTCCCCTGCATCCTTTCAAACTGTACCACCAGAGGACTTTAGAAACAAGTCAATACTAGAGCCATTACTAGGGTTGCCAGCTCTTTCCTGGAGGTTTGGGGGTGGAGCCTGGGGAGGGTGTGGCTTAGGGTTACCAGGTCTGTGTTGGAAAATAACTAAGGTTGCCAGGTCTGGGTTGAAAAAATACCTGGAGACCTGGCAACCCTAGATCTCCCAGAATTGAAACTATCTCCAGATGACAGAAATCAGTTCCCTGGAGAAAATGGCTGCTTTGGAGAGTGGACTCTAGGGCATCACAGGGTGGCCTATAAGAACATAAGGGAAGTCATGTTGGATCAGGCCAATGGCCCATCCAGTCCAACACTCTGTATCACACAGTGGCCAAATATTTATATATATATATATACACACTACGGCTAATAGCCACTGATGGACCTCTGCTCCATATTTTTATCTAACCCCCTCTTGAAGCTGGCTTTGCTTGTAGCCGCCACCACCTCCTGTGGCAGTGAATTCCACATGTTAATCACCCTTTGGGTGAAGAAGTACCTCCTTTTATCCGTTCTAACCCGACTGCTCAGCAATTTCATCAAATGCCCATAAGTTTCATTGAATGCCTAATATGCAAATGAGTTCCTGCTGGATTACACCTTAATGCTATAACATATAAGGGTACTGTCTAAATTGTACATACTGTCACTACAGAAAATTTGATGCTAGTCATTTGTTTGTGGGAGACGTGTGTGTGTGTATCTGCCCTGCAAACACAGCCTGTCTGGCAAGTTCTGGGGCCCCTCTGGAAATGAAAGAGCCATGTGATTCCAGCATACCATAGCTGCAAAGGAGGTCTTGTGCAACATATGCCACAAGATTTCAAGTCTTGTGGCATCAAGATGTTCAGCCCAGAAAAACAAAAGGTATAATGAACGAGGCCCCTTAAATAACTGGATGATCATTGGTATGAATTAGGAAAAGTGTTTTGCGAAGTGAAAATGAGAGGGGTGGGGGGGATCGGACTGACTCTACAAGTGGCCTCCAGATGTTGGGAACGTTTAGTGCCTGCTAAAGAGTTCCATCAGGCCTGTTTGAGGTTCTTCAGTATGCACTTCTATTAGGGTTAACAACTCCAAGTTGGGAAATTCCTGGCGGTTTGGGGGTGCAGCCAGAAGACGGCAGTGTCCAGGGAGGGGAGAGACCTCAGCAGAGCATAATTCCATACAGCAGCCATTTCTTCCAGGAGAATCGATCTCTGTCATCTAGAGATCAATTGCAAATCTGGGAGCTCTCCAGCTCCCACCTGGAGGCTGGCAACCCTATTTAAAATGCCTGTCTTCATGAGGGGCCTAGAGTTCTCCCAGAATCACAATTGGTCTCCAGATCTACAGGGACCAGGTCCCCTGGGGGAAATGGCAGCTTCAGAGGATGGTCTCTATGTCCAGTTTGTTTATATTCCACTTCGGTTTAAATCTCAGTTTATAAAGCAGCTCCCAGGAACCAAATAATTAAAGCTTAATAAAATAGTTCCCCATGGATGGGATTCCCAGCTACTTGCTTCCTGTCCTTCCTTTGATGATCTCATTGCTGACAATCGGAAACTGGAGGGCGGGGTGGGGGGTGGGGAGAGATCTCAGCTGTAGCCAGACCCCAGGGAGGGGTGTTGGTGCTGCCCACTTCCTGATTCCCCCCCTCAAGCTGGTTTATTTCCTTCAAGGTCTCTCTCCCTTAGCCAACTCAGACCAGACATGGGAATCTTGTGTAAGGAGTGCCCAGTTTAAAACATTTATTTTAAAGAACTGCCTTGTTTGATCCTGATTCAGACTGGCAACAGCACCACTATTCAGGGTAAGGAGGATTTAAACCTTTCTCCTTGGGCTGTTTTTCCTACCAAAATTTAGGGTTGCCTGGTCAAGAAATATTTGGGGACTTTGGGGATGGAGCCAGGAGCAAGGGTGTGACAAGCACGAATGAACTCAAGGGAGCTCTGGCGATCACATTTAAAGGGACTGCACACCTTTTAAATGCCTTCCCTCCATTTGTAAATAATGGATGGGGCACCTACTTTTGGGGCTCAGAAAACTGGACCCCCTGGTCCAATCATTTTCAAACTGGGGGGGGGGGATATTTGAGGAGAGGCACCAGATGCTATGCTGAAAATTTGGTGCCTCTACCTCAAAAACAGCCCCCCTGAGCCCTAGGTACCCAGGGATCAATTCTCCATTATACCTTATGGGAATCAGTCCCCATAGAGTATAATGCTGTGGCCACCATACATTTCAACCCCCACTTCCTGCTTTCTGATGACCCTGAAGCAGGGGGGAAGCCTCCAAAGCGGGGGACCCCCTGGCCCGCCTGGGGATTGGCAACCCTAAATTACCAGTGAGGCTGCAGTTTGTTCCACATTCAGCTCCTGATGCAGACTGTGTACGTTTGCCCTAGAGTGGCAGGCTGCAGCCCCTGCAGCAGGGTTACAAGCCAGGAAAATTATTAGGGGTGCCAACTCTCTGTTGGAAAATTCCTGGAGATTTTATGGGTGGGGCCTGGGAAGGGTGGGGTTCGGTGGCGAGGGACTTCAGAGGGGTATAATGCCATAAAGCCCACTCTCCAAAGCAGCCATTTCCTCTATGGGAACTGATCTCTGTTGCCTGGAGATCAGTTGTGTGTAGGGTTGCCAAGTCCAACTCAAGAAATATTTGGGGACTTTGGGGATGGAGCCAGGAGATTTTGGTGATGGGGCCAGGAGCAAGGGTGTGACAGTCACAGTTGAATTCTGAAGGGAGTTCTGGCCATCACATTTAAAGGGACCACTCTCTTTTTAAATTCCTTCTCTCCATTGGAATTAATGAAGGATAGGGGCACCTTCTTTTGGGGCTCATAGAATTGGACCCCCTGGTCCAATCTTTTTGAAACATGGGGGGGGGGGTTTGAGGAGAGGCACCAGATGCTATGCTGAAAGTCTGGTGTCTCTACTTCAAAAAACAGCCCCCCTAGAGCCCCAAATATCCACAGATCAATTTTCCATTATACCCTATGGGAATTGGTCTTCATAGGGAATAATGGGGTGCCCAGCAGACATTCCCCCCCCCCCCCGCTTTCTGATGAACCTGAAGTGGGGGGAGGGCCTCCAAATCAGGGGATCCCCTGCCCCCACCTGAGGATTGGGAGCCCTAGTTGTGTGACACCAGGAGATCTCCAGATCCTACATGGATACTGGTAACCCTAAAATTAAAAAAGGTAAAGGTAGTCCCCTGTGCTAGCACCAGTCGGTTTTGACTCTGGGGTGATGTTGCTTTCACAACGTTTTCACGGCAGACTTTTTACGGGGTGGTTTGCCATTGCCTTCCCCAGTCATCTACGCTTTTCCCCCAGCAAGCTGGGTACTCATTTTACTGACCTCGGAAGGATGGAAGGCCGAGTCAACCTGGAGCCGGCTACCTGAACCAGCTTCCACTGGGATTGAACTCAGGTCATGAGCAGAGGGCTCCGACTGCAGTACTGCAGCTTTACCACTCTGCGCCATGGGGCTCTAACACTACAATTAAGAGGTACTTAAATGCCTGCTCCCCCTGCCCCTGCACCATGTTCCTGACCCAAAGCAAGATCCTACATTTAAAAGGAAGAAACGTTGGGAGCTCCATGCACCAAACTCCCATCTTTACTTCAAAGTCCCATCTTTACACATTACAAAGTCCTCATGGCTGCCAACAAGGACTTTGGATCAAACATGCAATGGGAACTCTGTGCTTTTCGGGGCTGTGAAGGCCCAGTTTGTATGAGGAACACAGCATGCTCAGAGAGGGAGCTTTAACCACACACACACACACACACACACACACACACACAGCTGCTATTGTTTAGAGCTGAAATGGCCCCAAGGGATGCTGTTTGCTCCACTGGGGAAACATAGGTACAATCTCCAGCTTCCCAACAGTGAGGAGACTTTGTAATGTGTGAATAACTGGAATGGCTGCTGATGGGAAATATCCTGGGAGCAGAGAAGCCAAGGGACATGTGTATGTGACTTCATGTTTTAAGATAGTTCCTGCCTGGCTCATTGGAGCCTCTAGGACTGAGTTTGGGGACTGGGAACAATGGGAAGCAGGATCCAAATCTCTGCTTCCCCGGACCAATCAGCAGCTCCCCTGCTGGTTCAAATGACCCAATGGTGTCTCAGCACAGGAACTGTTCTGTGTATATATACGGCCCGGTTGGCCCAGTTCAGTAGTCTTTAGTCAGCCATTATCAGGCCTCAGATTCAGTGGGAGCTCACAGGAGCACATCTCCTGAACCTTTCTGAGAGTTCCACCTCCTCCTGAGAGTTCCACCTCCTTGTCCATTGAATAGTATTGCGGCTGCATAACAATCCCTGGATGAGCTCCGCCACCTACGTATTTTTCTACAAAACAACCTCTGGCCATTACCATGCTGTTATTTCAATAAAGAGCTTTGATCACTACAGCCTCGTCTCTCCATGCATTGAACCCACTAGTTAACAGGGCACTTCAAGCTCAGCTGAATGGGAGGGGGGATCACTATCTCATCCCCCCCCCCAATGCAACCAACTGAAACAGACCATCCTTGGATCCTTTAATTGTAATTTTTATACTATATCTTTATTATTAAATTTTTACAGTTTTTCCATTTTTTAACTCAAAACATAAACAGTACAAATATTAATTTTAACAAGGAGAAAAATATATCAAACACAACTTGTCCAATAAAACCAAAACAAACTTTATTCTTATAAGTAGTGTAAGCATTACAGTGAGGTGTGTACCTTGTCAATAAAAAGCAAAATCCATATATTTAGCAGGTAGTTGACTGAAAACATTAGTTTCAGTTGCTATATATTGGAAACATGGCAACCATTTATCAATAAAATTGGAAGATTTCTGAGAGTTTACTGCTACTAAGATTTGCGAAGCAATTTTATCTGTTACGATAATATCCCACATTTTAAAAAACCAATGCCACTTTGTTGGGATTTCCCCCCCCCCAACTTTAATTGTAATTTTTATTTTTATTTACATTACTTGTTAGTCCGCCTTTCTCACTTAGACTCAAGGTGGGTGACACAGCGGAAGTCAATACAGTTGACGCGATGGGACAGCCAATAAACAATGCAATGGGATTGCGATTGCAGAAGACTGAAAACAAGCCAAAATCTGATACAAAGCATGAGCCTTTAAACACAACGCAGAAGGCTGCAGAAATTACCTAGTAGGAGCAAAAGTACAGTGAGAGACAGTACACGGAAGTAGAGTCTGCCTACAGTGTTTTTCCCTTCACCAAAGCATCTTTTTGAAACGTTTCCTTATAGTGCAGCCCTCTTAGTGGTGCAAAAGAGCCCTCCTGAATGATTTCTTAAAAGCTGAACAATTTCAGGATTCTAACATGCCTGCCGGCTGCACAAAGAAACCTGCTTTTTGTGAAATCACACACATAAAAAGTAATCATGGGCTGAGACATTGGCTGACTTTGTGGAAGAGGGTAATTGCTGCGGGTGGTGGACCAATCCTTTGATTGGAGTCTCAGATCACCCTAATCCTCACCCTGCCCTTAATAGCTGGCTTTCCCCCCCCCAGTCTAGGGAAGTGGCAAGGCAGCATTCTTCAGCAACATGGACATGCCTGATGAACCCACCCCAGGTGCCACCACCGTTTCCACCCCTCACCCCACAATTTCCAACACGTCCCCTGCGTTCAAGTTGATGTGCTCTCTTCATAATTTTAAGCTGTCACAACCAAGATCTTCACACCAAAGATTCATTTTTTCAAACAGAGAGAGAGAGAGAGAGCTTCAGAGGGGCTGCAAATGCCCTGAAAACATACAAAACCCTGGAAATTCCCCATCTCCAGAAGCAGCTGTTGATACAGCACAAGATCCTCTAGGATGCATGAAGTTGCCTTATACTGCCTCAAGCCAGAGCAGGAGATGTTCACTTTGCTTCAAGGTTTCACCTTCACCTGCTTTAACTGGAGAGTGAACCTACAAACTGTGTATGCTACCCTGCTAAGCCATAGCCCCCCTCTACTCCAGTACTCTAAAAGACGTTCTCCAAAATCTCAGCTAAAGATTAGTATTTTCCAGCTCTGCAGTTGGAGAATGTGAAGATGTTCAGAACTGAACTGGCCAAAAATAGGGCATAGAGACTGACGCCTTCCCCTGATATTTCTTCCTGGCTCTGGGATTTGGAGGTTTAGTGCCTCTGAATGTGGAGGTTCCTCTAAGCCACCATGGTTAGTACCATTGGTAGAAGAAGATGATGGTATTGGATTTATATCCCGCCCTCCACTCCGAAGAGTCTCAGAGCGGCTCACAATCTCCTTTACCTTCCTCCCCCACAACAGACACCCTGTGAGGTGGGTGGGGCTGGAGCTGCCCTTTCAAGGACAACCTCTGCCAGAGCTATGGCTGACCCAAGGCCATTCCAGCAGGTGCAAGTGGAGGAGTGGGGAATCAAACCCGGTTCTCCCAGATAAGAGTCCGCACACTTAACCACTACACCAAACTTGCTCTCCATAAATCTATCTAATCCCCATTTATAACTGCTTATTCCTGTGGTCATTGCTACATCCTCTGCCAGTGAATTCCACATTTTAATCCTGAACCCACTGCCCATCAGCCTCATTGGATGGATTTGTTTCTCGATCTGAGCACTTGCTCGTTTAAATGCACTCACTAAATTTCTCAAAGAGTCCCTAGATCCTTGATCACCTTTTCTCTGTCTATTTTTGTAAAATAAACGTTTTCTCTCTGTCTGCATTTAGACGCAACTACAAAATGTGGTTTTGTCATTACAGGAGCATGTCTTGAAAGGCCTTGGGCTCATGTGCTCCCTTTCACCACTTCCCTCACAGACTGAAAACTTTCTGGTTCTCAACAAACCACAGTTTGTCTGCAGACTAGTGCTGAATTGTGATTTGGAAAGCTGTTTTGTGGGCAAGAGAACTAACCATGGTTTGTTCATTCTCCAAGCTGGGAGAACTTCAAAGGCTTATTATCACAATAACAAAGCATGTTTTGTTGTTATAAAACAAACATGTTGTGTTGTCTCAGGGGCACAAACCTTGTTGAGCCTATGGGCACTGTTGAAATTCTGAGAGCATAGCGGGTGGTACAACAAGTTGACTACTGGAAGGGTGGCCAACTACAAAATGGCTGCCATAATGGCAGGGGTCAATCAGCAAACGCTGGGAGATTCCAGTCCAAGTGTCTGCCTATGATGTTCATGCTCTAGTTTGTTCCTCTGTCCACTCATTCTAGCAAAGTAAATTAAATTTTAACAAATTGTATCTATTATTCATAGGGTTGCCAGGTCCAACTCAGGAAATATCTGGGGACTTTGGGGTGGAAGCCAGAAGCAAGGTTGTGACAAGCATGATTGAACTCTGAAGGGAATTCTGGCCACCACATTTAAAGGAACCGTGTTCCTTTTAAATGCCTTCCCTCAATTGGAAATACTGGGGGATGGGGGCACCTTTTGGGGGGGTTCATGGTCTGATTTTTTTAAACTTCAGGAGGGTTTTGAGGAGAGGCACCAGATACTATGCTGAAAATTTGGTGCCTCAATCTCAAAAAACAGCCCCTGCAGCGGTCCAGATACCTGTGAAACAATTTTCCATTATACCCTATGGGGACTGGTCTCCATAGGGTATAATGGAGTTCTCGGTGGACACTCCCTCCCCCATCCTGCTTTCTGATAGCCCAGAAGCGGAGGGAGGGCCTCCAAACCAGGGGATTCCCTGCTCTCAGCTGGGGACTAGCAACCCTGATTTTATTCAGGTTTACCAGGAATCTTTGCTGTTAGGTTCAACAATTTGCCTGCTGATTAACTGAATGGTTCTTATTTGTCATCCACCTTGAGTCCCAGTGAAACTGACTATAAATGAAGCTACTAATGACAAAATGGTCCCTGAAACCATGAAGGCAACAGAGGAAAAGCAAAAGGCTTTTCCCGGTGTGAACAAAACATCTCATTCTAGTCACATGAATTTAATTCATTGATGACAGCCTGCAGCATACTTTGTGGCCAGTCTGAGTTAGCAGTTATATTGTCAGACCAGAACTGGAAGACTCGGATTCAAATCCCCACTTTGGCATGGAGTTCACTGGTGACTTTGGACAGTCCTGCTTTCTCAGCTTGACTTACGTCATGGGGTTGTGAGGATAAAATGGGGACCATAATGTACCCTCCCCCCTAGCTCCCTGAAGGAGAGGCAGTCTAAAAATCTAATTTAAAAAATGAGGGAAACCAATTCATCTTGCAAATGTAAGGTCCATCATTTTTCACAAGTGGGATTGGATTTATTCTTGCCTGAGCATATAGATTGTCTGCCAAGATTGCACCCTGAGGTAAATTCCAGCAGTCCAATGGTAACACTCCTTTCCCTTCCATCTTCTGGCCTAACTTTCTCTTTCCCCTGCCTCTTGAGTAGTTTCTCTGGCTTTACCACTCTCTCAGCTTTGGGGGCAGTGGGGCAGGCGCTCCAACTCTGAGATAATATGCCAGGGGGCCCCCAAGATTTTGACTGCCTAGGGGCCTCCACAGGGTTTAATCCAGCACTGGGAGCAAGGTTTGGAGAGGGGAGGAACTTTAGCAGGCTATAATGCCTTGAGTCCACCATCCAAAGGAGCCATTTTCTTCAAAGGGAACTGATTCTCATTAACTAGAGATCGATTGTAATAGGAGGCAGGCTCCAGGCCCCACTTGAAGGTTGGCAACCCCAGGTGTTCCTATGTGCATATACATGGGTGAAGGAGCCGTACTTCCTCTAGGCAACACTGTTATTTATCTCATGTAGATGACTACAGAGGGTTCATACGTATCTTAATGCAAGAGCAAAGAACAAAGCACAAAACACCACAGAGGGAGAGCCCTTTGTGCTTTAGTTTTGAGAGCTGGTACCCAACCTCAACAGGGCATCCTGCAGTCCAGGCAGCGCTTAAGAGGTTAGCCAAAGCAGAGCCCTTTTCCCCCTTTCACAACAGTTCCTGGAAGTCTCTAGAGTTCCGGGAAAGCTGCCCAGTTTCTGCGGCGTCTCTGCCTCGAAGCTGGATCTGCAGTGCTGGCGGGCTGTGTATTTCAGGAATGTGAAAATCTGGCACAGCAAGCACTTCCAGCTTCAGCCAAGATGATGTGTCGGAACATGACTGCAGTTAATTAAAAAAAGAAGAGGTCCGCAAGACACAAAGGAGATTGGGGGGAGGGGGAGAAAGGAAGAGAAAGTTTTGCAAAACGTTAAGAAATCCATTAGGTCTTACAGATGGAATGGGTCAGCTGCCAGAACTGAAGAGCCCAACCAAGAATCCAAAAGAAAATATAGCAACAGCATGAGCATCGCTAACCCAAAGGGCTGTGCTCCACTAGGTTCCAGAGGTATAGGTGCCAGCCTCCAGACGGTGGCTGGCAATTCTCCCGCTAAGTTGTGGAGGCTTGTGAGCAAAAATTCTATTTTGTGAGCAACGGGCTTTAAAATTGTGAACTACTGCATAAATTAGTTTGCTCTGGGGCCATTTTTTCTGAGCTACCACAAAATTGTGTGAATCAGAGGCTAAAAAACTGTGAGCTAGCTCACACTAACTCAGCTTAAAGAGACCACTGGTGGCTGGAGATTTCCTGGGATTACAACGGATCTCCAGGCAACAGCGATCATCAGTTCACTTGGAGAAAGAAGACGATGACATTGGATTTATATTCCGCCCTCCACTCAGAGTCTCAGAGCGACTTACAATCCCCTATATCTTCCTCCCTCGCAACAGGTGGGGTAGGTGGGGCTGAGAGAGCTCTCTCAGAAGCTGCCCTTTCAAGGACAACTCCTGTGATAGCTATGGCTGACCCAAGGCCATTCCAGCAGCTGTAAGTGGAGGAGTGGGGAATCAAACCCAGTTCTCCCAGATAAAGAGTCCGTGCACTTAACCACGACACCAAACTGGCCACTTTGAAAGGTAGACTCTATGTCATTACAACCCACTGAAGTCCTCTCTCCATACCCCACCCTCTCAAGGCTCCACCCCTAAAATTTCCCAAACTAGAACTGGCAACCCTAATCCAGATCCATTCACATCCAGATCTCCATTTTACACATTCAGGGGCAAGTTGTTACTTTATAAGATAGAGCATCTGTTTGGCTGACAGAAGGCCCTAGGTTCAATCGTGAGTGCCTCCAGTTCAAGGATTTACCAGTTGGTGATGTTCTCAGACATTGCCTGCCACTTAATGGATTTGTATACAATATGTACACACCAGTGTTCCTTCTAAACTGAGCTAGTGTGAGCTAGCTCACAGCCTCCAGCTCACACATTTTTGTCTTAGCTCAGGAAGGATGTCCCCAGAGCACACTAATTGATGCAGTAGCTCACAACTTTAATGCCAGGAGCTCACAAAGTAGAATTTTTGCTCACAAGACTCTGCAGCTCAGAGGGAACATTGGTGCAGACGTGTGTGTAAAGTGCTGTCACAGCTGACTGATGGTGTCCCCACCAAGGGGCTTGCAAGGCCAGTGAGAAGCAAGGGTGCCTGGCCATCCTCGTCCCTTGCAGCATCCCACACTTCTCTCCCTTCCAAGGACTGACCCTGCTGAGCTTCTGAGAACTGACAAGATGGAAGCCCCTATTTAATTGACGAAAAGATTTAGTTGTTCATTGATTAAACATTGCAGCTCAAACTAAAATGCAAGTCTGAATGGGATATTATGGTTCAAAAAGAGGTTTCAATTTTTATTTCAGCTTCCTTTTCCAGCAGCAGTGTCTCTCTCTCTCTCAGGGATGCCAGCTTCCAAGTGAGGCCTGGAGATCTCCCGCTTTTACAACTGATCTGCAGCTGGCAGAGATGAGTTCCTCTGGAGAAAATGGCTGCTTTGAAGGGTGGACTCTGTGGCCTTGGATCCTGCTGAGGCCCCTCCCCTCCCAAAGCCCCGCCCTCTTCCTGAAACCACCCCCAAAGACTCCAGATATTTTCCAACACAGACTTAGCAACCTCTCTCTCTCTCTCTCTCACTTGCTCTTGTTCTTTCAGCAACTGAAGAGCAGGTTTTGAGCAGAAAGAGTTAAATCTGAGGGGCTTTTAGAATTTAGTTGCTGTCTGTCAGGCGAGTCGGGCACAGCAGCACATGCAGACTCCCAAGTGTCTCCATGTGCGTGAGACAGAGCAAGCTTGGCATGGCTGCCCCCCCCCCCCGACCTGGAGGCTTTCAACTGCTGGAGGCCTCACACCTGTTCGTGCAGCCCTTCCCATGCATACACACCTAGGCAGGTATACCCCCTCACCCACACCCACAGCAGCCGTCAGCAGGGTGGGGTGGGAAACCTGGGCTGGTATTCCTTAGACACCAAACCGAGCCAAGTTGTCTGTTGGGGGGGCTGCTTTGAAGCCAATCTTCCCCCAGTTCAGACTTCTTAACCCTTAGCTTGACAAGGCTCTGTGCAAATGCTGACAGCACAATCCTAAACAGAGTGGCAACGTCCTCTTCAGACGTCATAGTGAATGCACGTACATTCTGCACGGATGCCTGTGTGTGCATCTGTTTGTAAGAAGGAGGAAGCTTCCGTATGTTCACTTTGCTGATGACACCCGGGAACAGTACTTAGATAAATGTGGGAATTAAATCACACGCTCATATATTCAAGGTTCCTCAGGGTACATTCACTTCAATGTACTTGGGAAAGTACGCTGGGTCTCTGCTAAAGCAGACACTTATCCTGAAAGCAACAGAAAGTAGAGTAGGCTCTTGAAAAAATGGAATCATGGCTTAAGAACCTCCCTG
Organism: Heteronotia binoei; assembly: GCF_032191835.1. Classification (NCBI taxonomy): domain Eukaryota; kingdom Metazoa; phylum Chordata; class Lepidosauria; order Squamata; family Gekkonidae; genus Heteronotia; species Heteronotia binoei. Next base: position 62,377,020 of record NC_083233.1, read on the forward strand.
AGCATAAGCAGTGTTCCTTTTACTCCATGAAGAATGCATTCTTAAGAAAAACAGGATGCAGCCTTGATCATGTACAGGCAGCCTTTGATTGTAAAGAGAACCCGTTGGTCAGGAGATAATCCACACCTTGCAAATGCAGTATTGGCTCTGTGAACATACAAACATCAATGCACAAAGCTCCATTTGAACCAGATCGTGAGCCCATCTACTCTGACTACAAGTTGATCTCCAGAGCCTCTCTCCCAGTTCTGCACTCCCCTTACGAAAATGAGAGTCCATGCTAAACTTTTCCCATCACTGCTCAAGTGACTAGTGTAACATTCACATAAAAATGTAAAGGCAGGGACTGCAGCTCAGTGGAAGAGCCGCTGCCTTGCATGCAGAAGGTCCCAGGTTCAATCCCCAGCATCTGCAGTTAAAAGGATCAAGTAGGAGGTGATATGAAAGACCTTCACCTGAGACCCTGGAAAGCTGCTGCCAATCTGAGTAGACGAAACTGACCTCAATGGAGCAATAGTCTGTCTCAGTATAAGGCAGTTCCATGAGTGCTCCAGATGTAAAAAAGCCCTCCTGGATAGACCTGTGGTCCATCTAGTCCAGCATCTTGCTTCCCACAGTGGCTAAGCAGTTTCCATGGAGGCCAACAAACAAGGGACAGATGGTGGCCAGATGACATGAAGTAATGGTATATGGTGTCCAGATCACGTGAAGTGATGGTATTGCTTTGCTCTGGTTAGACCTCACCTAGAGTATTATGTTTAGTTGTGGGCACCACAATTTAAGATGGATATAGACAAAGCTGGAACATGTTCAGAGGAGGACAACAAAGATGGTGAGGGGTCTGGAGACTAAGTCCTATGAGGAAAAGTTGAAGGAGCTGGCTATGTTTAGCATGGTGATATGATTGAGAGGTGATATGATCACAATCTTCAAGTTCTTGAAGGACTGTCTTATAGAGCAGGGATGGCCAACGGTAGCTCTCCAGATGTTTTTGCCTACAACTCCCATCAGCCCCAGCCAGCATGGCCAATGGCTGGGGCTGATGGGAACTGTAGGCAAAAAACATCTGGAGAGCTACCGTTGGCCACCCCTGTTATAGAGGACGCTGTGGAGTTGTTTTCTATTGCTCCAGAAGGCTGGACCAAAACCAAATGGGTTAAAATTAAATCAAAAGAGTTTCTGGCTGAATATTAGGAAGAACTTCCTGACAGATAGATCTTGGAAGCTAAGCAGGGTCAGCCTCAGCCCTGGTTAGTTCTTGGATGGGAGACCACCACAGAAGTACAAGGTTGCTATGCAGAGGCAGGAAAGGGCAAACCACCTGTGTTTGCCTTGAAAGCCCCATGGTGTCTTACCATAAGTTGGCTACAACTTGGCAACACCTTCCACCACCACCCTATAAAACAGCACATCAACCCCTGCCCTTTTGGCAGCTAAGTAAGAGAAGTCCCCATAGCTCAGTGGTTACCAGCACGGCCCATAGAATGCCCAAAGACCATCTCTATCTGAAACAGATCTTGGTGGGAGAGATCTTTGTCTAGAGACCAGTTAGGGCAGATGGCACTGGGCAATACCCAGGGCTTCTTTTTGTAGCAGGAACGCCTTTGCTTATTAGTCCACACTTTCTGATGTAGCCAATCTTCCAAGAGCTTCCAGGGCTCTCAGTATAGGGCCCACTGTAAGCTCCAGGAGGATTGGCTATATCAGGGGTGTGTGGCCTAATATGCAAAGGAGTTCCTGCTACAAAAAAAAAAGCCTTGGCAACACCATTCAGGCAGTGAACTGTCCCAGACCTGCACAGCTTCACGAAACCTTCTTCATGGTGTGCCCGACCACCAACTCCTGGGACCAGGGACCAGAAAGTCCAGGAGATAGGTCATGAACCCCCGACTCTGATTTTAAGGCAGCTCTTTTACCCACAACTCGCAGCTATTCAGTTGGCCCTCCTTGTTTCTCATTCCATCTACTCTTTTTATAATTGGTCCCAGGTGAAACATTTATCACAACATCTGGCTCCCTGCTCCCCTGCACAAATGGCTGGAAAGCCAAACCAGTTGATTCTCAAATATTTCACACTCCGCTTTGTGCCAGCAAGGCAAGACAAATGTGTCCTGCATCTGTTCCTTTGTTAAGCAACACAGGCTTTTAAACTTCCAGGCCCTTTCTAAGCCGTTTTTAGTCAGTCCTCCTTGGGGCACTGACTTGAAGCAACAAAAGTCAAGAGAGTGGACCACCTTCTGCCAGGAGAGAAATATAAGAGATCTTGCAACCTAAGTAAAATGGAGGATCAAACAAATGGATGAAAACTTCTTGAAAGAAACCCTTGTGGGGCCCAGGGATTAGAGATGCCATCATTAGAGATGAGACCTGGAGATCCCGCAGAAATACAGCTCATTTCTAGACTACAGAGGTCAGTTCCCCTGGAGAAAATGGATGCTTTGGAGGGTGGACTCTTTGACATTGCACCCCACTGAAGTTCTTGTTCTCCCCAGGCTTCATCCTCAAATCTCCAGTAGTTTCCCAGCCTGGAACTGGCAACCCTACTCCCCCCCCACCATCCCCTGACAGTGGCAGTGGGGGGGGGGGGGGACCTGGCAGCCCTACTGAAGATCTCCCAGAATTACAACAGAGATCAGTTTCCCTAGAGAAAACTGCTGCTTTTGAAGGGTGGACTGTATAACATTATACTCTGCCCCTACTCAGACTCCATCCCCAGATCTCCATGGATTTCCCAACACTGAGCAGCAACTCCCCCCCCCCCCCCGGACTCCTATATGAAGACATGTGGTCACAGTCCTGCAGGAATATAATTGAGGGTGCTTTTCCAGCTTTCGTCTTCATGGATTCCCAAGTTCCGAATTATCCGTTCTTTCTGTTGTTGTTCAGTCGCAGCGTCGAGTCCGACTCTTTGCGACTCCATGGACCAAGTCACGCCAGGTCCTCCTGTCTTCCACCATCCTACGAAGTCGGTGCAAATTCATTTTAGTTACATCAGTAATGCTGTCCAGCCATCTCATCTGTTGCCATCCCCTTCTTCTTTTGCCTTCTGTCTTTCCCAGCATCAGGATCTTCTCCAGTGAGTGCTCCCTTCTCATTTGGTGGCCAAAGTATTTGAGTTTCAGCTTCAGCATCTGACCTTCCAGGGAAGAGTCCGGGTTGATTTCCCTTAGGACTGACTGATTTGATCTTCTTGCAGTCCAAGGGACTCTCAAGATTCATCTCCAGCACCACAGCTCAAAAGCATCTATTCTGTGCTCGGCCTTCCTTATGGTCCAACTCTCACAGCCATACATTACTACTGGCAGGGGTGGAATTCTAGCAGGAGCTCCTTTGCATATTAGGCCACACACCCCTGATGTAGCCAATCCTCCAAGAGCTTACAAGGCTCTTTTTTGTAAGCTCTTGGAGGATTGGCTACATCAGGGGTGTGTGGCCTAATATGCAAAGGAGCTCCTGCTAGAATTCCACTCCTGACTACTGGGAATATCATCGCTTCGGCTATATGGACTTTTATTGGCAGGGTGATGGCTTTACTTTTTATTATACTGCCTAAGTTTGACATAGAACCAATTCTTAGGAATCTTCCTAGTGTCCAGATTTTGTAAAGAGTACTAAGCATATGCTGAGGGATACCAGTCTTCATTACATGGGTTCACAGGACTGGTATTACATATGGGTTGTTTGCCCCAGTTTGGATGTTGATGGGAAAAGGGTTTTTCTCCCCCTCACTTCCTCATAGCATCAGGATGGGTGCTTCTGTGCACCTCTTGGTTTTTTCCAGTCTTTCCTAAACATGCTTTGCTGTGAGGTTTTGGGAAAGGTTGCAACAAAGCTGGAATGACACCCATGTGGACATGGAAGCCCAGATTTCCCCAGTCCTGCCCATATGACAGCTCTTTTTCTTCTCCCAGTTGCCTGCAGTGGCCATTTCACCACCACCACCACCTAAGGTTGCCAGCCTCCAGGTGCGGCTTGGAGAGCAGAGATCAGCTCCCCTGGAAAAAATGGCTGCATTGAAGAGCAGACTCTATGGCACTGTACCATACTGAGGCCCCACCTCTCCCCAAACCCTGCCCTCTCCTGGCTCCACCCCCAAAGTCTCCATGTATTTTCCAGCACAGACCTGGCAACCCTGCAACCACCAGAGACATTCTTTTTTTTTTTTTAAGACAGCTATCAGTGCACAGGAGCTCTCTTTTATAACTGATCAATTGATGAAATGTATGTGCCTCCTCTTCAGATACCTGCTTGAAGGAGATAGCAAAATAAAAGCAATGTGATAAGACCACAAAAATATAAGCAATGTTAGTATGATCAATAACAAAACAAGCCAGAGGGCACAAAAACAGCATAAAACAACACTCAGCAGCCTAAAGTGATATTCATAAAACAAGAATAAAACAAGTTTAGTTTATTCAATTTCTATCCTGCTCCATTTCCTACAAGCAGGACTTGGGGCAACGTATAACAACAGCAGCAGCAGCAGCAAATAATAATAATTATTATAAATTGTTTTGTTGTTGTTGTTGTTTTAAAGGTAAAGGTAGACCCCTGAGCAAGCACCAGTCGTTTTCCACTCTGGGGGTCACTGTCCTTTTCCTATGTAGAGGCTGCAGGGAGGGGGGAGGCAATGGAAAGCTGAAGTCAGAGGGGCAGATAAGGAAAGCAGATTCGGTTGCCAACTCCAGGTTAGGAAATTTCTGGAGATGGTGGGGTTTGAGGAGGGGTAGGACCTCAGAAAGATACAATACCATGCACTCCACACTCCAAACCAACCATTTCCTCCTGGGGAACCACTATTGCCATTCTCCAGGTGACAGGTAGAGATCATGTAGAATTACAACTGCTCACACACAGAACCTTTATTGACATAACATTACAGCTGTTCTCCAGATGGCAAAGATCAGCTCCCCTTGAGGTGGGGGGAGTGAATTACTTCACTTGGGTGGGTGGGAAGAAAGCAAGGGTGGATGGGCATTCACCCAGAGCCTCTTTCTAGAGCCCATTGCATTTTTCTTCACAACAGACCTTATGCCTAGTACAATCCGTATTTCACCTATAAGGGGGTCTTAAACTAGAAAGGGTAAGACATAAACGGGGGGGGGGATAACATAGGAGACTACTGATTTCTGCAAACATTGCTGTTTGCTCGCATGGCCGGCGCATAGGAGTAGGCAAGGTAAGCGGTCACCTCAGGCACCCCCTCCCACTGCTCACTGTTCTCAGCTTCGCAGGTCACAGAACGGGAAAGCTGAGAGTGGCAGGATGGCATGCCAGTTTGTGCTTTCCTCCAAGCCCAGCTTCCTAGCTGGCCTCAGTCCCCCTCTTGAAGGTGAGACAGCCTTGGAACGAGGCACAGCAGCCCCACCACCCCTTTCGCCTGCCCGAGACCCAGGCAGACGAAAGAGGTGGTGTGACCTTGCTCTGACCACCATGGTGGTGGCCTGGGGCAGCAAAAACCCCAGCGCCACCCCTGTGTCCTCAGCCATATCCTGGGCAGAACATCTCAGTCTTATAAGCCCTGTAAAAACGGGGTGGGGGCAGGGGGATCTCTGTGTTAAAAGACGCTGGTTTTTAAAAAATGTTCTGGCTTGGTGCCTAAAGGACAGTTAGGTTGACAGCAGGTGAGCCTCTAGACTCATTTATCATTGCAGTTATATGTTAAAAAAATCAATAAAATAAAGAGATGTTTTGCTTTTGCTGAGGTGGAGTATGAAAGCTGCATGGTCCATCTCTCTCTATTACCCATTTTGCCTCTCTGGCTCGGTATTTGTCCATGGAAGATTTCAGGTGCAACAACAACTCTCTGGTGCTTCCACGTTCTCCCACTGCCTTCCCCGTGGCTGCCCCCTCCCTCATCTGTCCGCCCAGCAGGAAAAACAACTACCGTACTTTACCCAAAGAAATGCTTTCTTCGCTTGTCTCAATCCTGCTTGGGTGGAAAGCTGCCTGGCTGGTCTTTCTTGTGTGACTACCTGGCCTGACTCTAAAAGCTGAGCAAGTTCATTTGGATTGGATTGCAATTATGCCACCTGGGAAGTGCAGTTCAATCCAAAAAGTTCTGAACACTAGCCAGTGTGATAAAGGTCACCAATTGTGCAGGCACAAAGAAGACACAGGATCCCAGGATACCTAGAAAGGTGCAAATAGGCCTTCCCCTGCGGCCATTTCCACAGTGCAGGAGGGAAGGCAGAAGCTCCTCCTCTTCTCCTGCAATGCTTCCAAGCTGCACCAAGTGACAAGCAATGAAGCAGTTTCCAAAGTGAGTTGAGTTCCCAGGATGTGTGCATGACCATCTGTCATTATCCTAGGCCTAGTGTGGCCTACAGGCTCCAGGGAAACTTTTATTACAGTAGCAACCAGGCCTACATCTCCTAGGGTCCCTTCTGTTCCTCTGACTGGGTAGGGAGAAGTTTTGAAGGGAAAACTTGCCCAATGGAGAATAGAGCAGTGAGAACTGGGAGGAAAGGATAAGAGGCCAAGTAGAGAGAGAGAGTTGTTCTATCAGGAAAGGCTGAGCTGGAGAGAGGCTGCAGCAGGAGAGTTCCCTCGTCCAAAGAGGGGTGAATGAGTTGGAAGCAGAAGCAGGGAACATGTAGTTAGTCATGTCAGGGCTTCGATTTTCCTTGTACCACCTTTACTGTTTTTCCCTGTTCACTGTTGCACTAATAATTAATACCCACTTGTTTGTTCTTGAACAGGTATAATAAAATTATTGTTGCTTTACTGCCTGGGTCCCCACATCTCTTCCGTCACAGACAGAAGGGGTTTTGTTAAGAAGGAAGACAGGGCTGGGTGGGTGGGTGCTCTGTGCCCTCCCAGACAGATTTGTACCACAGTGGTGGCAGCCTGCAGAGTTCCATCCTGATCCCTGCTTGTGACACTGTCAGTCAGATCAGGGGACCCCTAACCCAAGTTGTGTCACACGTCATGTACAGCTGGGCCCTAAGACAATGGAAGGGATTAGATTTCCCCCAGTTCTTTCTGCTTTTGACCCTTGGGGCCACTTTGTCCTGCATTCTGTTCTGTTCCATCCATCTTCAAATTTAACTTGGAGAATAGTTTTAATTGATTTCAGAATTGGAGCTCTCCACTCCACCCCCTTACAGCTTAACTGATACCCAGCAGAGCATATGCACACTGACGCTTGGTTGTGACAATCCCATCGCAAAGATTCTTTTCCCGCTGCGAGGTACTCGATGCACATATGTGGCGGTGTGCACACTAACAACTGGGGGTGGGGGAGAACACATACCCAACTGCACCTCCACATCACTCTGGACAAAGTATGGGAATGAAACAAACAAAACTTCAGCACAGAATTCTTAATTCCAGTACAAAAGAAAAACTGAAACGAGCAGAAGAATGGAAAATCAATGATCATGACTGCACTGGTGCCACTCCGGAAAAGAAGAATAAAAGAATAATAATCATATAATTCATAACTGAAAAGAAATTTGGGTAGGCAGATCCGACAAACATCCAGAAATTATGATGTCCACCAGCCATTAATATTTTCCTCCCAACAGCTCTGTATTTAATAATATAAACGATGTGTTTAGATATCTGCAATTATTCTGTGGTTTCAATAAGATCCTTGATGGCTCACTTGTATGGAGCCACATCCTAGGATGGCTGGGCATAATTTAGTAGGTTAAAAAGTACCAGATGCAGCACAGACCCCGAAAGGCATTCTGCATGCTTTAAGTGCTGCTGAAGGGTAACTGAAAATTCTGCCTTGTGTGTCTTCTCCTAGTCCAGCTACAGGAGAAGTTGGGACTAGGAACCATTGTTTGGGGTAAGATAGCAAGGCAAAATGTACAGAAATCCATGGCTCCAACACGGCCGGTGGCAGTCTCAGAGGAACAGAAAATGTTCAGTGCAAGAGAACCGGATCTTTGGCTTATAGCCTAGGTTTGCCAATCCCCAGGTCCCAGCAGGGGTTCCCCCGGTTTTGCAGGCTCCTTCCCACCCCCACTCTTCCGTCCTTCCGAGGTCGGTAAAATGAGTACCCAGCTTGCTGGGGGGGGGAAAGTGTTAAAGACTGGGGAAGGCAATGGCAAACCACCCCGTAAAAAGTCTGCCATGAAAACGTTGTGAAAGCAATGTCACCCCAGAGTTGGAAACGACTGGTGCTTGCACTGGGAACCTTTCCTTTCCTTTTTCCCACCCCCACTCAGCTGGCTGGCAGGAGGAAGTCCCACCTCAACAGCCCTCATGTCCCTTTCCACTTCGAAAGGCTAAAGAAGATGCTTGGAAAGGTTTACTTTTTAGATGGCATGTCTGTGCCTTTAAATCTAGGAGCTAGGGAGTGGGGTGAGCCTGCAAAACAATATGCCTGTTGGGAGGAAAGGAAGGAAGGAGCCCCCTCACTCCATTGTTTTACAGCCCCTTCAGAACAGGATTACACAGTAGAGAGAGAACCTCTGGTTTCCCTGTGTTAGTCTGAAGAACGTGGTTGAGTGTACAGCATTCAACAACTCTCATTGTGAGTAAATTGCCACAGTGAGACCACAAAATGTGTGCTTCCAAACTGTGTTTATTTTGGCTGCTGTGTGTGTGTGTGTGAGTGTGTGTGTGTGTGTGTGTGTGTGAGAGAGAGAGAGAGAGAGAGAGAGAGAGAGAGAGAGAGTAGCTAGCTGCTGGAAATGAAGATTGTATTCAGGGGAACTGCACTGTTGTATTTTTATTTATTTATCTTAGGGAATGGGAAAGTCTCCCAGCCCTAGCCCCAAAGTCCCCAGGTATTTTCTACTTGGCAACCCTATTACAGCCTGGTTTCTCCTGACCAACAACCAGATCCTTTTCCCTGCCCACCTTTCCTGCAAACCTTCAAGAAGTGACAAGTGAATGTAATTTTTTGTCTGTATTGCACATGTCCAGTGTCTACCCTGGTATGGTGGCCTGCATTATTCAGATACTCAGTGGGCAAAAGAATTTGCAGTCCAGCTTCTGTGAGGAAAAGGGAAAGAGTCAGTACAGTCAGAACAGCTGAGGGCTAGGAAGACGTCCTCAGACAAGGGAAGACATTGAAAAGAGGAAGTGCTAAAAAGAAAAGTGGAACTGGAGGACAAAGAGCCCTAGAAGATACTGGATTTATATTTCACACTATGCTCTGAATCTCAGAGCGGTCACATCTCCTTTACCTTCCCCCCCCACCTCCACAACAGACACCCTGTGAGATGGGTGGGGCTGAGAGAGCTCTTGCAGCAGATGCCCTTTCAAGGACAACTTTGCGAGAGCAATGGCTGACCCAAGGCCATTCCAGCAGCAACAAGTGGAGGAGTGGGGAATCAAACCCGGTTCTCCCAGATAAGAATCCACACACTTAACCTCTACACCAAACTCACCTATGAATCTGGCAGATAGGGGAGAGAGTGTACCCTTGGCAGAGCAGAAATGGGTAGGCCAAGAAAGTCAGGAGGTTTGGAACGTCTAGACCAGGCAGCTGAGGGGACGCAGAGTGGCCAGTTCTGACAAGGGGGCAATTCCACCAGCTATGATCTCTGCTGTTACTGCAGCCTTGCAGTCCAGTAACCATACTGGGAAAATGAAAACCAGAAAACAGCAGTTGGATCTTGGGGTAGGGGTGGGGAGCATATGCATGCAGGGGCTGGATTTCACAGCGATTTGAGCTAACCAGCCAAACATTTGGCTGCCGGCTTTTAATCTGGTTTGGATTTGTCATCTTTAATCTTGCAATTTGGATGGCAGCTTCCTCTCCAGGGGCAGCAAGATGCCTGCCAGAATGAGCACAGAAAGCAGCATGACAGGAACACCAGTTCAGGCTCAAGACACACGGTGCCGGGAGTTTCCAGATTGTGACATGTTGGCACGATAAACCATGCATTTGCCACTTGGTCACTGCGAGCAATCCGGTCAAGACCCTGCAAGGTACAGTGATTAGGATTTCCAGAATTAGGACCTGAGTTCAAATCCCCACTCTGCCATGAAGTTTGCTGGGTGACTTTGGGGCAGTCTTAACCCAGTCAACTTCACAGGGTTATTGGGAGGGTTTAAAAAAGAGGAAAGGAGAACAGGAAACCATGAAGCTGCCTGATACGGATTCAAACCATTGGTCTATCATGACCAGTACTGTTTATTCCAACTAGCAGCAGCTCTCCAGGATTTCAGGCAGAGGTCTTTCACATCACCTCCTACCTGATTCCTTTAACTGCAGATTCCTGGGATTGTCCCTAGGACCTCCTGCATGCCAACCCATGCCAACCTCTTGCATGCCAACCCACTGCTGCTGACCCCCACCCATACCTGCTTCCTGCCACCCATCTGCATGCCCTTCCCCATTGGTTTGTATCAAGTGGAACTCTCTGTCTGGGGCAGTAATGCTCTGTATTCTTAGTGCTGGGGGGGGGCAACAGTGGGAGGGCTTCTAGTGTCCTGGCCCCACTGATGGACCTCCTGATGGCACCTGGGGTTTTTTTGGCCACTTTGTGACACAGAGTGTTGGACTGGGTGGGTCACTGGCCTGCTCCAACATGGCTTCTCTTATGTTCTTAAGTGCTCAGCTGCCCTGGCTCCCAGTTGCCCAGCATCAATGGAGAAAGGCACGCGGTGCACAGAGGAGATACTGCTGGAGGCCCTCACTCCCAGCTGCACTCACCAGTAGGGCCAGCCCTAGACTGGCACCCTAGGCAAGGCTAAGATCTAGAACCCCCCTCCCCTGCACTGAAAACATCGAGTCCAATGGGGAGTGCTCAATTCAGGCCCCCAGAAGTCAATTGCCTAGTTTGCCTAGTGGCAGGGCTGATCCTGCTCACCAGGCAGTGGTGATGGAGAAAGGAGGTGCAGGCAATTGAACATGAGCAGTGGAATGGCTTATGAGTGGGAGAAGGCCTTGCACCACCAGACACCCCCCCCACCCTCCCCCCCACATCCAGGAGGTGGGGATGGGTGGGGATCAGCAGCAGCGGGTCCCACCAAGAGTCAGGGTTGTCAAGTCCCACCCAGCAAACAGCAGGAGATTTATTTTCATTTATTTTTATTTTATTGAGTTTGTATCCTGCCCTTCCTGCACGCAGCCTCAGGGGCAGGTTCCGCCACATGCCAACAACAGTTAAAACCGCAGCGTTCGAAATGTACAGATTAAAATGTCTACAATTCAGCAACAATAGTCAGCGCCTCGACAGATGCAGCCGATAGGGCCGTAGGGGGTGTGGGGCTGCCAGATCCAGGTTGGGAAACTCTTAAGAGATCTGCAAGGCTTTTTTGTTTGTTTTTTTAAAAGCCCAGCAGGAACTCATTTGCATATTAAGCCACACACCCCTGACACCAAGCCAGCTGGAACTGCGTTCCTGCTCAAAAAAAGCCCTGGAGATCTGGGGATGGAGCCTCAGTGGGCTACAGTGCTACAGTCACATCTTACAGCACATGCATTTTCTCCAGGGGAACTGATTTCTGTAGTATGGAGATAAGTTGTAAGTCTGGGGGATCCCCTGGTCTCATCTGGAGGCTGGCATGTCTAACTAGGAACCCTGGGTTCTGACGGCTAGGATTGCCAAGTCCAATTCAAGAAATATCTGGGGACTTTGGGGGTGGAGCCAGGAGCAAAGTTGTGACAAGCATAATTGAACTCCAAAGGGAGTTCTGGCCCTCACATTTAAAAGGACTGCACACCTTTTAAATGCCTTCTTTCCATAGGAAATAATGAAGGATACATAGAATTTGGGGCACATAGAATTGGACCCCCTGGTCCAATCTTTTTGAAACTTGGAGGGTATTTTGGGGAGAGGCACTAGATGCTATGCTGCAAATTTGGTGCCTCCCCCCCCAGAGCCCTAGATACCCGCAGATCAATTCTCCATTATTTCCTATGGGGGTACATCTCCATAGGGAATAATAGAGTTCCCAGCAGACATTTCCCTTCCCTCCCCTTGCTTTCTGATGACCCTGAAGTGGGGGGAAGGCCTCCAAACCGGGGGATCCCCTGCCCCCACCTGGGGATTGGCAACCCTACCAGGCTGCCCCACCTCAGGGTATACTGACACACTGGGTGGCTCCCCTGCAGAGTTACTGCCCATTAGAGGAGCCCATATTGACCTTCCCAGACCAGCAGTCTTATCCAATAGAAGGCACCTGCATATTTATCTTGAATCACTAGAAGGGGCAGGAACTGAATCTGGGACCTTTGGCCCACCAAGCAGCCTTTTCTGGGAGGCCGTCTCCCACCCCGAACCACAGCCCTCCTTCCAGACTTGCTAACCCTGGACCTTGGGGTGGGGGGGGGGGGGCGCGTTGAGGTGTATAGGCACAACCAAAGTCCGTTCCTACCCTCACCCCATAGATGCCTGCCAGTTCCTCCACTGCTAGCAGAAACTAAAAAACCTGAGTGTTTCCTCCTCTGTTTTCAGCATGCTGCAGCAAATGTATCAGGGCAGGTATGGGCACAATTATGTGCTGTGAGCATCCACCCTTCCCCCCCCCCCCAAAAAAAAACCCCTAAGCCTGCAGTTCTGAGAAGTGGAAGCATAGTGCAAAAAGCAGAAAGATACAGTCCAAGGCTGCAAGGCAGCAGTGCGGAATTGGGGGGGGGGGCGGTGTTGGAGATTAACAGGAGGACTGCTCAGGCACACCCAGCCTCTGATTCCAAGAAGGGACCATTACGACTCACTCCAAGCGATTCTCTCTCAAGGGTGAGCAAATTCCGCATGATTCAGCCAATCTGGCTGTTGGCTCAGCTCAGCGCAGCATCTCTCTCTCTCTCTTTTTAATATTGCAAAACATGAAAGCGAGCCTTCCCCAGCTCCAGAAGAATCGTCTTAGAAAGAGCCAGGCGGCTCCCGATGCCAGAATGATCGTTGCTTTGGCAGCAGTCGGCGGATTCATTTTTTATTGGTCACAAACGCTTTCCAGATGTTGGGCTGGAGAAGGCAGTGCTGGTGACTTGGCTCCCGGCCCCAGTCACTTTGTTAAACTCTTGACCCGCAGAGGGTGAAAAGCAGCCGAGGAACAGGGCTGAGTCACTGGGAGGGCAGCCCTTCATGGAAGGGGAGAGGCCCAGCTCTACGGCTCTGTGCCTTGGCTGCCTGGTCATAGGTTGCCAACCTCCAGGCAGGGGCTGGAGACACCTCACCATTACAGTCGATTTCCAAATGAAAGAGATCAGCTCCTCTGGAGCAAAAGGCTGCTTTGGGGAGCAGACGCCATGGCATTATACTCTCCCTCCAGAACTCCAGGAATTCCCCAACTGCAGCCACATGTGGTTCTTTTGTACATATTGTGTGGCTCTTGAAGCCCCCACCGCCCCACTGGCCAGCTTGGAGAAGGCATTTTCTCTTTAAATCACTTCTCCAAGCCAAGCCAGCCGGCAGCTTGGAGAATGCATTTAAAGTTGCTTTCTTTCCACCTCTCCTCCCTCCCCCATCTATTTTCCTTCCTTCCTTCCTTCCTGTCTTGTGGCTCTCAAACATCTGATGTTTATTCTATGGAGCTCTTACATTAAGTAAATTTGGCTGCCTCTGGTTTAAGGTGATCTGCTTGTCTCTACAATTGGTCACCCCTGCAGGTCAAACCTCAAATGTAATTTCAAAGAAGGGTATGGATTTAGCTCAGGATAGCTTGATTTTGTCGGATCACGGAAGCGCTGCTACACAGAGGCAGGCAATGGCAAACCAGGTATTAGGAGTTCACCATGTCAGCTGTGAAGATGACATTTCCCACCACAGCAGAGACAGTCAACATGGCACAGTGCAGTAGTCAGAGGGTCAGGCTATTATCTTCGGGGCCATCTTCTGAGTGTGAAGTAGGTATCACTGGGTGTGTGTGTAGGGTGAGAGTTTCCTTCCTTGTGAAGGGGGTTGGACTAGATGACCCTGGAGATCCCTTCCAACTCTCTAATTCTATGAGGTTCAAATCCCCACTCACTTAAACTTGCTGGGTGACTTGGACTGATCATTCACTCTCAGCCTAACCTACCTCAAAGGGTTGTTATTATGAGGATAAAATAGAGGAGGTGAGCCAGTTTGAAGTCCCAATGGGGAAAGAATCAAGGTTTAAATATCTAAATTTAAAAAATTAGCTCTGGGGCAACATCGTCATAAAAAATGGGAGAGCAGCTACTAAGATCCTTTGTAGTCTTTGCTTTGTTTCAGATTTCTGTAATCCTAATGCTGTTAACATTGTTTATTGGAGGTCTCCTCACTCCTCCTATCGATTGCATCAATTTATGATTTATGCTGTGATCTGTCTTGAGTTTCAGTGGGAAGGATGGCCGCTAAAGTTAATTTTGGCTGGCTCCAGGACTGTTGTAACATCTCAGAAGTGCATGACGTGCCCATGAAGGCTCATGATCTCTGATCCGGATTAGTTTTGGTGCAAGAGACGAACACTGAGTCACTATTACTTTTAAGATGCAGCGGAACAGCACATCTACCTCACTACAGGACCAGTTCTGCACAGATCTCGTTTTCTTGAGCTACCCTTGGTATGTGTTTGTGGCTTCTGCCACAGAGTTCAAATGGCTTTCTTTTCTCCCCTTCCTCATGTACCAGACACGCACAGTCTGGGCAGCTCCCCAGAGCTGTGGGCAGCGCAGGAGTCGAAGACCGTAGCCAGGAAACTTCACATCAATTCAGATTGCTGGCCAAATCTCGAGCCAAGCTGTGGTTCACAAAAAGGCTTTCTGGAAAGACTGCAAATGTTCAAGGGTGACATTCGCTCCATTCTGCCGGAGGGCATCTGACTGAAGGATCAACAGATGGAAAGATAACATTCTGACCTACCACTGCTGAGCTGCTTCCAAACGGCAAGGACTCTTTGTGCTGCTTTCAAATGTGGAGGCATTTGCAATACCAAGAGAGAGTCCACGTGGCAGTTATCCCTGTAGTTTTCTTCTTCTCCCACCCCTGGCCACAGCAGCCATTTGCCCTGGGTCACACAGCCCTACATGCCCACCAATAGATGGAAACAGGGACGACAAGATGAACAAGAAGAAGAGGAAGGAGAAGGAGAAGAGGAAGAAGGAGGAGGGGGAGGAGGAAGAAGAAGAGGAGGAGGAGAGTTGGGCTGACTTCCCACTCACCTTTTGCTGCTCTCACTCTCCTCTTCTCAGTGGAGCTTCCGTCCAATTTCACATTATCTGCCCCAGGGCTGCAACTAGCTTCGCCTTTTTTTGCGCGGCAAACGGAAACTGGTTTTTAGAGGTTTCCGTTTGCTGTGCAAAAAGGGCAAAGCTAGTTGCAGCCCCGGGGCAGATAGTGTGAAATCGGACAGAAGCCCCGCTGAGAAGAGGAGCGTGAGAGCAGCATAAGGAAAGTGGGGAATTGGTCTTGGTTTTATACCCCAATTTCTCTATCCAAAGGATTCTCAAGTGACATACAATAGCCGTCCCTTACTCTCCCTGCAACACATACCTTGTGAGGTAGGTGGGGCTGAGAAAGCTCTGAGAAAACTGAGACTGGCCCAAGGTCATCCAGCAGGCTTTATGTGGAGGAGAAGAGGGGAATCAAACCCAGTTCTCCAGATTATAGTCCGCCGCTCTTAACCACTACACCACCCTGGCTCTCTGCCGCTCTTAACCACTACACCACCCTGGCTCTCTGCCGCTCTTAACCGCTACACCACCCTGGCTCTCTGCCGCTCTTAACCGCTACACCACCCTGGCTCTCTGCCGCTCTTAACCTCTACACCCCCCTGGCTCTCTGCCGCTCTTAACCGCTACACCACCCTGGCTCTCTGCCGCTCTTAACCGCTATACCCCCCTGGCTCTCTGCCGCTCTTAACCGCTAAAACCCCTGGCTCTCTGCCGCTCTTAACCGCTATACTCCCCTGGCTCTCTGCCGCTCTTAACCGCTAAAACCCCTGGCTCTCTGCCGCTCTTAACCGCTATACACCCCTGGCTCTCTGCCGCTCTTAACCGCTAAAACCCCTGGCTCTCTGCCGCTCTTAACCGCTATACCCCCCTGGCTCTCTGCCGCTCTTAACCGCTAAAACCCCTGGCTCTCTGCCGCTCTTAACCGCTATACCCCCTTGGCTCTCTGCCGCTCTTAACCGCTAAAACCCCTGGCGCTCTGCCGCTCTTAACCGCTATACCCCCTTGGCTCTCTGCCGCTCTTAACCGCTAAAACCCCTGGCTCTCTGCCGCTCTTAACCGCTATACCCCCTTGGCTCTCTGCCGCTCTTAACCGCTAAAACCCCTGGCTCTCTGCCGCTCTTAACCGCTATACCCCCTTGGCTCTCTGCCACTCTTAACCGCTACAACCCCTGGCGCTCTTAACCGCTACACCCCCCTGGCTCTCTGCCACTCTTAACCTCTACACCACTCTGGCTCTCTGCCACTCTTAACCGCTACACCCCCCTGGCTCTCTGCCGCTCTTAACCTCTACACCACTCTGGCTCTCTGCCACTCTTAACTGCTACACCCCCCTGGCTCTCTTAACCGCTACACCCCCCTGGCTCTCTGCCGCTCTTAACCTCTACACCACTCTGGCTCTCTGCCACTCTTAACCGCTACACCCCCCTGGCTCTCTTAACCGCTACACCGCCCTGGCTCTCTGCCGCTCTTAACCTCTACACCACTCTGGCTCTCCGCCACTCTTAACCGCTACACCCCCCCTGGCTCTCTGCCGCTCTTAACCGCTCCACCACCCTGGCTCTCTGCCGCTGCACCACCCTGGCTCTCTTAACCGCTACACCCCCCTGGCTCTCTGCCGCTCTTAACCTCTACACCACTCTGGCTCTCTGCCGCTCTTAACCGCTATACCCCCCTGGCTCTCTGCCACTCTTAACTGCTACACCCCCCTGGCTCTCTGCCGCTCTTAACCTCTACACCACTCTGGCTCTCTGCCACTCTTAACTGCTACACCCCCCTGGTTCTCTTAACCGCTACACCCCCCTGGCTCTCTGCCGCTCTTAATCGCTATACCCCCCTGTCTCTCTGCCACTCTTAACCGCTACAACCTCTGGCTCTCTTAACCGCTACACCCCCCTGGCTCTCTGCCGCTCTTAACCTCTACACCACTCTGGCTCTCTGCCACTCTTAACCGCTACACCCCCCTGGCTCTCTGCTGCTCTTAACCGCTACACTCCCCTGGCTCTCTGCCACTCTTCACCACTGCACCACCCTGGCTCTCTGCCGCTCTTAACCGCTACACCCCCCTGGCTCTCTGCCATTCTTCACCACTGCACCACCCTGGCTCTCTGCTGCTCTTAACCGCTACACCACGCCGCAGTAGGTGGGGCTAAGAGCAGAATCTGATCTCCCAGAAAGATGGCCTGGAATGCTGCAGCAGGGTCAAAAAGCATCCACACTCGACTGGGATGCAAGCAGAAAGGTGCGACTGAACTACATGTGGTTAGATGGCTCCAGAATGCAGATGGCAAAAACTCTGAAGCCAAGCTGATGCATACAGTGGGAGTGTGCGCTCTATCATGTTACTCTCTCAGCTGTCATTTCTCCAAGCTAAAGAGCCCTAACCTCTTTAACCTTTCTTCATAGGAAAAGTGTTCCATCCCCTTAATTATTTTAGTTGCCCTTTTCTGCATTTCCCCCCAATGCCATAATGTCTTTTTGAGGTGCGGTTACCAGAACTGTACACAATATTCCAGGTCACACCATAGATTTATACAGGGGCATTATGATACTGGCTGATTTGTTTTCCATCCCCAGCATAGCAGTTGCCTTTTTTTTTTTAATTGCAGTTGCACATCGAGTTGACATTTTCAGTGAGTTATTTACCATGCTGGTCAGTGACCACCAGTTGACTTCACAACTGAAGCCAGAGACTGCTCATTTTGTCACTGCAGCCAGAGACCAGTACCTGGATAAATATGTGGTTCATATCACACATTCAGCTGTACATGCACTGCATAGAACACAAGAATTCCCTTACATACATATCAAAAACAAACAAGTAACTATATACTGTGTACACAGACTGAACATGCGTTCACTGTAACTCTTGATCAGGGCTTGTGAAAGGGACAGCTGTGTTAAGAGTCACATACAGGGCTCTTTTTTTTGTTTGTTGTCAGGCAGTGTGGCCTAATATGCAAATGAGTTCCTGTTGGGCTTTTTCTACACCCCCCTGTGTGAAACAATGGTGATATCAGGGGGTGTGGCCTAATATGCAAATGAATCCCTGCTGGACCTTTTCCTACCAAAATATAGCCCTCGTCACATATGAGTTGTGTGTTCTTCCTGATTTTCACGTGTGGTGCTTGATTTGGATTGCAACTGCGGCACACAAGTAGACAGGGCGTCCGTCTTCCCCTCTGTGTTGCTTTCCTAACCAACAACTCTCCTGCGGGGTTGCTATTTAGCCTGCTGGGGAAACTCAAGCGTCCACATGTGGGTTTTGATACAAGATTAATTAGCATCCTCGCCCCTCACGAGCCACAGGAAAATGGTGCATAAGACGACACCACCACTTCTCCTCCAGCAGGTTTTGCTTGGCCCCCACCTTCCTCCTTGTTCTCAGAGAAATGATGATGAAACCCTTGGATTATTTGCAGATCGAAAAGGCATGTGAGCGACAAAAGAAAAGCTTGAAGGGCTTGCTCCAGATGTGTTTTCTCAGGGGACCTGGATCTGGTCCAGAAGTTTTTCCCCAAAAAATCAGGACCACATTATTGGGGAGTTGCCTTGAGAAAACAAGGGCTGAGCAACACCTAAGAGAAAAGCTGCTGGAGATGCAGGGCGTCCCACCAAACCATATTTTCACTTGTGACACTTGACTGCCGATTTCCAGCGCAGCCTCAGGAGCTTCGTGAAATGCGGTGAAGCAATCACAAGCAAACCTGGAACTTTTCAGATTTAGCCAAGTGGAAATGCAGCCTGATTCCCCACCCCAAAACACAAAGATTTCTTGTAAAGAAGGGAAAAAAGTTTAACAGCAGATGTGGGGGGCGGGGGAGAGCTGCTGTCATCATTTTTGTTTTCGGCAG
Source organism: Heteronotia binoei (assembly GCF_032191835.1). Lineage (NCBI taxonomy): Eukaryota > Metazoa > Chordata > Lepidosauria > Squamata > Gekkonidae > Heteronotia > Heteronotia binoei. The sequence goes on from NC_083233.1 coordinate 62,395,920, forward strand.
ACAGAATTTGACAGAGAGCATTACGTAATGTCTCCTGAGAGTCTCCAGCGGAATTAACAGGTGATATGGGCTTGGAAAGACAAGAAATTAATCCGCAGGTGATAGGGAGTGTGTGTGTTTAAGAGACTGGGCTGCAAACATCAGTGAAAAGAGAAAAAATGCCACTCTAACAAGAGGATGGAATTTATAGGGTTCAGAACCGGGGTTTGTACTCCCCTTAGCCTGTCATTAATAACTGTGGGTGTTTTCCCTGGCATTTAACCTTCTGTAAACTGTTTTCATGAATAAACATTTAATCAAACCCTGTTCCTCACAGGTTCTGCTTGGGTTGCCAACCTTCAGGTAGTAGCTGAAGATCTCCTGGGATTACAACTGATTTCCAGGCAACAGGGATCAGTTCTCCTGGAGAAAATGGCTGCTTTGGAAGGTGGGCTCAGTCTGATCTTCTAGCATTTTAATGTTGTAAGCAGGGCCTTTTTTTTTTTTGTAACAGGAACTTCTTTGCATATTAGGCCACACACCCCTGATGTAGCCAATCATCCTAGAGCTTACAGGGCTCTTAGGACAGGGCCTACCATAAGCTCCAGGAGGACTGGCTACATCAGGGGTGTATGACCCAATATGCAAAGGAGTTCCTGCTACAAAAAAAAGCCTTAGTTGTAAGGATGACAGAGCCCAGGCTAGCCTGTTTTCATCAGATGTTGGACACTAAGCAGGGTTGGCCCTGGTTAGTATTTGGATGGGAGACCAGCAAGGAATTCCAGGGTCGCTATGCAGAGGCAGGCAATGGCAAACCACCTCTGAACATCTCTTGCATTGAAAACCCCATGGGGTCGCCATGAATCAATCTCTGACTTGATGGCGGGGGGGGGGGGGGGCAGAAAAGACTCTTAACACTGGCTATGAAATCCTGAAGCAAATATGATTTGTGGGTGGAACAGTATTAAGACCAAAAATATTCCTAGTTGTACCAGCCTACCTTGGGCCTGGCATTCCCCTTGGCTTAGCAGCAGAGAGCTCTTTTTACAAGCACACCAAGTGGAGCAATCACGGCTGCCGCTTTCTCGGTTTGCAGATGCGATGCCGCCATGCCCAATCAAAACCATGTGCAATTTGTCAGCAAAGCATCTTGGATCACCAAAGAAAGCCTAGGATTCATTGCACGGAAAATAAAACAAAGGAATGCTTTCAACTAAATTCTTACTTCTCCATTTGGCTTGGGCAGCTCTGCTAAACAGAGCTTCGTATACGTACAGGTTCCAGTTGCTTTTGTTCACATTGTGTTTCATAACGTCCGTCACCTTTGCCAGACAGCTTCAGTGTTCTCTAGGGTCCCAACAGATGTTGCAGAATTTGGCGAAGCTTCATTTATTGAGGGAGAAAGCAACAGAACTGGGTATTTCTGCAATTGTGTCTAAATAAAAATGTGATGGATTAAGTATGGGAGCCAGGAAGTACAGGACAATGGTGGGCGTGGGGGGGTTAAGACAGGGCTTTTTGGTGATGTACTAATATGTGATGCCACTTCCACTGCAAAAATGGAAGTGACATCACATTGGGGCGATGCAATAAGATAAAACCAAAACTCTATGGTTTGGGGCAGGTAATTCTAATGGGATCTAATCCAAAGAATAGTGTATCACCACATCATAAAGAAACAAAAGAAGATGGCATCAGCAACATGATTTCTAAATCATCTCTGTTTCTTCTGCTTGCTTTCAACAGAAGAGTCATAGGGGAAGCTGAATAATACAACAGAGAGACTGCCGGTGTTACCAAGCTGATTTCCTAGATCACTGGTACTCACTCCATGGCTTACCAAGAGCCATATTCACAACTGCCATCAACCCAAACAGTAACATTTACTTCCACCCCCTAGCATAGGGATGCCATCCTCCAGCTGGCAACCCCTTGGAATTACAACTCATCCCCAGACTACAGAGATCAGTTCCCCTGGAGAAAATGAATGCTTTGGAAGGTGGACTCTTTGGCATCATATCCCACTGAGGTCCCTGTTCTCTCCAGGTTCCATCTTCAAATCTCCAGATGTTTGCCAACCTGAATCTGACAAGACTATCTTCCCATCCTCCATTGGTGAACAGGGGGGATTTGGTAGAGTTGCCAGGTCCTCCCCGGCCAGTGGCAGAGTGTGTGTGCAGGGCAGGGAGGGTTGCCAACTCCAGGGGAAAGGTGACCAGTTCCTGGGCAGGAAGGAGAGTGGAGGGATACTCCCCACTGAAGGAGAAAGAAGGGTGGAGAGTGTTGAGCCCTCAAGGACAGCAGGCCTCGGGCTGGGCTGGGCTACACAGCGGCCATTTTGAGAGGCCAGGCAGCCTGTTAGGAAGCTGCAGATCTCTCTGGTGATGTAAAGGGCTACAGACCTGTAGTGTCTTGGGCTTAACTAAAGCACCGCGCGGCCATGCAGCAGAGGCGACCAGGGGAAGTCCCTTGGTCGCCCTGCGCAGCGCAGGAAAAGACTCTGCCAATCAAGATCAGTGGCAGGAAGTTTGACTGGCCAGGATTGGACTGGCCAGCTGGAGGGCTGTTCCGGGCCGAATGTATATAAAGCGGGTCCCAGCCCGCGTTGCGGGTTCTGTGATGTACCTTCTAATAAAGTATGTTGCCTTACGCACGTCTTGTCACTGAGTACATTACAAGACCAAACTGGCAACCTTTTAAGACTTATTAAGCCTACTCTGCCTGAAACAACCAGCTAGAGTATGTGTTAAGGAGGGAAAGAAGGAATGTATTTATTTCAAATTTATTTTGTTTCCATTTGCTGATCTGGTGCTGGGTTAAAAGTGTAAATACAGACCTTTGCTTTTCAATAAATGTTGTTGTTTGAATCTGGCAGTGTTCTCTGGGTCTCATAGCTCCTCAACCGCCTTAGACCACGCTACATTAAGAGGGGAGTCCCAGGAAAGGGGAAGGCAAGTAGTAAGGGCACTGGGGCCAATCCTCTAGGAGACACCCAAAGAAGGAAGTTGGCCCCTGTATTAACCAAGCTCTGGGTTACAGGAGACCAGAGGAAGAGCTTCAGGTTGAGAAGGGAGTCAGGGGTCTGTCCCTCCTGGCAGGAAGACCCTAAAAAGGCAGTGGTGGCAGCAATACCCTAAATGGCAGGAAGTGGAATAGCTCCCTCCAGGAGTCGGCAATCCAGCTGAGGGAGTGGGCAGAACTGGGTCTGCAAGGAAAAGCAGGCTGGTTCTGCTGGACATTGTGGTCCAAATGTTCTGTTGGACATTGTGGTCCAAATGACTGTTAGAATGTATCAATAGTGCAATGTTCAATGACGTGTAGATTATGCTTGCCGTTTGCCCGCCAACAGCCCCAATCCACCACCCTTGACAAACTGAGGATTGGGGGTGGAAATGTGGGACTCTCTGCCACAAGATGCAGTGAAGGCCATTAGCTTATGGGTCTTTAAAAGGAGATAAGACAAATCAATGGCAGGCATGGTACTTCAATGGCTATTAGTCATGATTGCTAAATGAAACATCCATGTTCAAAAGCAGTGTATCTCTGTGTACCAGTTGCAGGGAAAGCTATGACCTGCATACCCTTCCTGGGGCAGCTAGTTGGTCAGTGTAGGGAAACCAGGTGCTAAACCAGACAGACTTTTGGGAAGGTTGGATTTATACCCCACCCTTCACTCAGAGTGGCTTACAGTCTTCTTCCCTTCCTCTCCTCACAATAGGCATCCTCTGAGGTAGGTGAGGCTGAGTGAGAGAATTGTGACTGACCCAAGGTCACCCAGCTGGCTGCATATGGAGGAGAGGGGAATCAAACCCGGTTCTTCTAGATTAGAGTCCACGCTCTTAATCACAACACCAAACTAGTTCCTAAAAGAGTAGTCAACAGAGTCAAGAAAAGAGAAAAAATATCTGAAGGACACAGAAAGTATACAGAACAAACTCTTGGTGAAATGAACAAGTGTTTAGTGGAGGCAACGAGGAGAGTGAGAAAGAGAGATTGATTCTCATTTAAGACCCCAGGGCAATAAAAACCATCCTAAATTGCAGTGCAAGGAAATTTTCTCAAGGAAAAGGAGAATATTGCTACAATTTTTATTCAGCAACTTCCATTCTGCTGACAATTCTAGTAACTATCAGCGTAATAGTACACTGAGAATCATAAAAGCTATACTACAATAACTGAAATCCATAATAATCCCCCACTTACACCATAATCAAATTGCCAGGGCTTCAATCTTATTGCGGTTTGAACCAGTTAGAGGAGCCGGCAAGGTCTCTGCATGTCTTGTGGCCAAAGATGTTTTCCAGAACCAGCTGAAATCCAGGCCCTGAGCTCTTCTGTTGACTTGTGGGGCAGTTAGAAATAAAATGAACTGGGAAGGTGCTCTGTGATGCTTCCAACAGGGATTAAAGTGGCATTGGTTTTACATTTAGTGCACAAAAAGCTCACTGTCAGGTGTAGTTCAGGGGTCCCCAACGCAGTTCCTGTGGACTTTGTGGAGCCCAACACCTTTTCTGGCACCAGCCAAGTGTTTTTAGGAAGGGAGTCGGGCCAGGGAGGGCTTTTGTTCTGCAAGGCTTCTGATTGGCTACTGGGAATTTGATTGGCTGCGCAGCACAGAACAAGGATCTACCAGGGGTGCTGAACTCATTTGTTATGAGGGCCGGATCTGACATAAATTAGACCTAGTCGGGCCGGACTGTGTCAGGTTGGGCCATGTGTGTACCTATTTAAGATTAGGTAGCAGAGATATAAATTTCACAAAGGACACAGACAAACACAAATATTTTTTTAAAACTTAAAACATGCTTAAAATGTTAGCACTCATTGGTCTTAAAGATGCTTTCTTTGTATTTTTCCCATGGGATCCAGGGAACTGGGCAAAGGAAGCTCTGGCCCTTTCCTTCCTTCCCCAGGGGACTGGGGGGGAAGAGGAGCCTTAGCCAATAGAAGGAAGAAAGGCTTGGCTCAGTAGCTCTGCTGTGCAATTAAACAAGCCTAGCAAAGCAAGCTGTTATGCAGAAGGAAGCAAGATACAGGGAGAAGAAAGCAGATGACAGCCAGTTGTTCGGGTGCCTGATAGGAGCCCTCCGGGGACCTGATTCGGCCCCCAAACTGCATGTTCAACACCCGATCTACACTGTGTTACTGAAGTTAAGCTGTGGCAGTCATTTTGTGGCTGGTTCTACCTCCCAGCCCATGGCAGCTCTTCTGTAGCAGTCATTTTGTTGCTCTTCCCATGGCAAGTCAGAATTCCAAATGTGCACACAGGGCTCAAAAAGTTTGGGTATTCTTGGTGTAGTTATTGGCAAAGAGAAGAAACTGCAATCCAAGAGACTCGAGCCACAAACTCACTAGGTAAGCCACATTTTCTGCCTCAATCCCCAACTGTAATATATGTGTGTACAGATGTCCTTCAGGTCACAAGTAACTGATGGTGACTCCAGCAAGGGGCTTCCAAAGGCAAGAGAAGAGCAGAAGTGGTTTGCCATTGCCTTTCCCTGCAGAGCCATCCTGGATTGCCTCCCATTCAAGTACTGACCCTGCTTAGCTTCCAAGTTCTGATGAGACTGAGCAATATCAGACCATTCGACATCCCTGCCAGCTGCCGTAAAGGGGTGAAAATGGCCTAACTTACAGAGCTGTTGGAAAGATTGCTGTGCTCATGTACATGAAGTGCTTTGAATGCTGAACATGCTAAATATTATTACTGTTGTCAGGGCTTTTTTGTGCTGATACTCACTGGTATGGAGTATCAGCACTTGTGGGGGAGAAGGGGGTTCTCCTAAGTTCCGAAGGAGGAATTGCTGCAAATTGGTGCAATCGTATTGTGAGTATTGGCACTTCTGTACAAAAAAAGCACTGATTTTTGTTGTGGTGGCATATGAAGTACAACAAATGCATGACCTTCTATAAGCTTGGTAGTGTACCCCATCTTCTGCTGCTCTGCTAGGACCCATACCCAGGTAATAATAATCCTATGCAAGCACAAATTCACGTGTTCACTCACCATGCAGGGTAGCATGCTGCCTCTACGCCCTGTCGTCTCTACACAATCAGAGTGGTTTGCAGGGGGAGGGGGAGTTTACATCAGCAGAGGTCCACCAGTGGCTATTAGCCACAGCGTATTGTTGGAACTCTCTGTCTGGGGCAGTGATGCTCTGCATTCTTGGTGCCTGGGGGGGCAACGTGGGAGGGATTCTAGTGTCCTGGCCCTACTGATGGACCTCCTAATGGCACCTGGGTTTTTTTGGCCACTGTGTGACAGAGTGTTGGACTGGATGGGCCACTGGCCTGATCCAATATGGCTTCTCTTATGTTCTTATGTTCTAATGGCAACTATACTGTTGCCTTTTCTTTTTTAGATTCAATCAAAATGGGGATTGTTGAAATGAAAAAACAGGTATGAGAAAATCAAAATAATCACGAATTGCATGTGTTGTTCTGGGCATTGAGAACAGATTCAGGTGAGCAGCCGTGTTGGTAGGAAGCAGCAGAACAAAGTGTGAGTCCAGTGGCACCTTTAAGACCAACAAAGTTTTATTCTGGGTACAAGCCTTCATGTGCCTGACACTTCAAAGAACTGTGCATGCACACAAAAGCTTATACCCAGAGCAAAACTTTTCTTGGTCTTAAAGGTGCCACTGGACTCGAGCTTTGTCCTTTTTTTTTTTTTTAGGGTGCATTGCCCTTGAAGTAAAGGGCATGGGAGAAAGAAGCTGAGAATGCTGGAGATGTTGGAGCTTCAGGACTGCATCAGGAACAAGAGCACAGTTACATGCCCACCTCCTTAAGAAAAAACAGCGGAGATTTATGAGGTACCTTATAATAAAGAATTTGTTTACAAATGCACAGGCTGGAGAGATGGGAAGCACACATTCATACAAACAGTTCTAGTGTAAAAATAACATAATTCCATATTCCCAATATATTTGCTGACAAATACTAAACACCACAGCATGTCAGTAATTAAATACCATAAGATATCAAATGCTGTAAACTGTAAAATGTCAACTGTAAAATGTCATTAAATCTCTCTCTCTCTCAGCTTGACTTCGCGAACGAAGATTTAAGAAGGGTGCAATAGTCCACGTCTGCTGCAGGCTCGCTGGTGGCTGACAAGACCAATGCGGGACAGGCAGGTCCGGCCACAGTGGCTGCAGGGAAAAGTCTGATTTGGGGTTGGTGCTGTAGCAGTGCGATTCTTCCTCAATCTCCTTTTGTCCTCAAGACCAGCTATGCGTGCGTTCTCAAAGGAAGAGACAGCCTGGTGGGTGGTGTGCCTCCATGCTTTGCGATCTGAGGCTAGGTCAGACCACTGGTGATGGTTGATGCGACAGGTGCCAAGGGATTTCTTCAAGGAGTCCTTGTACCTCTTCTTTGGTGCCCCTCTATTTCGATGGCTGGTGGAAAGTTAAATATCATCTGTCAAATATTGACATGAACTATCATTTGGGCGCCAAATACAGATGAATAACATGAGTGGAATAACATGAGTGGAAATATGCAGCAACTATTTCTGAGAGGACATTCTGCTTTTGAAGAGGGGAATTTGTGGGGGAGCAGCGTTTCAGTCAGGAGTGGCCCCAGCCTTCTTGTACAGGTGGGGCTACCGTATACCCAGGCAAGGTTTCAAAGAAATGGAGAATTAGCAATTTCCCCATAATCAACAGAAACTTCCATCAACCTCTTGGCAAACATTTATCATTCCTTAGAGTAGAAACACTGATGTCAAAAAACCTTCCTTTTTAAGTTCAGACACTTTCCTGTTTTGAACATGAAAACTGTCCTCTGTACTTTAAAAAAAAAGAGGATTGTGTTTTTGAAAAATGGGCCCTGAACAGGGAAAACTACTGAGAGAACCTGACTGGGTAAAAAAAAGGAGGGGAGGACCAATTCTCATGGATTGTTTTGAAACAGAAATTCTGTCTATTCTCCCTGCATCTTTTGGGTGGAAGCCTTCACATCATAAATAATTGTTAATAAATGAAAAACTTTGGGAGAGCAAAGCAAGGCTGAGTACATAGTAACCCAATCCTGGTTACAGAAACTCGGTTTCTAATCTATTCAGAATCATACAATTAAAAAAATTCTAAAGGAAATGGTCCAGTATATTATTATTATCATAGTAACTTTCATGGGGACATTTGAACCTCAATTTGATGCAGACTCTCCCTGCACTTTAGACGTTTTCCTGTTGAATTGGGGAGGGATGAAAAAAAGTTTCATGTTTTGTTTTATATATTTGTGTCCCCAGTTGTTAGCAGGAAAATCCTTCAGGTCTAATAAACAGAGTGGAACATTTGTTTGCAACTAGTTTTCAAAAAGAGCGACTTTTGCTTTGGCAGTTATAAACTTTGCTAGCAATCTTTTTGAGTGTAATTTGCATTTTTTGCATAGCTTTTCCATTTGTAAATAGTTTTGTTATGACTC